>NW_004955425.1:18641869-18864237 GCF_000276665.1 Chinchilla lanigera | reverse complement strand
TCCATTTGGGAAATACAAAGTAAACTGCAAAGAGGAATAACTACATAGCTACCCAAATGGCTACAGTAAAACTATTGACAACACTGAAAAGATGCACAGAATCTCATTCAGTTCTACATTACTGGTGGGAGTATAAAATGGTACAGTGACTCTGGGAAACAATTCGACAGTTTTGTTATTACCATTTTATAATTTTTTAAAAATTTTAAACAGAGTAGTACATGAGAAACAAACAAACAAAAAAATAGAACAGTAACAGCATACCAGTATCATGAACATAAACAAATCGAAGCAAGAACATTCAAAGTGATACAGGGCCTCAAGACAAATTAATACAAATCAACACTGGTTGTTACATTGCATATCGCTATCCTCAGCTACATTGCTCAGATTATCAGATGTAAGAATGAAAGATTGCTCAAACCATTAAAGAGAATAAGAAAATAATTCTTCAATAAAACAGTAGAGATAATACAGAGTTTCACTAGACAAGATTGTAGGAGCTCACCATTGTAATTCCATTGCATATTGTTACCTTCAAATCAGTTGCTCAGACCACCAAACAAAAGCATGCAAAGTTGATCAGAATATAAAACATTGTGAGTATTAACTATTCATTTCAATACATCATCAGACAACAACAATACAGTCATCGCAGGTATTCATATATATATTTATATTTTGCCTTCCTTTTTTTTTCTTCTTTCCCTCATCCCAGTCGTTCCTTCCTTGGAGAAATTTCTTTCCCTTTCCTATCATCTATTGTACGTTTTGAGTTTTACCTAGTCTTTCAGGTTCCTACACCAAGGAGACAATCTGATGTTTACACATTTGTGTTTGATTTATTTCACTTATGAGTGTGGTCTCTAGTTGCATCCATTTACCTACAAAAGCCTCAAGTTTATCTTTTTTAATAGCTGAGTAATACTCCATTGTATAAAAATACCACAACTTTTTTTTTATCCATTCCTCAGTGGATGGGCATCTGGGTTGTTTCCAAGATTTAGCTATAACAAATTGTGCTGCTATAAACATGGGTGCACATATATCTCTGTGGTATGATGTCCTCAATTCTTCTGGGAAAATACCCAGAAAAGGAATAGCTGGGTTAAATGGGACTTTCAATTCTAGTTTTGTGAGGAATCTCCAAATTGATTTCCACAGTGGTTTCACCAATCTACACTCCCACCAAGAGTGGAGTAGAGTTCCCACAGCTTCTCCAGCATTTGTTATTGGTTGATTTGTTGATGATAGCCATTCTTTCTGGGATGAGATGAAATCTCAGTGTTGCTTTAATTTGCATTTCTCAAATGACTAATGATGTTGAACATTTTTTCATGTATTTATCCACCGTTAGTATCTCTTCATTAGAGAAGTGTGTATTCATCTCAGAAGCCCATTTTTGGATTGGGTCTTTGAATTTGGGAGGGCTGATCTTTTTTAATTCTTTATATGTCCTAGATAGAAGTCCTTTGTCTGAGGGGTAGTTGGCTAAACTTTTTTCCCAATTCGTTGATTTTCTTTTTGCTTTACTGGTGATTTCTTTAGATGTGCAAAACTCTTCAATAAGATGAGATCCCAGTTGTTGATTCTTTGAAGTATTTCCCATGCAGTTTGGTTTTTGTTCTTGAACTCTCTGCCTACCCAAATGTTGTCAAGATTTTTACCTACTTTCTCTTCCAATAAACTTAGTGTTTCTGTTTTAGTATTTAGATCTTTGATCCATTTTGACTTTAGTGCATGGTGAAAGACATGGGTCTAGTTTTAGTCTTCGGCATGGGGAAAGCCACTTCTTCCAGTGCATTTATTAAAGTGCTTATCTTTCCATTGAACATGTTTGGCCCCTTTGTTGAAGATAAGATGACTGAATGTGTTTGTAGTTGTATCTGTATCTTCTAATCTGTTCCACTGATCTTCAGGTCTGTTTTTGTGCCAGTACCATGCTTATTTTATCACAGTAGCTTGGTAATATAATTTTAAGTCAGGAATTGTGGTGCCTCCTGCCTTTCCTTTGTTTCCCAAGATAGCTTTTGGTATTCTAGGCCTCTTCTGATTCCAGATGAACTTTAGAAGTGTTTTCTCTAGATCTGTGAGGTTTACTAATGGTATTTTAATTGGGATTGCATTGAATCTGTACAACAATTTTGGGAGTATGGCCATTTTCACAATGTTGGTTCTTCCTATCCATCAGCAAGGAACATCTTTCCATTTTCTGATATCCTCTTTGATCTCTTTTTTCAGAATACTATAATTTTCAGTGTGTTGATCTTTTACTTCTCTTGTTAGAGTGATTCCTAAGTATTTCATCTTTTTAGATGCTACTGTGAAAGGTGTGGTTTCCCTAGTTTCTCTCTCAGTCTGTTTGTTACTTGTGTACAGAAATGCTATTGACTTTTGAGTGTTCACTTTATATCCAGCTATGCTATTGAATTTGGTTATTAAATCCATGATCCTTTTGGTGGAGTTTTTGGGGTCTTCTATGTAGAGTATCATGTCATCTGTGAATAATGACATTTTCACTTCTTCTTTTCTTATCCTTATTCTTTTTATTTCTCTCTCTTGTCTAATTGCTGTAGCCAGTATTTCCAGAACTATATTGAATAGGAGTGGTGACAGTGGACATCTTTGTCTTGTTCCTGATTTTGAAGTGAGAGCTTTCAAGTTTTGACAATTTAGTATGATGTTAGCTGTTGATTTATCATAGATGGCTTTCATCAGCTTAAGGTAAAGGCCATCTGTTGCTATTTTCTGTAGGGTTTTCAACATGAATGAGTGTTGGACTTTGTTGAAGACTTTTTCTGCATTGATGGAGATGATCATGTGATTTCTGTCCTTGGCTCTATTGACATGGTTATTACATTCATTGATTTGCATATATTGAACCATCTCTGCATTCCTGGTATGAATCCCACTTGGTCATGGTGTATAATCTTCTTGATGACCTGTTGTATTCTATTTCCTAGTATTTTATTGAGAATTTTTGCATCTATATTCATTATGGAGATTGGTCTGTAGTTCTCTTTATTGGTTGGATCTTTCTCTGGTTTTAGTATCAGAATAATACTTGCTCCAGGAATGATTTGGGGAGAATTTTTTCCTTCTCTATTTCATTAAAGAGTTTGAGAAGAATTGGTGTTAAATCTTCCCTAAATTGCTTATAGAATTCAGCTGTGAATCCATCAGGACCCGGGCTCTTCTTCATTGGCAAATTTTTAATTACATTCTCAATTTCACTGGCTGATATTGAGTTATTCAGGATTTTTATATCTTCTTCATTCAGCTTTGGTAATTCAAGTGTATCTAGAAATCTGTCCATTTCCTCTTTGTTTTTCTTCCTATGAGAGTAAAGATTTTCAAAGTACGTATTGAAGATCTTCTGAATTTCTTCAGGATCTGTAATGATTTCACCTTTTATTCCTTATTGCATGTATTTCAGTTTTTCTTTCCTTTTTTTGGATAAGGTTGGCTAGGGGTTTATTTATTTATTTATTCTTTCAAAGAACCAACTCTTTGATTCATTAATGCTTTGTATTATTTTTAGTCTCCATTACATTAATTTCTGCTCTGAGCTTTATAATTTCCTGCCTTCTTTGGGCTCTGGGTTTGACTTGCTCTTCTTTTTCTAGGAACTTGAGGTACAGCATAAGATTGTTTATATGTGCTTGTTCTGTTTTCCTGAGGTGGGAGTTCACCGCTATAAATTTCCCTCTGAGGACTGCTTTCATTGCATCCCACAGGTTCCTGTAGGTTGTATCTCCATTTTCGTTTGTTTGTAAATAGTGTTTAATCTCTACTTTGATTTCATCTGTGACCTATTGGTTGTTCAGGAGGATGTTATTTAATTTCCAACTGTTTATGGAGTTTCTGTGTTTTCTTTCTTCATTAATTTCCAATTTCATTGCATTATGGTCTGATAGTATACATGGATAATTTCAATTCCTTTGCATTTACTTAAACATGTTCTATGTACTAGCATATGGTCTATTTTAGAGAATGTCCCATGTGCAGCTGAGAAGAATGTGTATTCTGATGCTATTGGGTGGAACACTCTGTAAAGGTCTACTAAGTCCATATGTTCACACGTTTGGTTCAGTTCTGTTACTTCTTTCCCAATTTTTTGTCTAGTTGATCTATCTCTTTGTGATAGTGGTATGTTAAAGTTCCCTGTTATGATTGTGTTGCTACTTATATAATTTTTCATGTCTGTTAGAATTTGTCTTATATAGGTGGGTGCTCCTATATTTGGTGCATAGATGTTTATGATTGTTATCTCTTCCTCTTGAAGCTTCCCCTTCACAAGTGTGTAGTGACATTCTTTATCTCTTTTGATTGTTCTTGGCTTGAAATTCATGTTTTCTGCGAACAGAATAGCTGCACCTGATTTATTCTGTGTTCCTGTCACATGGAGTATTGTTTTTCATCCTTTAATTTTCAGTCTTTTAATTTCTTTTTGAGTTAAGTGTCTTGTATATGGCATATAGTTGGGTTCTGTTTCCTAATCCACTCTGCTAGTCTGATTCTTTTGGTTGGTGTGTTGAGACCATTTACACTGATGGTTATAATGGATATGTACTGGCTTATCTTTGTCATGCTATTTTTCTGCTGTTAGAGCCTCCATTCTCCCTCTGTTTAATTGCTTGCTCTACTTGTTGGTTCCTTTCTGTTGTTGTTCTTGAAGTTGCAGTCTATTTTATCTCTTTCTAGTGTATCTTTTAGTACTCTTTGTAGGATTGGTTTGGCGCTCATGAATTTCTTCAGTTGTTCTTTATCATGAAAATATTTTATTTCTCCATTAAATTTGAAAGATAGCTTTGCAGGGTACATCAATCTGGGTTGGAAGTTGTTTTCTTTCAGTACCTGAAGTACTTCACTCCAAGCTCTTCTTGCTTTGATGGTTTGCATTGAGAAGTCTGCTGTGATTCTGATAGGCTTTCCTTTATAGGTGATCTGTTTCTTTTCTCTAACAGCTTTTAGTATTCTGAGCTTTTGTTGAGTTTCTGGGATCTTGATCATTATATGCCTGGGTGTAGATTTATTTTGGTTATGATTAACTGGAGTTCCATATGCTTCACTTATCTGGATGTCCAATTCTTTTACTATGCCTGGGAAATTTTCTACTATTATTTCTGCAAAGCCTTTTTATGTCATTTGTGTTGACACCTGCTGCTTCATTAATACCTATTACCCTGACATTGTTTCTCTTTCCTTCATCTTGCAGTTGTTGAATTTTTATTTGCTGGCTACTTGTTGTTTTTAAGAGATCCCTCCTTTCACATTCATTGGTGGCTATGCTGTCTTCAAGGTCTGAAAGTCTATCTTCAGCTTTGTTCAGATGGTTTTGCAAGCTTTCAATGGAATTTTTAATTTCCTGGATATCTGTTTGCATCTGTTTCATACCTTCCAGTTCTTTTCTATATTGTTCCCTAAAGGTTTCACTGAGGTGTCTATGCTCTTCTATTTTCTTGTCTATGTCATCTTTGTATATGTTAAACACTTCTTTCATTACTGTTGTCATTTCTTTTCTCACCTGAGACATTATTTCCGATTTGATGTCTTCTATGGCCTGATGGAGTTGTTTCTTTACTTCAGCTGCTATCATTTCAGAAATTTCAGGTGTATGAGTTCCAGGCTCTTCTGTGTTGATGCCTCCTGGTCTTGTTTTGGGTGGTGTGGAGGTCTGGGATTGCATTTTGCTCCTTCATTTTGTCATTTTTGAAGAACCAGAGACTCCCTATAGTGCAGTCTCACTGTCCTGATTATTTGTGAGTGTCAGGGTGAGAGCCTGAAGATCCCCAGTGCTCAATGTAGCTCCTGTACTGGTGAGTGGTGACATCCCAGCCCAGGCTGACACACCGTGTGTGTGGCAGGTAGCCACTGAGACCCCAGAGGGTGCCTGAGGCTTTGCCTGCCTTGCACGCTGGTCAGGAACGCAGAGACCAGACTCACTGGGCTTCCCGAAGATGTCTGGAGCTTAGCCCAGCCCAGGCAGACACACTATCGGTGTGGTGGGTAGAAACCGAGACCCCAGAGGGTGCCAGAGGTTTCGCCTGCCTTGCACACTGGTCAGGGAGGCAGAGCCCACACTCACCAGGCTTCCCAATGATGTCTGGGGTTCAGCCCAGAGGGTGCCCGAGGTTTTGCCTGCCTTGCACGCTGGTCAGGGAGGCAGAGGCCAGACTCACTGGGCTTCCCGAAGATGTCTGGAGCTCAGCCTAGCCTGGGGCGACACACTATGGATCTCTTTTTTTTGTTGTTTTTTTTCTGCTACCAGGAATCAAACTCACAACCTTGCGCTTGCCAGGCAGGTGCTGTGCCATTGAGCTAAATCCCCAGCCCCTTATCATAGCAATTCAACATATTCAGTAGCCAAAATAGGAAGAAAATAAAATTAGGAATGTTAATAAAAATTAAAATTGACAGCAAAGAAACTTGAACATTCAGATGTTAGTAAAAAACCTGAGAAGTCTCGAAATTCCTAAAGGACATTTATGTAACAGAACATAAAATGTCATCTTAGGTTGAGACACAGCACTACAGTGGCTCACTGCAGAGAAAATCCTAGGCATTATGCCGAATTTACATAGGTGAGTGTGTGAAATTAGTTCCACAATTCTGTTTTTTTTTTTTTTTTTTTCATTTGCAAGATACTTTTTGTACTAGATTTCTTGGCTCTTCTATGAGAAATGTGATTAATAATAGTTGAACAATTCTTGATCTCTGTGGTCACATCTACATCCAGAGAACAAATGGAGATACGGATGACTCTTGAAGGAAAGCTTTTAAGAAAACTCCCTTGGGGTGTAACCCTATTGTTGAGTTGGCTGATTGCTTTCAGTCACCCCCACCCCATCAGTGGCCTTCAGTGATACACCCCTCATCTCTTAAACCCAAGCATTCTCACCCTGGATTGTCATCCTTTAGGACTAGAGTGTGCATGGCGCCAAAGAGGGATTCCTACTGAGTCTAAGGCCACCCAGCTTTTATTAAGACTCAAACACACTTTTGCACTCTGCAGCCACCAGCCTCTTGAGCTTTTCACACACAAGGTGAGCTTCCATCGATGTTCCCCATGGCTGGAGGCTCATTCCCTGTTTCTGTGCTTTCAGAGAAGCCCTGCTTTGTGGTTACTTAACTGCCTCACATTTTTCCTTTTCTGATGTGGAGAGTACCCTCACAGCACAGCTTTCTCTCAAATAGTCCCTGAACAAATGCTGCTCATGTCTGCCATGCCCGTATCTGGAGCCCTTTAGAGCTGTAATGTGAGGAAGGTTGGAGCACAGCATTATTCATTTTTAGTATTTCACTTTTTATATCCTGCACAAGGTCTAGCACCTCCTCTGGAACGCAGCACGTATTATATCTTCATGCCTTGGCCCGAGTTTTGCAATTCCTCAAACTGCCATCTTTTCCTGTGTTGGCAGTGTTAGTGTTGGGCCTGTGCTGCTGTTTGGAAGCTTTCTGGGAAGGAAGCCAGCTCCACATTTACATGGGTTATCAGTCAGGAGATTCATTAATGGGACAGCATGACCGAGTGAATGTTTCCGAAAGTTCTCACCCTGAGAGTTACCATTGAGTCCTGTAGATGCCCCCAGAGAGCTCTCTGTTTATGGGAAATGTTGCCACAGTCTCAAATCTGAGACCTTCTCAGAGCGCATAAACCAGGCAGAAGCTGTGGCTTCTCTGCATGTATAAGATGGCTTGGGATGTGTACTACTGTCATAAGCAATTCTATTATTTTCAATAAGGTGTCTATTAAACACACATCACAAACTATGTGAAAATTATTTTGTGAGTCTCATACTTATGTTACTTTGGTGGGGGCTGCTCCATCTGCTTAGCATACAATATTGTGTGTTGGGCATCTGCTGATATTTTCTTATATTAAAAATATATTATGCTGCTTTATTGAGTGCAATTTTAAGTGTTACATTAACATAAATATACATCTCTGGAAGCAATTGTAAGATATATATCCTGAAAAGGTGATTAGACTCCTTGCCAGCATCTACTGTGAACTATACTTTCTAAGCAGTGGGTTGGTTGTTGAGTTGTAAGGTAGACCTCGAACTAGAGAAGTGCTACTGCTAAACCGAATGTATCCTGTCTTCACTTGGTCCTTTTTATTCACAGGCAGATACAGAAGTAGCAACCCCTTCTTTCTCAACCCAAGGACCCTTGACTCCGTAGAAGTGTGGTTACCCTCATCTCCCAACACTCACCCCCTCAGGAGTCAAGACCGTTTCTGAAGAGGTTCTCCAAGTCTTTTTTTATTAGTGTATTTAAGAGAGGTGAAACAGTTGGGGAATGTTGCTGTCAGCGCCCTCTGATGGAGAGGCAGGCTCATAGAAAGGTGACTAAAGGACCTCACCCACTCTATTCCTCAGAGCTGGCACCATTCGACTTCTGGTTCCTCCTCAAAGTCAACATTATTTTGAAAGGTAAAAGTTTTGAATCAGTTCAGGACATCGAGGTAGCTATGGCAGCACCTCTAAAGACACTCGCAAAATAGTACTTTGAAAACTTCTTCAGAAAGTGAACGGTACGGTGGAATGAATATGTTTCAGCTGAGGAGGCTGTTTTGAGGGAGAGTTAGTTGCTGTGTGTTTTTTACTGTAATTTTTATTTAAACACTCATATATTTTATAGAAATCAGTATCAAATAATGTTCGATTGTATTTTTAAAATCTGTGAGCCAGATAGGAACATTAAGTTGGAGTAAAATGTTTTCAGCTACTACATGTTTCTTTCTCTGCCTCTGTCTCTATTTCTTTTACCTTCACATGAGTTGTTTGGTGGGGGAAGGGAAGAAGAAGAAAACTGATCAAATTTGATATGTACAGATACTCATTCCCTATGACAAGTGTATTTCCCAGACGTATGCTAATGAAAATTACATAGAGTGAAAAGGAGAATAGGCTGAAATGTGCAATACTGAATAACACAAATGTGCATAAAGTCTGGTAGAACATATATATATATATATATATATATATATATATCAATCTTTTATTTCTAACCTAGCTTATTTAAGAAAATATACAAAACAGCTTAACCCTGACTCCTGTCGTTTTTCACGACTTTCAAGCATGGTATTTCTCTCCACGTTTGCAGTCTCTGTCTGCATCTCCTACATTACCTTGTTTCATCCGTCCCCTTCTCCACATCGGCTTCCATTGCAGGTTTTTGAACACTGCCTTTGAAGGAGCATTTTCATGGACATCCCAGCTCTGGCCACGCTGCCCGCTCCCACAGTCCCCTCATCATCCCTCTTCCAACTGCCGCTTAATCAGGAAAACCTGTTGTAAAGTCCTAAGGTGTAGCTGACTCGCATCCCACACTCTCTTCTTCCTTTTTCTTAGGTTTCTGTAATTTTATATCACTTATTTATTCATTTTAGTTCATTTCCCCTCATTGACTTATGCTTCTAAGAGAGTAAGAATTTTTGTCTTTTTTCCAGATTATAGTCTCAAATCTTAGAACAAGGCCTGCTATTAAGTAGACCCTTTACATGCTTATTAAGTGAATAAGTGCATGACTAAGAGCAAAACTTATGTTATGATTATAACTGGAAAAATAGCAGATTTAGTAATGGATGGGAGCTTCTAAGTGGCAGTGTAGAGATGGCCCTCTTGCTAGAATACACATGAAGCTGGAGAGCTCTTTAGAAGTAAGCATGTGCTGCATGAAATGTAGTTGTACTTAGACTGGTTGTTCTTAGGGTGGTTTTGGTGGGAAGCACTGGTAGAAACTGAAATGAGAGAGACGAACACTGCCTCTTCCAGATTCCCTGGGTGTTGATTTCTTGGGTGACTTGGAGGGAGAAATACTCATATTATTAAAGAAGTGCTATCTGTATGGGAAGGTGGAGTGGGTGAAGTGAAGGTGGGAGTGAGTGTGTGTGGGGGTGAGTGACGGCGTGGTTGTAACATTCAATTATATATTCCTGTAGAACTGTATAAGTAATAGTATTAAAAGTACATGGAATGTTGCTTTTCAATATGAAATAAAATGACCCTTCTTTCTATTGGTTTACCATTTCTTTACACATCTTTGTTTTTTAACTGTCTTCAAAGTATGTCAATTTTCTTTTGTAAAACACTCTGAAAAGACTTTTTTCATGTATTTGATAAAGATGTTAGCACACATGTCATGGGTATGGTAACTGCATAGTACTATGTGAATCGTATTGATTTTAATGATTACTGTTTAGTTGCAATTATAATTTAGTTAAGATTTACCATGCTGTTTTGGAACATTATCAGTCTAGGAATGTTCCTACTAGTTCTATATCTTTTAAAGTTGTCTTCTCTCTTCGCAGTCTATTTCCTGTGAATATAAAAAGAGAAAAAGCAATGGCTGATTTAAAATACTTTTCATTTTTCTTTCCCACTTTTGAGTAGCTACAGAATTACTAAATCCCGTGCAGTCTTCCTCTCCATCTGTCTACTAGTTCTTCCACTAGAGATGAGAAACCAAGATCATTAGCCGTTTCTCACCTTTGCCTGAGTCTCATCTACCGCCTAGGAATCTTGAAACTATAAGTGGGTTGGAAAATTGAGCTCTGATATTAATGTTTTTGATATGCTTTCTCCACATTTTCTCATGAAACCTCATAAAGCAGTTCACTGACACAGACAGAGTAGTTGATTGTGAGTTGGAAAAGTATTGTGTTGGCAATCACAAATTACACCATCGTGCCTGCTGCGAATTTTGCTGTTTCAGCTGCTTTGACTACAACAAAAGAAACTTTTTATTAATTTCAATAAATAAATCAGGTAGAAAATTACTTGAAAAATAATAGTTTTGACATTGCAGTACCCTTTCCACTTAAATGAGCAAAATGCCATGATGAGACTCACAGGATCACCAAAAGTCCCGTTCTTTCTAAAAATAAAATTTGTGTATTAGGAAGGAATTAACAGCATTTAGGAGCTACGAGTAAGCTTTTTGTCCAACTCATTTCTTACCTGGACTATAATTTGCTTCACATTTCTTAAGCTATTGGGATTGTTATTGGGAAAATAGATACTTGAACTGATGGTCCATGAAGACAATGGGATTTTTGAGGCTGGGAATAATCCAAGAACAAGGAATAAAGCTAAAGTGACTTGACACTAGGAAAAGCAATAGAAGTGTCAGATATCTGAAACATGGAGAAACCGCATGGTCTGTGTTTGCTAATGTTCTTCTTTGAGAAATAGAAACACTTTGTCTGTTAATGGAGCATCACGAGAATGTAGCAACCTTACACAGCCAAATATCTCTTCCTTGGAGCACTTATCCATTGATGTTTTATTTTATGAAATACAATGGATAAATTCTCAAGAATGTCACGTAATTATGGTATGAGTCAGTAATCAAATAGTATGCTTTTTAAAGCCAATCTATGTTAGATAATAATTTAAATGATGAATAAAAATAGCTTATCATAGTATTTATTCTTATTGTGTTGTCCGCTAATTTTTCTCTGTTAAGGTGAATTGTGCTTAGACTGTATTTATTTACACTCACAGAAATACAGTGTGCACAGTAACTGAAAGTGTAAGTACTTGACAACTGTGATGCAAAAGAAATGCACATTCTTTCATCTTTCATCTGCCAAGAGACTGACTTTAAATGGTATAAAAAAACAGAGCTCAAGCCCCAGCACCTAAAAACAAAAGACTTCCAATATAGTCTACTGACTACCAAATACAGTCAAGCTACAATCTTATTTTAATGATTATATTCAAAAGTTTATAGAGAACAGGAGGTGAACATATATATTTAGTAGACAGCAGTTAAAAGCATAGCCCTTTGGAAGTGGAGAGGTGATGAGTCTGAGTTTTTCCTTGCTACATGTAGAAGTTGGATTGTGAAACATTCTGATAAATAAGAAACAATATTAATGAAACCATAATGCAAATTAACATTTCAATTCATTCAGTTGGTCTGTTTAACAGTAAAAACATTTAAAGAGTACAGATGGCATTACCAAATACCAACATATTCTTTAATAGAATAAATGTGTATTTCTGGTACAAGTCATTTAAACACATTATCTTGTTTGTGGACATTGCATGAAACACATTTATTTGCACTCTTCCTTTATGTCTAACGACCTTAGCAGTGTCATCCTCCTTCAGGCTCTGAATCATCTAACGTGATTTTCTAGTGGACATAATTGTGTTTCAAATAATCACCTGAGAATCATGGTAATGTAAAGCTTACTTCACAGATGTTGCTAGTTCATTCCTACAAACTCAGTTTTTTGTAAAAGTAATTAGCTCTCCAAGGTGTCTTCTTACTTTTCGATAAGATTACTTTTTAAATGTTTAATATCATTTAATATTAACTCCAATAGTTAACAATTTTGAGATAACATCCTAGTACCTAAATTGATGTTATACACTTTTATATTTTTCTTTTGAACTCATAAAGGTGGCCTCTGTAATTTGCCTAAGCCAGACTTCATTAAATATCCTTAAAGCATAATAATCAAAATAAAGTAATTGAGAGTACACATGGAAAATGACTAAATTTCTATTTCTAAGTAATAATTATGAATTATCCTTCTTTTATAGATGAGTATATTCTGTCTATTTTTGCTTCTTTTTATAAAATTAGAAGGTAATAGTATTACTGATATTCTGGTTAGTAATGAGATATAAATTAACATAATGTTAATAGTTTCATGCCTTGTACATAATTAATACTTGATAAATGGCAAATACATGATGACTTCTTGTATTTTTAAAAACAATCCCCAATTTTATATCACTTTGTTCTTTAATGTTAATTTTTAAAAGGACTCTTAAAATATATACATATTAATAATGCATCTACACATGGTAACAGGCCATGTAGGCAAATTTATTATTTTATATCTATTAAAAAATTGGGTTTCAGTGAATTATTAGAATAATAAAGAAGATTTCATTTTCTATCAACTACTACATATTTATCAATTTACAACTTTGTTTTGAGTGTATTTACAAGGAGAAGTTGTATGTGTAATCATTTCCCAATTTCTGACTCTCATGTCAAATGTGGATTTTTTTCTATCCCCCACATTGAATACATGGGTGGGTAATAGTTTTCATGCAAGTTACATTCCACCAATCCATTTCTTTTTTTTATTTTAAAAAATGAAAGAAGGAAAACATATTAACAGACAGACATCCATTTACAAAATAGCATAAGAATAGTACAAATAAAACAGAGTTATAGACAAATTTGTAGGAAATTAACCATGCTTGTTGTATTACTTATTGATAACTTCAAAGTAGTTTCTCAGGAAAAGAAATAGAGATATACAAGACTCATCAAACAAGTAATTATTAACTGTTCCTTTCTGTAGAGCAATAGAAGACAGTAGTACAACTATATCAGCTATCTTGTATATACATACTTACATAATTTCCCCTTCTTTCATTTCTCTTTTCCCACACCCCAGTTGCCATTTACTTTTGAGCATTTTCCTTTCATTTCACAATGTCTATCATACCTCCTAGTTTTTATTTACTCTTTCAGGTCTTACACTAGTGAGACAGTACGATGCTTACACATGAAGGTCTGATTTATTTCACTTATGAGTATGGTCTCTAGTTGTGACCATTTACTTATGAAAGCCTCGAATTTATCTTTCTTTATAGCTGAGTAATATTCCATCATATAAAAGTTCCACAGTTTTTTTATCCAGTCCTCAGTGGATGGAAATTTGGGTTGCTTCTACAATTTAGCAATTATAAATTGTGCTGCTATGAACATGGGTGCACATATATCACTATGATATGATGTTTTCAGATCTTCTGGGAAAATACCCGGAAGGGGAATAGCTGGGTTTGAATGGGACCTCTAGACCTAGTTTGTGGAGGCATCTCCAAACTGATTTCCACAGTGGTTTCACCAGTCTGCATTCCCACCAGCAGTGGAGAAGAGTTCCTATTTCTCCACAGCCTCACCAGCATTAATTTTTGCTTGATTTCTTAATGCCAGCCATTCTTACTGGGGTGAGATGAAATCTCAATGTTTTAATTTCCATTTCTCGAATGACTAATGATGTTGAACATTTTCTCATGTATTTATTAGCAATCCATTTCTAATTTAGGAGTTGAAAAATCAGTATGTTTAGTTATACAAGCAACATAATTGAAGGCATTCAGACTCCCAGAATAATCTCCCAAGCGCTGCTTAATACACAGTTTCCAAAATAGTGTGTATATGGATAAATGAAAAAATACCAATCCTGAATTTAATACTGTAGAAATTATACACAATGAGATATGAAATAAATATTCATGTCCCAAATCATGCTAAACATAAAAGCAAATTTAACTATTTGTCAGGACCGTGGGTCCTAAAAAATGTGAAGATTCTGAAGTGGATTTTCATCAAATCTATGTGCTTCAGAGAATGCTGATGCTTTTTTTTAAGACAAATTTCATCTCAAAATAATTACTCAGTTTTTCATTAATATTGACAAATCCTCAGCTCAATTCAATGGATTGATAGGAGAAAACACAGCACTTAATTTCTAGCCTCCTTTATGCCATTAATTATGGAATATGTTTCTTCATTTTTCAAAGGCTTTTTGGCTTTTTCTTGGGTGCCCAGGTGCAAGCCTTACCCCTTGAATACTGATGAGTAATTCCAGCAAGAATAAACTGTGTTCCTACACTCTCATAATTCAGACTGAGGAAGACACAGACATTTAAACTGATACATTTCACGGTGCCAAAAATACTATAATACAAGCATTAATAAATGAGAGTAGAAGGGAGTAAGTGGTCACCTTCGGAGGCACTAAGAGCATATCGGAACCAGTTTTAGCTACCGTGGCTCAGCAGTTGCTGTGATGAGAAGGCTCAAACATGGACAGGGAGACTGGAATAGAATCTTAGAGAACATTTACAGCATAGTGAGGCTTTGCAAAGTTTATCTTACAGTAAACACAGAGCTTTGGAAAGGTTTTGATCAGGGAAGTCCTCTTCTGGTTACATTACCTTTTAGTTCTTTAATGCATAAAGTAAAGGAGATTAATTCAAGTTTTATGTCTTTTTGTTCCTAAGGCATTTAGATCATTTGCTTTTCTCAAATGGCCAGCAATGTTGAACATTTCTTGAACTTATTAGCCATGTATAATTCTTCATGTGAGAAATGTCTGCTCATTTCAGATGACTATTTTTGGACTGGCTTTTTAAATTTGAGGTGGTCTAACATTTTTGTGTTATTTTTCCATTCTGTATGTTGTCTCTACTCTGCTGGTGGTTATGTTTGCTACATAGCTTTACTCCAACAAGAAAGGAGGAATGAGGAAGGGGGAGGGAGCAAGAGCGCAGGAGAGTGAGAGACAGAGAGAGAGAGAAAGAGTGAGAGAAAGAGAGAAATAGAGAGAGAGAGTGAGAGGAAGGGAATGAGAGAGAAAGAATGAAGGAATGAATAAAAAATTTCGACATTTTGACTGCTAATGTCAGTCACCTTGTTTCATTGTCAGTTAAAGAAAACTTGATTGATATTTACAAAAGCTGAGCAATGGAGGGATGGAGCCTTGTGAGTGGTTCATTTCTGTACTTTCATTTTAAACAATTGTTTTACAAGAATTTACTCTTCGAAAAGCCTTTGATATGTGACGATTAATAATAGGCATAATTTCCTAACACTTCTCAGCTTTAATACAAAATGAAGATGAGTCTACAACGTTGAATATAGTCCACCTCTAAATTTCTGCATAAAATGCAGCGTTTTACACACCTGGACATAGTATTAAATGTGAGATATGTTCTCTTTCGTAGAATGCAAAGCCTTTACAAACATTAGAGAAATCAATAGCTGGTAATTAAATTACTAACATTTACCAGCTAAATTTCTATAGGTAGTTAGATTTAACAAATTGAAATAGAAACCCCCAGTTTTCATTTAAATTTCAGGTAATTAATAATTACATGAACACGTAACAAAAGTTTTGATCATCTAAAATTCAAATTTAACTGGACACATCCTATTATTCCTGGATATCTTAGATGTTCAAACTTTTTTGAGATGCATAAGCAAAATTCGGTAATTTTACACATTGACTACTTTTAAATTTTCACATTTGTTTGAGGAAAAAATTAATTCCAAAAATAATATCTGAAACCAGAGCTGCCTTCTCTGGTGAAATCTCAGTACTTAAGGTTATGTATACTTTACAACTATTACCGCTTTCTATGTCCTCTAAGATTATTCTACCTTACTCCAGTGAGTATTTTTTTCCTATAAATAAGCTTATTTTGTCATTCCTCAGAATGTCCGAAAAACTGAAGGAAATCACTTAAATATCTGGACTTCTCACTACTTGAAAATTTTGTCATATCTTCTGAAACACAACAGCATTTTAAAACATTATTTGCTATTGTTACTTCATATTTGCAACTTTGTGAATTTTATAATTCAGATTCATTTTGTCTTTGTATTGTTCTTATGTAGGAATTTTGAGCAATTCTTTATTAATTCAGCCAGTGTCACTGTAATTCCTCTCTCTATTCTGAAATATTCTACTGATCTTTCAGAGCATAGCAATAGTGCCTATTTTTCAGCATTCGGTGGATTTTCCAGTTTTTCATATTTTTCTATTAGCACCTGCTTGCAGTACATGAGGTTGACTTTCCCTATGTGGAGTTGGTACACACACATAACACATCTTAATTCCTTTTTTCAATTCTTATCACACCCTCCCTCCATTCAGCTCTCAACCTCCTTCAAATTTGTTTTTTTTTTTTTTTTTTTTTTTTTTTTCCGGTACCGGGAATCAAACTCATGACCTTGTGCTTGCCAAGCAGGCACTGTGCCTCTGAGCTAAATCCCCAGCCCTCCTCCTTCAAATGTGATAAAGATCTTTCTCCCTGTTTCCTATTATTTATCCTTTATTTATAATTTTTCTTTCTCATATCAAAGGAACCATGTGATATTGAATCTTGTGTGTCTGACTTATTTCACCTAACTTTACGGTCTCAAGGCGTATCCATTTCCTACAAATGACTCACATTTATCCTACTCTGTGGTAGAGCAATGTGCCATTGTATTGAAATACCAAAGTTTTTCCACATACTTGTTTATGTATACATAGGTCATTCCCAAAATTTAGCTATCATGAACCGAGCTTCTATAAACAGGGCTATGCATGTGTCACTGTAGTATAATGTCTTTTAATCTTTTGGAAAGATTAAAAGCTGGACTGAATGGCATTTCTAGTTACAGTTTTCTGAAGAATCTCCATCCTGACTTCCATAGTAGTTTTACTGGTACACATTCCTTCCAACAGTGTAGACGGGTTCCTTTTCCTGTAAAATCTTGCTGGCATTTGTTATTATTTGATTTCTTGATGATGGCTATTTTTTCCGAGGTCAGAGGAAATTTCAGTGTTATTTTAACTGCATTTTTTATAACAACCAGATAGATGTATGAGCCATTTTTACTTTTCTATTTCTGTGAAATGACTATCCATTTCAGTTGCCCATTTTAGTGGATTTTTTCATTTTGAGGGGCCTAATATTTTTCAGACCTTCCTGTATTTTAGTCCTCTGTATTAGTCCAGGTATTAGTCCTCTGTTTGAGGAATAGCCTACAGAATTTTTCCCATTCAGTAGATTTTCTTTACACTCTATAGGTTGTTTCTTCTGCTGTGCAAAGAAGTTTTAACGTGATATGATTCCAATTGTTGATTCTCAGTAGTACTTCATGTGCCGTTGGAATTCTGTTCTGAAAGTTCTTGCGTATGTATTTCTTCAAGAGTTTTGCCTATTTTATTTTCTGGCAGATTGTTTCTGCTTTAAAATTTAAATCTTTGATCCACTTCTATTTTAGTTTAGTTCATGGTGACAGATATAGGTCGAGATTTCATCTGCATGGGGATTGGCAGTTTTCCCACCACTGTGTTTTTAAAAGGCTCTCATTCCTGCAGTGTATGTCTTTGGTGCCTCTGTGAAAGATCAAGTAGTTGAATGCTCTTGGGGCTGTTTCTGAAACCTCTCCTGTGTCGTTGATGTCGGCTTTTATGCCAGTGCTAGGCTGTTGTTATGACAGTAGCTTTGTAACACTTCTTCAAGTGCAGGATTGAGATGCCTAGTTCTTTGCTCCTGTTGGCTAGGATTTCCTGTGCTATTCTGGGTCTCTTCCAGTTCCATATGAACTTTAGGGTTGTTTTCTCCAGTTCTCTGAAGAATCCCATTGGTATTTTTATTAGGATTGCATCAAATCTATATATCAGTTTTGAAAGTATAGTCAATTTGACTATATCAGTTCTATTTATTCAGGAATGGGGATATTTTTCCATTTTCTGGTTTCCTCTTTAATTACCTTGTCCAAAGGGTCACAGCTTTCACTATAGAGGTCTTCCACTTCCTTATTTAGGATAATTTGTAAGTATTTCATTTTTCTTGGTTCTCCTGTTCATGGTATTTTTTCATAAGTTCTTTCTCAATGGGTTAATTATTACTGTACAAGAGAACTCTGTGGATATTTGTGGATTAATTTTGTAACTGGCTATGCTATTGAATCTGGTTATTAATTATAAGTCTTTTCTGAATTTGAGGATTCTTTTATGTAGAGGATCATGTCATCTGCAAATAATGATAATTTGAATTGTTCCTTTTCTATACATATCCTTTTATTTCTTTTTCTTGCCTAATTGTTGTTGCTAAATTTCAAGTACTATGTTGAAAAAGAATGAGGATAATGGACATCCATGTAAGAAAGAGTGATGGAGGTAGATCTATAGGGTCTATAGGGTTTATCCTGGTCAAAAGTCTAAATTTGAGCTTGTAATTCTGAATGATTTGTCTTATTAGGTGTAACCAGCATGTCTATTAAAATGTGCCAAAGAAGCCCATACTGGAAGTCAGAAACCTTACTGAATCAGATACCGTTAGGGGTATATAAACACTAATGTACCCTTGGTGCACGATTCATTACTATAATTTGGCTCCAACTTCAGAGAATGTATAATTTTGCTAGCATGATCAGGAGGGTTCCCTTGAGATGTATTCACAGAAAACGTGAGCAAAGAAAAAGAATATGATGAAAGAGTCAGAGGTTCCGCAGGGCAAGAAAGAAATCTCACAGGGTTTGAGTTAAAGAAAAATCGAGCAAAATTTGAAAGATATCCGTAGTTTAACCAAAAATATAAAAGAGTTTGATGACTAAATCTGGGGAAAGTAAGAACTTATGGGGATCAAGAGCAGAAGGTATAGAACTATGAAATCCAGACTAGTTAGGATGTTTGACATTTAAATAAAGAAAAGTGAATACTTAAATTTTGAACAGTTGTTTAAAATTTTGAAATAAATTCTTTGATCAAAAGTGGAGGGTTACTATAAAAGAAGTATGAAGATTAAATGGTTGGATAACTTGTTATTGTTCATCTGCAGCATTTGGAAGAAAAATCAAGCAAGCACTGCAAAAATAAAAGATACAGATTTTAATGGAGGGCAGCAAAGATTTTTAAGTAATAAATACTTTACACTACGGAGACAATAGGTGACGGAATCAACATCGCACGACTGAAGTCTTCTAGCAACATCTGAGTTAGAAAATACAAGTGGGAGTTTGGTTTATGGAAGAGATGGCAGTATAGGTTTGTAGAGGATTCACTTTAAAACCAGCACAAAATGAAAAAGATATACCAGTGGCTAAAATTCCCTGAATGAAATTAAACATTGAAATTTGCAAGGGGAAAGTTATGCATTTTGTAACAACTTTTAACACTGAAGGAATGTTCAGAATAGTTCTGCTAATATTTTTTTTTTTTTCAAGACAGGGTCTTGCTATGCAGCTCGGGCTGGGCTTGAGCTCACTATGTAGCTCAGGATGGCCTCAAACTTTTGAGGATTCTCCTGCCTCTGCCTCCCAAGTGCTGGGATTACAGGTGTGGGCCGCCACACCTGGCTTTTATAATTCTGGATTAAATATCAGCAACTCAGAAAAATTGGAATAGTGATAGTGACAAAATGGAAAGATATTGTCTGTCTGTTAATGTTTTCCTCCTTTTATTTTTAAAATTAAAAAACGAAAGAAGCAAAAACCCTGAGCTCATCTATTTCTATTGTTAATTGAGACCTGAATCATGTCCTTGTGTTTAGCAGTGGGTGTTTTCGTTAGAACACACCCAGAATATCTTTTTAAAGAAGGCTGCTGTCTTCATGAGAGAGACACTGATATTTGTTAAGAACGTGTGTGCCGAATATAAAAGACCAACTAAGGGCATGCTGTTACCTTGATTATATTTCAAGAAATTAAAAAAAAAAAAAAAACTGAAAGAGAGATTTCGAAAGGCACAATTCACAAAGCCAGTGATGACACAGCTAAAGGGACTATAGGTTTGATTAGAGCATATTGTGTAGTCAGAAATAAAGATAAATGACACAAAGAAATAAGAGACATAGGTGTGTTGATGAGGACGTGGCAATGTAATAGCTTAATGAGAATTACATTTATGTCACTTTGGACGATTATAGATTTTGGAGACAGAGAAATATTGAGTGACAAGTTCTACATTTTAAAGTCAGACGTGTGATAAATGTTAAAAAAAGAGTTGTTTCTTTAAACAGTTAAAGCTAAAGAAACTGAGCTCTGATGTGTCATATCGGCTGGCAACATTGGCTCCAAAGCTGTCTGTAACAGTGGATCAGAGAAACTCTAAATCCTGGAGTCCTGAGGAAGATAGGCTAATTTTGACTTTTTAGAATCATTATATGTGAAAAGTTTTCTACAAACTTCAGCCTAAACCAATTTGCCTTATAACAAAATACTTCCTAAGCTTCAGCTATTAAGTTAGCTTTTATATGCTGAGTAATGCTTAATACAATAAGATTTCAGTAAAATACTATAACCACAGGAATGTGGTTGATATGCATATTTCAGAAACTGGAGGGTTGAGCAGAAATATAAAGAGACTGCCCATGGCCATAAATTAGAAATTAAGCCAAGAAAATTTTATTGGATACATTTGCAATGCAATTCTGAAGAGAAGTCCAGTCGTTGTGATGGACTCATCCATATTTCTTGTTGAACTTCATTGCAGAGCTTAAATTATCATTCCAAACTGCCAGTATTTATCCAAACCACTTGAGTGCATTTAAAAGCTCTGTTCCTATCTTGAAACATCCATAACCCTTGCAAAACTGGTGGTCAGATGGTTACATGTTATGTTACTCTGGTTCATGCTTTTGGAATAGTTCATTCTGTGGACCTTGATTATTCTTTGCTTTTGATTATTTTCTTGCCTTCCTGTTTGTCCTAACTGGGAAAAAGGATGTGAAACACCTATTCATTCGTTCTTAAACTGTTTGTGTGATATCTTCTTTTTAACTATGAAACCACTTCTTGGAAACATTCCTGGCTGGACTGTCTCCAAGACAAGATGAATGTGTGTTTCTGTGTACCTGTATACCTTTTTTTCATTTTAAAAAGAATAGTAAAGGAAAGAACAATAGCAAAATAAAAACAAAACAAAGCAAGGACAATAAAAATGATATGGGGTTTCAAACCAAATGATAGGGATGAACAGTAGTTATTATATTACATATTGTTATCTTTAATGAAGTTGCTCAGATTACCAGATGTAAGAATGGAAGATTGATCAAACCATTAAAGAGAATAAGAAAATAATAATTTAAAAAAATCCTTAGAGGCAATACAGAGTTTCACTAGACAGGATGGTAGGAATTCGTCCATGGTTGTTATATTGCATATTGTTGTTTTTGCATAAGTTGCTCAGATTACCAGATATAGGCATGCAAAATTCATCAAATATATAAAAAAATTAAGCATTGTGTTCCTTTCAATAAACCACCAGACATCAGCAGTACAGTTATCCCAGCTATCTTTCTATATACAAATATATGTGTACTTTTGAGCAGATCTACAGCACGTAAAATTTGTATAAAAGAGTTTAAATAAGCCCATAACACTTTTCTTCCTGAATCTTTCTGCCTGTTAATTATAGAACCATGGGAATTCAGTTTAAAAGCAATTAATTAGTTTGAAGTACAAGACACAGTATATATTGATAGTTATTGGGTATTAAAAAGTAGGCAGGATAAAATTTAAAATTCAGAGACCATAAATACATAGCACTCAGACTAGTATTGTAGTTCTAGACTCATTAAAATGTTTTTTATATGGAGACTATTTTGAAAATTCTACACAAGTATATGAAGGGATTACTTTGTGTAGCTAAAATTATACCTATAACTATTTATATATATAAAAAATATACTATGTAATTTACATATATATGTTATAATTATATGGTCAGCTACCAAAAAGAAAGTATATTAATCTGGGTAGTTGGCATTTCTTAATATTAGCTTCAAATAGTTTAATATGAACTTTGTACTGTGTTCAATAAGCTGGACTTTGAATTTTTATTTGAAACTAGCCCTGCAAAGCAGCGCTGCTTCCATTGACTTCATGCTAATTAATTTGTCAGGGTACAATTACCTTAGAATCCCCTTTCCTGTAAAAAGAAAAGCCAAATACACAGTGCCAACTTGGAAATTCAGGCTCGACGATAAAGTAAGGAGTCACGTGAGCAGCATGGAGCGTTATTCCTGAGGGGGAAGCAATATTTCAGCAAAAAGGGAAGTTTTATTGGGAAGACAGAAGGAAGATCTGATCTTTATGTGCTGTATGCACACTCTTCTATCAGGAGCAGCTGGAAAAACTACTCGATCACCTCAATTTCCGGAAGCCCAGATGAACCAATGCACATTTCTGTGAAATCTTCAGAAGGAAGAATAAGACAGAAGCATTATCACCTATTTCACTAAAGAAAGAAAGATAGTACAGTAGTCTTTCACTAAAGAAAGAAAGATAGTACAGTAGATTAAAGACCTCACAGAACTCTAGAATTTGTATACATACATCTATTTATATGTACTGTATTCTATAGAGTTTTAGGAGATAATTTGAATTAGATTAAGAAGACTTCTTCCATTTCATAAGTGCTGCTTTTCATTATTAATTAATTTAATTTTATTGACTGTTGTTGGAAAGAATATGAAAATTTTAATTTATTGATTTGAACAGTTTTGTATTCCTAGGAATATCATTATTATTTATACTCTAGCAGATTTCCTAGTAGTATTTTATTTAATTTTAACCCTGTTTGTAAGTGGTATATATCTATGATTTTTTTGTTGTTTTCTTTTTATCTGGTTTTACTACCAAAGTGACATTGATCAGCCAAGTAAATTTGATTGTAAGCTTACAGTCAAATTTCCGTGAATTACCATTCACAAATGGCTGTAGACAACAGATTATAGGCAGCTCTAGCTTTGCTTTTTGTCCAAATCTCATGAAGAATGCCTTTAAAATGTGCACAAACTGAAGAGAACAAAATTCGAAAAAAAATGTAGTTTGAAATATTTGATAAATGGTTCAGGAGTCTCTAAATAACGAAACATAAAAAGAAACTTAATTATCTTTAGAGAGGACCATAAAGGCAGAGCTAGTAAAATTCGCTTTCCCAATCCTCAGAAAGTTTCGGGACTAGGGGCCGGACTAGCACAAGTGCCTACCTGGCAAGTGCAAGGTCCTCAGTTCAATTCCCATTACCAAAAAAAAAAAAAAAAAAAAAAAAAAAAAAAAAAAGAAAAAAAAGAAAGAAAGAAAGAAAAAGAAAAACAAAAGAACATTTCAGGACTTAGATTCTAGACAACTGGGATTCTCTGTGGGAATTTCCAAAGACAGGACCTTTATTCTAAACTCAATTGTCTCTTAACACAGTCCTCTTATTAATGCTTTTATTTCACTATTTCCTCTTAGGGACATTTTACTTATATGTACTTTTTCCAGTCATATCTTCCAAAATATTTATTCTTTTAAATTGATAAACATTGCTCTATAACTTTAAGACAAAAGGCCTACAAGAAGTTGGTGTTTCCTTTAGGAAAAGGAATAATACTCTTTCAGGTCATTAGCAGTCTCGCCTTTTGTTTCCCCACTTCTTGGACCTCAAGTGGACTTAAAATGCCTGAGACATATTTACGACTTAACAAGACCTTGTCTCAAAAAAGAATTTAAAAATGCCTGGGGATGTAGCTCAGCGCAAAGACCTTGTGCTCAGTCTCTAGTGCTGCAAAGCAATAAAAACAAAACAAACAAAGAAGAAGAAAAAGAAGCTAGCTTTCTAATTATATCTTGATAAATTGGAAGTTTGGCAACATAGACCAACATTTATGCAGATAGAATTTTTGTAGAGTTGGGTTAGCAGCATGACCTCTTTCTTTTCTGTAATTCCCACCATTCATTGGTGCATACCTGTAATCCCAGCACTTAGGAGGCTGAGGCAGGAGGATCATCATAAGTTCAGGTCCCCCGTGGACTACATGGTAAGCTGAAGACCAGCCTAAAATATTTAGTGAGAGTCTGCCTCAAACAAACAAGCATACAAACAAAAATCCCACCATTCCTTATTATATTCACATTATTGGAGATCTGTGTCATTTACAATTAGCCCTACTTAATATGTTATGTTTAATTCATAATCTGCAGTGATTTACTAGTCTTTACCTGTCCTGTGCACCTTTGAGTACTAGTTAATGCACTATTCTGTTTGCAGCTCCATTTGAATCCACGTTAGCCTCTGGCATCACTGTCGGTCTTCGCTGCCCTTAGCGTGAGCGATAAACTTCCTCGGTGGGCCTCCAGCCCTTCTTTCTGTGTGGCAGAAGCTGTAGCAGCTCATGTCCATGCTCACCCTAAGCACAGCTGAAGAGCCTCTGAATCTCTTGCTTTTATAGTCATGTAAAGTGCCCTGGAACAGGGCATGGAGTATGGATCCTCAGAAGTTACGCAGCAGACCAGGTGCTATAACCTAAAACTGAACAAATTATGCCTGCAGTCCATGAAAACGTGAAATTGAAAAGCAGGGGAGCACAAGGAGTTAGCAAATAGATGTGCTCCCTTTCCTCTCTCCAATTTCTGAGCCCTGCAGGTTCTGGACACGTCTTAAAGATGCGCTTCGTGGCCAAGCAACCACGGTACTTTCCTGAAGCCATGACCAACGTGGTAAAACTTCACTACCTGTTTTCTTCTTGGAGCTGTGGTCACTCAATAAAGTATGAACACCTCGTCTCTGCCTCACCAGTTTTGCGTTTGGGGAGAAGGTCAGCTTCTGTGTCTAATTTTCTCATCTATGTTATCTGGTTGGCCTGGTACAAATTTCCAGATTTTTAGCACATTTTCTTCCTAAGCCTTTCTCACGCTTTCTTTTAGTTATTTAATAATATATTATGGGTATCTTCTCAATAATTGTATAGGGTTTTGTATATTTATATGATTTTTTTTCAGATAATTTCTTCTTTGAAATATTTAGAATGATTCTGAGGTCACTAATAATCTTGTTAAGAATATCCTACAGCTGTGTGTCATGGTATTTATATGTGTACGTGTGTGTAGATAGATAAGAAATAGTTACGGGTAGATATATCCACACACCAACTGCAGCGCCTTACAACATTAATTTACAGTTAATAATTGCGGCAATGTCTAATGTGCTTACCTAACAAGATTATTCTTTGTTTCAGAATCAGTTAATATCCCGTGTACATCTTTTCCCTGATAGAACATATGAATAGAAACGAGTAGAGATATTGATAAGGTTTTATTAACTTCACAGTATCTTGGACAGCACAGATACTTACCCCCACGGACAGCTTTCTATAACTGAAAAGGAAAACAACTAAACACAGTAAAGTGCGTTCGAGGAGTTGCCCATGTTTGCTCTCGCCTGTGGAAGCTGGTGGACCATCTGGTTCGCTTGTGCTACAGCACCTGGTGCATTTTTAGCACTGAATGGATGCTACTACATTGACAACTGAGATGGGTTTATGCACACATTC
This sequence comes from Chinchilla lanigera, assembly GCF_000276665.1. Lineage (NCBI taxonomy): Eukaryota > Metazoa > Chordata > Mammalia > Rodentia > Chinchillidae > Chinchilla > Chinchilla lanigera. The sequence continues at coordinate 18,838,375 of NW_004955425.1, read as the reverse complement.
CCCACTTTGAGCACAATAATACAAGTGCAGTAATCTATAAAAATACTGTAAATAGTATTTTCACTTTATCAATATTGTCAAAGAATGCTCACAATTTGTGCTATATGCAATTTATTTTTATTTTTTGACATTTTTGATTATTTATTTGCCATTGGTAATATAATGCATAGCAGCTGTAAGATGGCATCATAGAAATTTCTGATTGATAGAAAAATCTTAACAAGTCTCTTTTCAGCTGTTTTTCCTAGAGAGAAAATAGAGGTTCATCTTTAGAACATACCACAGGGAAGCTCTCAATGTGTTCTTTATTCCCAGTGAGGTCTAGTTTCAGTAAAATCTGTCAGCTCCCTTTAGCTGTGGGCAACATGATCAAGTTCCTTTTAGTTTTGCTAGATATATTCCATCTACACTAGACATTTGTATACCTAAGTCTATCTAAATTATTTAACATAATTTTTAAGCGTACTTGCAGACACAGCATTTAGGAAAGAGTTATTTGGTCATACTTCACAGAGCAGAATTATTTTTGCTACTACAGCAAAATCCATGTCTTAGAAACAATGGATAACAGAATATACTCAGGAACTCCCTTTATTTTAGGCAAGCAGGTAAGATAAAACCCTCTTTCAACGTAAACTTATGGAACATAGTCTTCCAGTGCTGGTGTTGCATAACTAGGCTTGAGCTAAATCATCAGCTAAAGGGCAGAGGCATGTCTCCTGGCCTATTCCTGAAAGAAAGCAAATAAGATGTACACATTGTAAGTCTGAGAAATAAAAATAGTAGGTGTTCTTTTTCACATTTCTGTTTTGCATTCTGGACACACACACATTCCATTAAATGGTAAGTTTGTTTATATTTTACATTTACCCTTTTGGGTACTTCAAATGCTTTGAGGAAAATTTAAGCATAGTTATTGGTGTACTTCACTAAGGAACTGTTAATTATACTGTTTTAAAAAGTATCACCTGCATCACGTGAGCAATCTAACACTACGACCTCTGAATTCATTGCTCTTAGGTTAAAATTGTTGTCTACATTTATATAGCCAATCTTTGGAAATTCCTCTGCCTGTCCCTGAGGGCACTGTGTCCAGATATACCATATTTAAATCTACAACATCTATCCCTGAAAGAAAAGATACATTGCGTTTCATTATAATTATATTCACAGATGACCCAGGTGCTGTTTGGCTGGGTACAGATGTATGTTCTTGAGTACTAAACAGTTAGCCTTGTAGCTCTTCTGTGTCCACACCTTTTGGTGGTTTTAGTGAGCATCACACACTCACAATAGCTGACACTGATCATTAAAAATTTGAAGACTGTCCAGTACATGTGACCATACCTTTGGGAAAAAACCCTGCTGTTCCTTGTCCTTTCACACCATGGTATATGAAGATAGTGTTTGTGTAATATGGATAACTGAATTAATTACTACTATAGAAGTATAATGAGAGCCTCTATCGGTTTCATGTCTGATTTTAGACAGTACAGCTTATTTGCAGAAACATTTCTGACGTGGTAATTCTGTCACAGTGTGTGGTGCAGTCTCAGGTCTACAGGTTGTTGATTGGGCATAGCTTCCACTCCTTGAGCAACCATACCGACTTTCACCATGGCTGTGTGTGACTGATTGTGCTGAGTTCACTGGGTACTTTTCAGTATTCGCCTTACCCTCCGTTTCCCATAAAATAGACGACGAGCCTTTTGTTTTCTGACACCACAGTCTTGCGGGCTTCTACCCAAATCATGATCTTTTCATAATCCTCTGCACCAGAACCGTTCTCCCCTAATGTCTTTCCTGACCAGAATCCACCTTAGCTTTATTCTGTGAATGGCGCTGTACTTGAATCATGTGATTATTTGGTTAATTATATTTCTTCTACTAGAGATTTGTTCCCTGAGAGCAGAGACCAGATATCTTCACCATTTGTCCTTCTCAAGCTGCATTCTCCTGCTTCTCTTGGAAGCATCCATGCCTTTCATTATTGTAGACAAGTGGAGACTGACCACTTCATTTTTTAAAGAAGTCCCTTTCTGATTTATTCACCAACTTTATTCGCAAAAAGTACTGAACACCTGCTATATGCCAGGCATTGCGTTATATCCAGGAAATAGAATGAAAGACAGGAACATACAGTCCTTGTTCTCAGGGAACCAGGGTCCAGGGTAGGAGATGTGTAGTGAATCCCGTAATCACACAAACCAAGTATAATTTCAATGAGACAATAACCATTTGAAGTGAAGAGAGGGTATGTGTATATATATTTTATATATACATATATAAAATAAACTTACTTATAAAGCTATGGAATACAAAATTGTTTCAAGGAAAAGTCTAGAAATTGCAAGTACTGTAAACTACAAAGCAGAACATTATGCCTGAGGAAGTAGAAGCAGGCTAGCTTGCCTGGAGTTTAAAGTATAAGGCTAGTAAAACTTGAAATGGATGCGGAGTTCAGATCATGTGTTACAGTTCATATTATGTATGTCAGTGTTTATCATAAAAGTTCTGGGAAAAGTAAATTTAATTTATTTGCATGTGATTACTATGCATTGTTATTCTCTAAAATCACTGAGTGTGTAATCATGAACTTAGAGAAGTCACTTATCAGCTCTGTACCAAATTAAAATGACTGGGACGTGAAAATGCAGTTGGAACTTGGAGAGATTTTCCTCAAGGCTCTTTGTCTGCTGAATATGTAAGTATGTGCAAAACTTGTCTATTTACTGTAAACTGTTTTCTACATGTAGCCAACCCGTAGGCCATACTAAACTCCTGGGAGGATACGTACACCATGTGTGTATACAATGTAGCTTTGTTGGGGAGAGGTGAAAATATGGCTGGAACATGGAAGGAAAATCTTTCCTCAAAAATCATGACATATTTGGAAATACTGGCTTAGCAGAATTTAGAATTACTTAGTATTATTGATATAAAAAGTTAACAGAAGATGTTTTAATTTACAAAGGGATTTATTTATATACTTCTTGGCAAATCTTCGGAATCCTGAGTCTTCTCTTAATCACCAAGGTAAGGTAAATGTGATTCCTGGGGTAAAATGCTGACACTCTTGGGATTTCCAAAATGGTTATCAGATGTGCTGATATTTAAAATTAGTTTAGAAAACTAAAAGTTACCTCAGATTTCCTCAAAACAAATCCCTACCTATACTTGGCACCTGGTTACAGGAGAAACCATGACAGAATTTTATCACTCTGAGGTCTTTGTTACTCATGGAAATGGATAATCTTATCTAAAATGGAGAGATATTTCCCTTGGCCAGAAAATAAGACATAGATGTATAATTAGAAAACAATGCTCAGATGTCTCTGAATCAGAGCAAGGGGACTGTGGCAGGAACAGAGGAGCACATGGATGTCATAAGAATGTAAGAAAAAGAAAAGCAAAGTGCAAAGCTTACACTAAGAAGTACATGTGGAGGCAGGGCTTGTCTTAGGAAGCACTGAGCAGCCGAGATCGCAGGTGAATAGAAGAATGACCGTGCTGCTGTAGTGAGCGGGCTTTCATGTTTCTGTATGGAGTGGGCTTTCTGAACAAAGGAACCTAGTAATTGGGTTAAAGGACAAACCATGGAAATGCAAGGAAGGTAAGGCAGCCAGTCTACACTGAGCACATTTTTATGTACTTCTTGAACCAATGTTCCCTTTGGAGGAATATCTATTCAAACTCTCTGCCTATTTTTATTAGGTTATTTGAATTTTTAATATAGAAGTGAGATAATCCCTTATAAATTCCTGATACAAGTAACTGGCCAGATCTATGTTACAGATATGTTGTGGAAAACTGAGTTATCTTTTCATAGTACTGATAGTGTCTGTCAGGAGCAAAAGTTAATTTTGGTAAAATACAATCTATCTATATATTGCTTTTGTTGCTTATGCTCTTAGTATCACATCTTGGGAACCATTGCCAAATTTAAGGTAGCTGGATTCATGCATATCTTTAAAAAGCAGAGCGATCTTTTAGCTCTTACATATAGGCCTTGAATTTTGAATTAATTTTTATATATGATATGTGATAAATTTTATATATAATATGTGGAAATGATTCAATGCCACACTTTGCATGTGGAGACTTGTTTGCATCTCCACAGTCTTTTTGTAAAAAAGACCTTTCCCTCTTTTTCTATTCATAAATTTGTTCAAAATCAATAGACTATAATAGAAAGGATTATTTTGTTTGTGAACTCCCAGTTATACCCCACTAAGGCATCTCTGTGTCTCTGCTTCTCTTGGTCTTCGTCTCTGTTGCCCATTCTAACATTTTGAAACCTTGAAATGTAGGTCTTCTATTTTTGTTCCTTTTCAAGAATGTTTTGCGATTCTGAGTTGGCTTCATCTCTGTGAATTTAAAAATAAACACTTAAAGTCCATAGGAAAAAATAAAGAAGTTACAGGGTGAGATGGAAAAATGTGACGAATGCTTAAAATTTTTGAAATTACTAAAGTAAAAGACACATGGCCTTTAAACCCCCTAAGAATATTCCTCCTCACTCAACCCAGTATTTTTCTATCATTCTTCCCACTTTGGGAAACGGTGCTCGGAGTCTTGTTTCCTGAATGTCTTCAGTTGCTCTGCCTTGGCTGCCTCAATGCAGAGAAGTGTCGGAGTTGCATGGTGACAGATACGGTGAATAAGGTGCATAAGAATAACATGCCATAATCAGTGAAGGGTGATCCAACACTAGGGAATGATGGGATTTAAAAATGTAGCAGAGAAAGTAAACACTACCACTAATCCCCCTGAAATTATTTCCTATCACTTCGATCGCGCTTGCCCATCATTCTTGGCAATATGTCTTCTATTGTAAGGAGTTTTTTTTAAATTAAATATTGATCACATTTTTAGACAACATAGGCATCAAACTGAATTCATTTATGAATTTGGGGGATTCTGATATTTTAACAGTATTGTCTTCTAATCTACTTTTTCTATTTATTTATATATTCTTTAATTTCATATAGTGATGCTTTGCAGTTTTGGACTATGACCTCTTACACTGTTACGTTAAATTCACCCAGTATTTTATTCTTTAGATGCTGTGAATATAATTAACTTGTAATTTCATTTTAGATCAATCATAGCTAATATGTACAAATAAAATTATTATTGTTTATTGATCTTGCATCCCGTAACCCTGCTGTATATGATATAAGGTCTGATTTTCTGCGGGTACGTGCATTCTTAAGTTTGTGTGTATTTATGGATTTTCTATAATAAAATATCCCTTATTAGAATGGAGATAAATTTAGTTATTCCTTTCCCATTAGGATAATTTCTTTTTCTTTTGCTGAATTGCTATGGCTAGAAGCCTCAGAAAAATGTTCAATAGAATTAGTGGGAATGATTCTTCTTGTTTTAGTACAAAAACTTAGAGAACTATCTCAGATTTCATCATTAAATATAATGCTGTGATTCTTAGCTAATATCTGATGGATGAAACTTAGTTCTTTTCTATTTTTATCATTATGAAGTTTTTATCATTTTCAAGTTTTGTTTGCAATTTTTGTCAGAAACTTTTTCCTGCATCTATCATGATGACCTTGTATATGTTTGTGTAGATGTGTATGTTCACTTTGTTATTATAGTAAAATATACCAATTGATGTTGAACCAGACTTGCATTTGTGGAATAAATTCCAATCTGGCATGATGCATTCCCTTTTAAAAAACCTGTTTCCACATTCAGTGAACTAATATTTTTGTTGAGTCTTCTTTGTGTATATCCATAACGAATATTGTTCTCTATTTTTCCTTTCTTGTGATATATTTCTCTCCTTTTCAACCCTGTATAGTACTGACTTAAAGAACAATAAAGTATTTTATTTTATTATGTGAAGTGATTGTCAAGGATAAATGTTCACATTTTCCAAAATTTTGTTAAACTCCCATGGAGACCTCCAGTCCTAAATATTTCTCTGAGAGAGAAAAATATATTGTTAATTCAATTTTTCTACTTTGTCTAGATCTATTCAGATTTCCATCTTTTGTAGGATCAGTTTGGTAGTTTGTTTCTTTTGAGCAATTCATTTTATATAGACTTTGCTTTAGCTGCATCTTACATGTTTATATATATATATATATATATATATATATATATATATATAAAATGTTTTAATTTGACCAAAAGTTATTTTCTCATTTCCTTTGTGATCTACTTTTTGATCTATTGGTTACTTAGGAACATGTTGTTTAATTTTAAATATTTAGGAATTTCCAAACATTTCCTTGGTGACTGAATTCCAATTTAATTTCATTGTGGTCAGAGAACGTATTGTATATAATTGTATCCTTTGGAATATATTTGGATTGTTTCATTACTCAACCTATCGTCTATGCTGGAGACTTGTTCATATGTAATAAAGGATGTGTATTTTGCTCTTGTTTGGTAGAATGGCATATAGATGTCAGTTCTAAATCACTTCTAGCTGTATTCACCCTTCTGTTGCCATGTTGACATCTTGGGTAGTTATTCTATTAATTATCAAAAGTGATGAGTTGAAATACCTAACTATTCCTGTCCTTTTCTGCCTCCAAAGTTTTTCAGTTTTGATTTGATGGATTTGGAGAGTCCATTCATACAAGTTTTGTATTAATTTCTTCTCGCTACTTTAATTTCTAGAATCTAGTGTCATTCAGCAGTAGAAATATTCCTTCACAGAAATTTAAAATCAGCTTTCCTGGGTGAGAATGAAAACCTCATGGGTTTGCCCCCTCTGTGAAGGTTCGAGAGAAATTAGATTCTGCGCCTCTTCTCGTGCTCCTGGAAGTGCCTGGCCTTGCTTGGCTTGCAGCCCCATCACCCCAGTCTCGGAAGCCTGCATCTTCAGTTCTCTTTCTGTGCTACCTTCTCACTTCCTGCGCCTCTGCGTGAGTCAAATCTGTTTTTATTTACATCTTGCAAGGTTACTAGTCATTAATTTCACAATCCATAGGAATTATCCAGAATAAGTTCCACGAATTAATCTCATGTGCAGTGATATACGCTTTTGTTTTGTGTCCTCATCTATAGAGTAATAGTCACAGGGTACACATATTAGGAGGTGAATATCTTTTCATTGGTGATTTTCTTTTCCTCTTTTCTTGTCTTTTTTCTTTCTTTGTGCTAAAGATCGAATACTGGCTTACATAAAACATGAAGATTATATACAATTAAGTAAAAATATTGTTTGTTCATGTAATAACCTCTCATATTTTCTGATGTACACCATTCATTTCCTTCCTTTTTAAAATTTCTCCTCTCAGTGTAAATAATATCAATGGATCTGTCTTCAGATTTGTTGATATACCTTTGTAATGAAATCTCATGAAGGATCTCTCTACTTGATGATTTACACAGCAATGTGTTTTTCAACTCCAAAATTATAGGTGATTATTTTTTATTTTTCTATTTCTTTATTTATAAATTATTTTGGTGAGATTAACACCTATATTTTTGTGATTTCTTTGAGCATATTTAAAATCACATATTGAAGGGCTGGGCGTGGTAGTGCACACCTGTAATCCCAGCACTCAAGAGGCTGAGGCAGAAGGATCATTGTGAGTTTGAGACCAGACTGGGCTACAAAGTGAGAAAACATTTTAGGACCACATACATTAGCAGGATGAGGTATATGACTGACAGGCATCAATGCAGAAAGAGAAATTTGGCTTGAAGATATGACACTCTTCATCTGTAACAGTGATGTAATATCGACTCAAAACATACAAAAAAAATTGACAGAATTAAAAGACTAAGACCCTGTCACACTGTTTCAATTAGAATAATAAAATTATAGGGTTCAGAAAAAATTTCAAATATAGGGAGACTTGGTTTATAATGTACAGGTAACATTACAAAACAATTGAAAAAGACAGGCTCCTTAATAAACGATGTTGGAAAAATTTGTATTTGTGTGAAAATAAGAAATAGTTCTTTACTTAAAAGATATACAACACTACATGTCAGATTAATTAGTATTTTAAGGTACAATAAAGGAAAATATCTATGACCTTCAGGTAGCAGAAGTTTTACAAACAATATATAAAATTGTATTTTATAAAGAAGATATCAGTAAGCTTACATACATTCAAATTATGAATTTCCTTTTATTAAATACCTTATATCTAGATTGAAAAGCCATGAGAAAAGGAAAAAATGTATTTGCAATATTTATTTGACAAAAATCTACTCTTTAGAACATTTAAGAAAATACCTTCAAATCACCAAAGCTATAGAACAAATGAGGGTATGAGCAGAGGGGGAGTAGGAAAAATACCAAAAATGTAAGTAGATGAAACATAAATGGTCATTAATGAAAAGAAAAATTGGTATTAACGAAAGTCACAGCACTTTCCATTTACTACTATCCAAAAAGAAAAATGTTACAAGAAGAGTGCTCTCTTTTTTTAGTATTTTCTAATGATGTTGAAAAACATTAAAGCATTTTAGATAAAGTTTTGCACTTGTTAATAAGGACATGTGCAGCAGAATATTCACAGCAATATTACTGAGTAAAATGCAGAGAATTAAACCCAATCCAAATACAGAAAAATTGTCATTTATTCATAGAATAGAATATAACCATTAAAGTTGAAATAAACTATTTTTATGTTCAACTGTGTCAATGCATCTCAGAAAGCTAATCCCAGTTGTAGAAATGAGACTCTAAATGGTAGCTCCAGCTTATCCCTGTTCAGTGAAGTTTTATGTCAGGATAAATGGGATTTTGCCGGATGGGAGAAATGAGATCAGATGGTGAACAAAAAGAGACAGGAAGTTATACACGATTTGTACCCCACGGCACATAGATGTGTCCACGAACTTTATCTCCAGCAGCATGTTCCTTCTACAACATACAGAGAGGTGGGTCAGCCCTTGGGGTATAGCATGCAAACCCCACCGTGGGCATGAAGTATCTCAGATACATTTTGTGTTTTTTCCTACCTCTAACTACTTTTCCTCTCACAGATGCAGTGTCCATCTTGTTGTTATTGTTATTAGTTTGGAACAGGAATCCCATTCCTTAAATTCCCTTCCTCCTGTTCAGAGAAACTGCTGCAAAGGCTGAGCAGTCTGCTGGGTGAAGCCTCCAGAGCAGAACTTCCTAATGAGTGTCCGTTTTCCCAGTGTGGTTTAAAGAAAATGCACAATTAAAGTTCCAGTCCTCTTCATGAATTTGGCCTGAGGCAAGTCCTGATAATAATATATTAATGAGTAAAGAAATCTTAATTATTAGGGACATTGGTTTCAATCCACTGACCAACTTCTGCAGTTGGATTCAGAGTTTCCCACATGTAAAAGGCTTGGCTCGGGAGCCTGTGGTGCTATGAGATCAGGTGAAACCCCTAGGGGTGGCCCCAGCAGAGGCAGATGCGTCACGGGGCACGCGTGCGTGCAGGGGCTTTGGCCTCAGGCCCCTTTCTGTCCCCTCTTCACAACCTCGGTGCTCTGAAGGGAGGAGCCTCCTTCGTTCCGCCCTCCTATCCTGCTGCACTGCTTCCACAGGTCCGAGGCAACTGGGCAGCTATCAGTGGACTGACACTTCTAAAACTAGGAAGTAGAGCACAGCTGGGTAACACGCTGACTTTACTACACCCAAGTATGAGTTTCTGCTTCGGTTTTTTTTTTTTTTTTTAATTTTAAATTCTGTTTTTGTTTGCAACGATCTTTTTCTATAAGATTCTGGGAGTTTGGTCATGTTGTTAGCAAGCACACAGATTGAATGGCAAAAGTCCACACACTGGGAATCAGAGTGAATAGCAACTATTTTAAATCAGAGTGAATCTTGGCAGAATCCATTGTAGAAATGATATAAGATACAGTGTTTCTATCCAAAAATAGGTTTCACCGCTAGATGGGTTGAAGAAAATTCATAGGTCTGAGGCACCTATACTTGATTGCAAAGATTACATTAATGAACTAAAAATAAATGTGGACCCCAAGCTGCTGTTTGGATATGTTGCTGTGCTTTGCAAATACTTGTTGGACTTTAGCACTCAGAGATTGGCTGTGTGGATCATCATAGGACATTTGTACACAACAGCAGCAATTATAAAAGTACCTGTACTTCCAGTATCAACAATGTGATGCCGTGCTGATACTGTGAACAATAATAAACCTAAGGGGAAATTAACTGAACGCAACAATATTGAAAAAACAAGCCTAATTGTTATTGGATTTTTAATATTATTTATTTAAATGGCTTTACTATGACTGATTAGAATGTCAGGGAACTGTAATTTGGTGTAGATCTAATCTCTGTTTAAATGTAGCAACTAAGAAAACAAATAAAAATTGTAATTGTAACATTGAATTATGAATACTGTATATATAACTGATGAATTCAGTTTAGTAAATGCTTCTCAGAATGTATTCACTGTACTTAGGTATTGTATGAATGACATTTTTGATCTTGGAAATTGTTCTTTTTTAGATATCATGGGTTTTAGAAATATAAGCCACCAGATTAATACTGTGAAAGGATCTTGGGGTAGTAGTATGCAGTTTTAGACAAATAGCTCTGAAAATTATGCCAGAATTATGCAGAAAGCTTAGCATTACCTGACCTTCTATTAACAAAAAAATCAAAACAATAATTTAAAAATCCCAAATAGATTTGAATCTTTGCAAGTGAACAATAAGATATTTTCATGTCTTACAATTTCAACTCCTAAACTGGGTTCACATTTCATTTAATCAGTCTTGCAGCTTCTGCAAATTGGCAGATAGCATAAGTCCAAGTACTGAAAAAATTTCTTTTATGTAAGTTCAAAAGTAGACAAAATAAACATGTGATCAAAATAAAAGATACTGAGATAAATTAAAATATTTCTTTTACATTTGATGTTTTTGAATTAAATTTATTTTGAACTTGTATAAATTTAAAATAAAGTTTTACAACTTCCTGCTGTATCCACTGCATTTTAGGCCAGAATACTTATCTCTAGTTTAGTCCTTAATAAAAATTTTCCTACCATCAGCCAAATCCCTTTTACCTGATTACCACTTGGACCACAAATGGTCCACTTCGATCTTTACTACAACCGTTTGCATTTATGTAAATGGCCACTAGATGGCAGACCTAGCACTAAACAGAATTTAGGCTCCAATTCTGCAAACTGCATATACAGCAGAGCAGTGTTCTATTTCAAGCCTGCCTCAGCCTCTCGGCCTAAGCAATCTCTCTCTTATTGTGCAGGCTTGATAATGAAGGTGATCTGACATTTTTACCTTCATCTAAAGTTTAATACTTTACAAACTTATATTACTTTTCACAATAATCTTTTGAAATCGAAAACAATGATATATTTCAGATGGGAACGTGGGTTTGCCAGGGTAAATGGCAAAGGTTATTTCTTTAGAGGACTACAAGGAGATAGCTTTGAAGAATTTTGCTTAAGGGCTTCAGGATTTAATTAAGCTACCGTTTGAGATGTATTCTACGATAACGTTTGGTTCTACATCTGATATATATTTTGTGCTTATGCCCTTTACCTTTGTTTCCAAAATAACTTCGATCCTTCTAGGAGACTGTAGAGTCAATTAAAACTACAAAATCGTTCTTTGTTCAGTGATACTGCCCTCTAACTTCTTTATTTCCTTTTGCCCTTTGCATTCTGGATTCTGAATTATCTCTTTCCAGCTTCCTTCCACTTCATCTTTTGTATTCATCGGAACCTCACCACCATCACTTACATCACCTCCTGATTTCTGATGCTGAGCACTTGGCTATAGCCCATTTTCAGCTTTTGAAAATAGGCCAGCCATTTTCTAAAGAACCGGTGGTGATTCTGTAAGAAATTAGAAGTGTGTGCATGCGTGTATGTGCACATACTTTCCAGCCAAGCAAAAGTGATATGAAATGATTTGCAGTGCCACTTTTATCTAACTGGCAGCATAGAAGCATAATGCACTACCATTATGTCAGGATCTCTGAGATTCAGAACTAATGCTTCTAAGTTCAGAAAGCAAATTTAACTTTTGGTAAATGTTAATGGATCCAAGACCATCAAGGATAGGAAAAAAAAAAAAAAAAAAGGCAGCCCAATGCTTCTGCTAGTCAATACATTGTCCTTATGCAAATTTCAAGTTTGTACTGCAGTGAAAAGTATCCTGCCACAGTTGAAAGTACTTCACAATAGATGATGAATTTATAAATTGCCTGCCACACATAGAACTTTGTATTAATATGAACAGAGGGATATAGCTCTATCTAAGTGATATTTAGGTAGCAAGAGTATTGTATTTCCTTTTCCTTATCACTAAGGTCGTTATTGGGCTCACTGTCAAAAACTCAAAAATAATGTGAAAAAAAGCAAACACATTGCCTAAAATCTGCAGCTCCCTGTAGTGACCACCTTTGTGAATATCATTTTAGAGAACACAAATTACTTATTTAGTCATTAATTTACTTTAAAGTGCACTATTTTGAGATAACTATGGATTTACATGCATTTGTAAGAATTAAAGAGGTCCATGGTATCCTTTAATAGTTTTCTACACTGATAAAATCTTAAAAAACCTATAGTACAGTATCACAATTATGATGCTGATGTTGATACAGTCACGATTACATTTCTATCTCCACACAGATTCTTCCTGTTGCCTTTTATAAATGTGCATACTCTTCTCCAGCCCTATCCCCTTTCTTACTTGTATAATTTCCAATTCAAGAATGTTATGTGCATGAAATCACACAGTATTTAACATTTTGAAATTGGCTTTGTTTACTCAGTATAATTCTCTGGCGATTCATTCCGGTTCTTGATTTACGGTTAGTTTGGTCCCTTTGTTGGTAACTGAGATTCTGTGACGTAGCAAAGCAAATTTCCAGAGCATTTGCTCATTAAAGTATAACAACGCATCTTCTAGCTTGGGCATTTATGGATTAAGCTGCTGTAAGAACTCAAATACGTAATTTTGTTCGTATTTACACTTTCGGTTTCTCACACCAGAGAAACAATGTGGTATTCACAAATGTGTGTCCGATTTATTTCAGTTAAGAATATGGTCTCAATGTACATCCATTTACTTAGAAATATCTCAGGCTTACTGTGAAATAGGAAGAAAATGTTCAAATGAGAGTGAAGGAAGTGGGGCGGGAGAGAAGAAAGAAGGGAAAAGTAAACCACTGAGGAAAGAAGGAAAACAGGGAAACACAGCTTTGAAAATGAGGAAGGCAGGAGGGGTTGAAGGGAGGACAAGGGAATGAGAAAAAGCAAGTTACGTCATGCACAGGTGCAAAAGCTCTGTGATGAATGTGATCATGTGCCTATCTAGATGCACCAATAAAATCTGATAAAAGTGAAAGAATTCAAATACAGATTTGTGTGAGAATCTACCATTTAATTTCTCTGGAAAAAATTCCCAGGAATTTTTTCTGCTGAGTGAGGTCATAGCTGCACGAATGTTTCCTATGAAGGATCATAAGATTTGCCTCAGAGCCTCGTCTTCCTCCAGCTCAGCCAGCGATGCATAAGGGACCAGCTTCTCTGCATCACCAGAGATTCTTGCTCCTGTTACTATTATTTTAGCCCTTTGAAAGGTACATAGCGATGTTCTTCTTTTAATTTACCACGTGATGATACCTACACTGATGAACATATTTGTATGTGTTTATCATTCATTGAAACCTCTGCTAATATCTTTTTATCCCTTTTTAACTTTATACAGATGTTTATTTCACTTAAAATGCTCACCTTGTCAGATTAAAAAATTAAAGGCAAACTAGTTTACATTTTTAAAATAGATCACCCCCCTATTTCCATTAAAACCAGTGTAAATACAAGCAGTCAGTAATGCCATTGCAAGAAAAAGGTGACCGAATGCCCCAAGCCCAGGGCTTGAATCCCAGCCCTCGCGGGGGTCAGGTGCGACCGGCGGCCACAGGGCAGCAGTTACAGCCCAGCCCGCGGCTCTCCCGCGGCCAGCGGCCAAAACAGGGAAAAAAGAAAAAAGACAAATCCATTTTCTTTTTAAAGATGTTTTTAAAGAGAAAAAAAAATATATAACAATACAACAGTGTTTCAAAACAGGTTAGTAGGAAAGTTACAATAATTGCAATAATTAACATTTCCTATTGTTGTTTCTGTAATATTACAAAGAATCAACGAAAGGGATCTCACCTTACTAGAAAGCTCCTGCACACCAAGAGACATCACCGCAGACTGAGAGACAACACGGGGTGGGAAGAACTTGCCTCTCAGACAAAGGACATGTTTAAATTTTTAACTTATACACAAAAACACGGAAATGGCACCCTGGGTAACTTGTGATGCTGACACAAATACACACTGTGTAGCGCCTAAATCAGGTTAAATATGTTTATCTTCTCAAGCGCTTAGAATTGACTGATGTTGGAAACTGTCAGAAACCCTTCTTCCAGCCTGTCTGGACTGCGCCGTGCAGCGCTGTGGTCCGCGGGCAGCAGCGCAGTCGTGCTCTGGGGCTTGTGCGCACATCATGCCTCAGGGCCCTCGAGGGACTGTCCTTGGCAGTTCCGTCCTCTGTCCTGCGCCTGAAGCCACCATTCTCATCTCGGTTTCTATGAGATCAACTATTTGGATTCTGCGCATATGTTACTAGGCTCTCTGTGCCCAGCACTTCGCTTCGCATAATGATTCCAGTTTCTCCACGTTGCTGTGAAGGACAGAATTCCATTCTTTTTCATGGCTGAGCAGTATTCCATGAACTGCATTTCCTGTACGCATTCACTGGTTAATGAGCACTTACATTATTTCCATTGCTTTTCTGCTCTGAATAGTGCCGCAAGGAATATCTAGTTTCCAGCTGAATTTCTTTTGGAGTCTGATATTGAGAGCTGTAAAGTTTTTATGTGTTCTATATAGTCTTCCTTTGTTGAATAGGTAATTTGAAATATTTTCTCCAAGTCTGGACTTTGTTTGCTCTTCTTTTTAGCACATTCTTTTCACCAATTTTAATTTTCTCTTATGGAGTATAAATCTCGTGCTGTCAGATTAAGAACTCCTATGATTTTAGATGTCTAGACCCAAGACTTACAGAAGGTCTTAAGAATTTTGTTTGCATGTTGTACTTAGAAGAACTCTAGAACCATATACCTAATTTATCACCCTAGCAGAAACACAGAAAGTAAAACTGAAGGAACTGTGCGCCATATTTTCAGTATTATATAATTAAAACAAAAGTGCTGCCTTGTCATAAAAATTCTTCAGTGAAAGAAATATGCCAGGCTTAAACCAATTTTTATCCATAATCTGATTTAATAATTTTGAAATTAATTGTTAAAAAATCTCTGCACTCATAAGTACTTGGAAAGCTAAGATTATGAATAGATTTTGAAGGGCTTATTTATTTTCTAAAGACATTTAATAAAAATGGCCTATTTCTGAAGAGATTATTGATAAGGTATAGTTAGGAGATATAACTCATATTCATATAAGTGTTCACTTATTTATTTTGTATGTTTAGCATAAAATATTTGCCATGATCTGTAATTTAAATGATGACATTCTGCACTCTAAAACCAGTGATAATGTTGCAAAACCCATTTTTAAAAAAATCATTAAAGCAATCTATCCTTTTGTTTTGTTTGTGGTTTTTTGTTTGTTTGTTTGTTTTTTGAGACAGGCTTTCACTATCCAGTTCAGTCTGGCCTTGAACTCACTTTGTAGTCCTGGCTGGCCTTGAACTCCCAGCAATCCTCCCGCCTCAGCCTCCCAGTGCTGGGATTCCAGGCTTGCTCCACAACACCAGCAAGAATCATTCCTTTTATCATTCAGCTAGAATTCAAAAAGAGAAAATGTGAGAGTATCTTTCCCCTCCCAAATTTTGAAGTGTCCTTCTTTGCAAATTAGATCTCTCCAAAAATATAATGTTGCTCTTTAAAAATAGAATCAATTTTTTAAAAGTTCTGGTGGGTTTAGATTTTTCTTCTATTGTTTGTTGAGTACAATGCATAAAAATTGGTCCTTGCCTCAATTCAAAAAATCTTTTCTTATTTTTCTCCTAACGTAAAAATAATCCAAAGAACTTGAAAAGTTCTATTTTGGTTTATTATCTCTCAGTTCATGCAAACAGATTATTTTTAATATAAATGTGCTTCAGTCAGAATACATTGGCCAGGAAAAGTTTAAAACCTTTAGTTTTCTGGCAAACTTCCCAAAGACATACAAGCTTTTAGTAATAACTGGTTAGGTTTAGGTTGCATGTGGGTGTATATTTATTCTGCATTGTGAATTTTCTATTAATATAAGACTTTTAGAGAATGGTAAGTTGCTGTCTGATTTCTCCTTTGCTCAGTTATCTAAGTTTGAGTTCCCTAGAACTAAGAATACTTTTCCTTCGCAAGAAAATGTTTGCAGTTTCTGAAGCTTCAATGGCACCTGCTACCTGTGTTTTCACATGGTTCCCTCTGGTATCCCCTGTGGGAGGGCACTGGCCCATTTGTGAAGGGACAGAGTGTATACCTCTCCACATAAATACCTTCAGGTTTGGGTTTTATCATATCAGTTTTAGTGGGGATACAAATATTCTTTCTGGATTATGAATATTACGTACATTTAAAACTTTTATAGAATTACAAATTGCTGTGTGATTCTCCTTTGCTCAGTTCTCCAAGTTCAAGAGGTTTTTTTTTTAAAGTAAGGACATTTTTATGAGAATCTATTTGCAGTTTTTGAAGCCTTTGGTGATTTAAAAATACTTTCATATACATAAGGTCATAACAGCATTTATGTAAGCTTCCGCTCTTGTATTTAAATGGTTGTTTCTCAGAAGCACTATCTATTTTCCTTGTCTTTATTTTTGGACTATTGTCAGGAGCAAGTCTTCACTCTGACTTTTTGGAGATGCCTGTCAGCATACCCACCCCTATTTATTGTTCTGTGATCCCTCTGCCTTCGGAATGGATGTCTCTTCTCTGCACTCACTGTTCTCAATTTGAGCTTCATTTTCATGACATGATATTTTTCTTCTGAGAAAATTTCTCATTGTAATTATCAAGTTTTATATCTTCCTTATTTTACTGTAAGTATGCTACTCTCTTACATGTTGAGCAAGAGAGGCATGTGGATTCTTTGTATGATATTTTAGGAGAAGCATGAACTAGTCACATAACCACTCAGATTCCCAGGTGTGGAGTGTGTGTGCGTGTGTGTGTGTGAGAGTGTGTGTGTGTGTGTGTGTCTGTGCTGCTTCTGTGTTCCTAAGATAACAACTGTGATGGAGAACATTTGCATATAAGTGTATAGCTTGTAGCACAAGGAATGGGAATTGGTGCACTGTAAGTTCTTGTAAAAAGTGTAAACCTTTACCTTGTTTCTCAATATTTGTGTTTATGGAAAGCAATGATCATTTGCATATGTTTTACTTGGCTTATTGTTTAGGACAAGCACTACCATCACTTTCCTGGTAACTTTAGATGAATCACTTAAATTCACAGGGTTGAATTTCTCAATTTTTAAAATAAAAATGTAACCAAATTCATGTTTTCCATAAAGATTGCTGTGAAGAAAAAGTGAGGTAACAGAAATATACTTTTTAACCTATGAACCACTAATCAATTTAGGAATATAATTAGAATTTTGAAAGTATAAATGTAACTGCACTTACCATCTTTGAGTACTTGTAGTGTGCTGCCTTCACATATATCAGCACTTAAGTGTTGATGATTACCATTGAAATAGTTTTTGTTCATTCATCAGTTACATAATAAATCATTGGCAAACTTAGTGGCTCAAAATAACAGTTTATTATTATCTGTGAATTGACCGGGCCCACATGGGTGAAACTTGAGATTTTCACTTAGGTGCACTCCTTTGGTGATTACAATTGAAACAGATCTGTGTTAGGTTTTGCTAGGGCTGATACATTGTGTCAACTTGAGAAGTTTAGAAGGTTAACTGCGTGGCTCAGCACGGTGTACCAGTCCTCACTTTGTGAACATCCTGAGCCTGTGCAAGAGGAGGGCACGGAGATGCTGTGAGTGTAAAGGACCTGCCCTAGGGCGGACAGCCTGCTTACAACATAAGGGAGGGAAGGAGGCTTGCTCTCCCTGATTTGCTCTGGCTGCTTTCGCTGTCTTCTGCCACCTTGAAGTGCTGCCCCTGTGCCCTGCCACCCTGCCTGGGAGCCAGCTGATTACAGAATGAAAGCTCCAGGAACTGTGAGCTGGATTAAAGAACCTTTCCTTCCTTAATTCTGGGTTGCTGGTATTATGTCTCAGCAACAACAAAAAAAGTAACAGTGTTGAGGTAACAAAGTGCTACAAAATCAGGACTCAGAGAGAAATTTATTTTCCCGTGATTCTGGATGTTAGAAGTTCCAAACCAAAGTGCCAGCACTGCCAGGCTGTCTGTGAATGCTCTGGGAAGGAACCCTTTGCTGCCTCTTTCAGTTCTGACGGTTGCCAGCAATCCTGGCTGCCCTTAGGCTGGAAGGTACATTATTCCAACCTCCTTCTGTCTTTGAATGGATTTCTCCCTGTGTGCTTGTCTGGATATCCAAATGTCACTTTTTATAAGGACTTGATTTTTATTAAATTTAGTGCCCACCCTAATCCTGTATCAAGTGAACCTAAATTGGTTATATCGGAAAGACCTTATTTTCAAAAAAATGCCACATAAGTACCAGTTTTTAAGATTCGGGCATATGTTTTAGGGAAATGTGGTGTAGCAAACCACTGCATGAAGGGGCATTTGGCTGGATTTGGCAGCCGACTTTCCCATCCCCAAGTGAGGCTCCTTCCTCCAGTAATTATCTGGGCTTGCTCATAGCGCACAGCATGGGAGGAGGCAGAGCGCTCACTGGAGAGCTGCACTTCCCCAGAGGGAATTTCCAGAGCTCAAGAGAAGCCCACAGGGCTTTCTGTCACCGACTCAGAAGCACTCATCACTGCACAACACTGCACTTAAGGCATGTTCTAAAGGAGGGAAGTATGTGAGAATGTGGGTATGACTGGGCGGCCATTTTGAATGACTGCATATCGCACATAAGGTTTTTCCCCATTTTAAAAATAAGAAAATTGAAGCTTACTGACATGAACAAAGTGTTAATTGTGGCAAAGTTAAACAGTGGTTTAACTGAGATGTGTTTCCCTGTCTGCAGCTGTTGGTTCTTTTCACTGATCCGCCTTGTTCCCCATTTACACCAGGGTTCTGCTCCCTACACCTTCCCTTGTCAGGGGTACTGAAGTTCTCCTCGTGGCTTCAGATATGACCCAAATAGTCTTTGTTTGGCTTCTACTTTTGCTATGGCCATATTGTTATTGCTTTGCTTTCACATTCTGTGGTTTTGATCCGGGGAATTAAGATCCCAGAAATCTTTATCTCTAGTTCAATTCACAGTATCTTTCCTTGAGTGCTCAAGGACAGCTATTATAACACCTTGTTCAAACTAGATGTCAAATTACTGGTATTGTTTTCTGTTTTATAACAATGCATCTAACAAAGTAATGAACCCCTTTTGTAATTCATGGCTTAGATGTAGACATGAGGACATGTAGACTGCAATGTGAGTTTAGGGTTCGTCCAACTCATGACACAGATGGCCCATTTTCTGTCTCTAATCTAACTGAATTTTTCTAAAGTTGATAGCTTGATTGAATACATCTTTAGTATATGTGATGAAATAAAACTTTTCTAGAATTTTCTCTCAATGTTTGGCAAATAAAAATCATAACAAAATGACTGGGATGCAATATATTCAAACAGGAGACATCTAATTATGTACCTGTATGTATCAGCATATGAGAAAAATAAACAAAAATTAAGGCCAAAATTAAGAGAAACAATTTTTAGAAAACAAACATGTAGAATCATATAAAACATCAAATTATTCAAATTCCAAAAGTAGCATAGCTGACAGGAGGAGTTAATTGAGCCGAATACTAAATTGGGTTTTGAAATTATACATGTATACCAGAAAAAAGGCTTTGTGAAACTAATGAAGTGATTATTACATAAATCTGCATCTGTGCCAAATATAGGGACTCCAGCTCTATTCATACTCATTTTTCTCATGATTAGAGTGAAAGAAAACTGTGCGTTTGCTGCTATCCCTTGCTTGGCCATATCTCTAAATTTTCAGGAGGCATATTACATTAATCATATAAATTAGCTTTCCATCTCAAAAGGGATGCACGTAATTCAGACCAACAAAGGACAAGCAAAGAACTGCAGAGAGAGCAACACTGCCGATGAATTTTATCACTCGGAAAGATTTCTTATTCTTTGTCACCTGACTTCATTCCTAATTCTATTAGTGAAATCCATATGAAACATTAAAGCATGTTATAGATATTAACACTGGTAATAGAAGTTAAGTCTCTGAGGTGAATGTTTCCTGTTACCCAGCCGTAAGATTATATTTTTAATATTTATGTTCCCTCATGAATTCAAGGTGTAATTGTATTAAGTATGTAATTCAAATTTCATTATTTCCAAGTTCTGCTGCTTCTCATCATACTGCCTGCAAAACTGCGGTTCCAGTTTTCAGCCAGTGCAGTCATTAGAGTCTCTACTACCAGATTTCCTCCAAACCAGTCAGGTTCAAAGCTGAATGAGCCAGAACAAAAGGCAGTGTTTCCAGAAACATTTCCAAGGGTATCAGTTTTTAAAAAGTCATGTCATAGGCCTTTGTAATGTGTACATTTAAACTTATGCCATGTTTTGTTTTTGAAGTAATGCTCAGCGTGCCCTCCCACGACACACACAACATGGTTGTTTCATTTGGCATCACTGGCTTTTAAACACTTCAGAGTCAAAAGTCTTTCGTGATTTTTACACTCCTGATTTCCTCTGGAGGGAGGGTCTCAGCCTTATCCCTTCCTGACTGCTTGCACTGCAGACTCATGCAGTTAACTCCTCTGCATCCGTGCAGCCATTGTCACCTCTGGAACATCTTCCTGCCCTCCATGACCAGATAAAGACTTTCACATTGTGCCCTAAGCCTTGCCAATGAGTAAATGTATCTGGGATGCTGAGCAGACCTATTCCTGGATACACTTGATGCTTAACTTTTTTGGGGATTTTACTGATTTTCATCAAATACAGATATTTCTAGGCAATTTTCACTGAACCTTCCTTCTTGCCTTTATTCAAGATCATAATTTCATCATCATCTGATGGTTCTCCCAAACATTTCCAGCTTTTATCTGATTTTAATCTCATTTAGCTGTTTTCAGAGTACATTGACTGGCAAAGTGATAAAGTAGATAAATTCGCTTTTAGTATCTTTCTAAATATGTCTTGCCAAGAACTAAGCTAAAATAATACAGAAGCATTCTTATTTTTAAAGATTTTGATGTATGCAATTACTTAGCCAACTAAAGTTCCTATTTAGCCAGTATTTTAAAACTTTTCCTTTGTTTTGAAGGTTCACTAGACCCTGGTGATCTCTAGGGCTGATACAACTTCAGTCTCAAAAGGAACTTAGAATTTTGCTATCACATTAGTTAACCCTTCACTTTCTCTCCCTTCCTTTGCCCACCAAATTCCTACCAGGCTATCTGGAATGTCCTTTCACATTACATTAACTTTATGCGCCCTATTCACATGCAACTATCCTTTAGGACACAACTTGCAGTCTTATTTTACTTCCATCAGGTAATTCTGATCGCATCCTCATTCACCCTTCCCCTTTAGTTCCTCTTAACCTCATTTTTGTTTGTAGTTAATTATATGATCACTTCACAGTTCATACATTGTTTTATGATTTCATTTATTGGTCATGCCTCCCACAAGAGAGATATATTTATCAAATTTTCTTCCTTACTTTTCTCAGTGTGTAGATAAAATACCCAACGCCCACAAGTTAAGGAAGGAAAGGTTTATTTAGCTCACAGTTTGGAAAGTTTCAGTGCATAACTGGCTGGCTCCAAGGCAGGGTGAGAGGGCAGAGGAGAAACAGTTCTTCTGGATGGAAGATAGCAAAAGCAACAGGGACCTTAATAGTGTTTTTCTGCTCCTTTTATCTTATTAAGGCCACTTAGGGCAAGTAGCATTCACGCCCTTAATCCTAGCGCCCTTGAACCTAGCATTGCACATGAATCAATCCTCACACACTGTAGATCCAGCCGCCTGGGAAAAAGCCCACCTATGACCACAGGAGGCTTTCAGGGACATCTAGGCATAGCCATAACACAAATATATTGTGGAAGTTAGACCGAGAAGCACCAGAACTTGAAATGGATTCTACTTCTCTTACTACCTGTTTTACCTTGGATAAGCTCCTTAATCTCTGAGACTCTTTGTAAAGGAGCAAGAAAGTTACCCTTGGAGATTGTCTTTCAAGTTCAAATGAGAAAATGCTTACAAAATCATTTTCTTTAGTACTCCCTTTGTAAATAAATACCATGTATTCCACTTCCTCTGTTCTATATATGAGTTTTTGAAAAGCCTAAGATTACAGTTCTTTGTGATTTAAAATTATTTGAAGCAATATTATATGTTTACATATATTTTTGATTATTAAAAATCTATATTTGACCTTACTAATGTACCTATTTGCAAATAGGAATAGGTATTTCCCCCTTTTCCTTTTTTAAATCTTTGAATGTGATCTACATAGTATTTTTACAAAAAGGGCAAATTACTTTTACCTCTAAAATGTTGCAATCTCACACAACTAGGACTAGTGTTAGAAAGCTGACTATAGAGTGATTTTCTAGGATGACAAATTTGATTGATATTATTACAGTAATGATCTCTCTTGTGGTTAAAACCATTATTCTGGAATAAAGACTGGAATTTTATATAGAACAAAACCAAATTTTATCCATTATGTCAATTGTTGTTTAACCAAAGGGTATTTCTAAGGAATCTATTTCTTTTTCTAAGTTCATTTTGGGTCCACTGAACTAACGTCTCAGGCTGCTGTTCATTTGGCTGTTACTGCCATGAATCTGAGGAAAGCTAGTATCCATGAAATGAATTCTCTGGGGAAACCACGAATGCATTTACTTAGATAATTCCCTATTACTGAAACAATCAGTATGTCAAAAATAGAATACTTTAGCAACCTAGGAATTATGCCACAAATAGCTCCATGTGGGAGAGAAGTTCCCAGTGTGTACAAGTGTAAGACAGAAAGAAGAAGATATCCATTATGAGTTCTTCCATTTAAAAATTTGAAAAATAGTAGCTCTCGTTTTGTAAGCTTGGTAACTGGAGTAATGGAATATATCACATATGGAGTTTTAGTTTTAAAATTAAATGAAGCATGACCTAAAACATGCTAAGGTTATTTGATTATTTAGTTTAGTGTCTGGCACCTATAACAGCTATATGTGATACTTGAGCTACAGCAACATGAGGATGTCTTCACATACTGCTCATCAAAGTCACTACTGTATACACCTTGTTAAGGTAAAAAATGTATAAGCTCTCTCCATTGCTGAATTTAATGACTTTTATGAGAGTGTTACTCAAAGATATTTCAACACAGAACTGACATTAAAAACACTTCTATTGCACTTTCCATGCTCCTGGTTTTTAAAAGAGTTTTATGTGATAACACATGGAATTGTGCTAGCAATTTTCTGAGTTGAACACTGTCTTTCACTCATCTCACATATGAAAGCACTGAGGAACACAGAGGCTAGATTTCTTCAAAAAGGACATGATTGTGAGTGTGGCTCTGCTGTATATTCTGAAGCATTCTGAAGCACTGTCATTGAGTATCAGCTCCTCATGTGTATAGTTTTCATACAATTATAAAATCTAAACCAAGTTATGAATAAAAACATCAAATGAAAAACATATTCATTATGTGCCACAAACCTGAACTAAAAACAAGAAAAATACTTGGGAGGGGGAGACAGAGACAGGGGGAGAAAGGAGGGTGGGGAGGGAAAAGGGAATGGAAACAATCAGTAAATTAAGTACAAGTGCCCCCTCCCTAAGTGAATGCAGACATTCACTTGTGTACTGCAAGTGCGTCCTAAAAGAAAGAAGTCACTAATGCAATTTAAATTTCTGATAACATAACAACAATCAAGCCTGAGAAATGTAAGGTAGAGTGCAAACCCAGGTAACTCACCACCGTCCTGTTTCCTGGGTCTCAAGTACTGGCCAGTCTACACAGTCTCTGTCAGAGTCTTTTCATATTTCCATGTAGGGTCCAAGGTTTCTACTTGCACTTAACAGGATTACTCCACCTACTCTACCTATAGAAAATAAATAAAAGTTGCTAAATATTTTACATTCAGCAAATATCAAATAAAACTTTTCAGTCCACACTTTGGACAAAATGGGGACCTATCTCTGAGAAGACAGAAAATCACATTTATGCTTTTACGGTCATCTAGCAAAGTTGGTCTCATTCTGAAGATGTTTCTACTGCTCTGGAGCGTAAGAAGTGCTGCATTACAGAAGAGTTTAAAAATTGTAATAGTTTTTATTCTTATTCCAAGAACAAAGATTTCAATAAAACCTAGGTGAACACTTCAATTGAAATATGTTTTTTTCCTGTATCATTACTTAAATGTAAACTAATTTTACCGCCCTCTTGACATAACTTCTGAAGAAGAGGCAGCTGTGTCAGTGCAACACTAGCCATGATGATGAGAGGTGGGCCGGACAAGGCCGAGTTTCAGTTCTGGATTCTACTTTGTACAATTTTTGTGACATTGAAAAATTTTCTTAATAAACTTTTAGGTCTCTATTTTTATCTGAAAAATTGCAATGGTAAATAATAAATTTATGGCACTAAAATAAGGCTTAAATAAGTATTTGTAAATGACTTAGAACATCACCTGGCCCTGAAGTTCTATCATTTATATCTAAATATGTAAATATATAATATAGAAATTACAATTGTCTATCCTTGAAAATGAGGGTGAGACATATCACTAGGGCACAGATTGAGGAGCGGCACTGCCTTGCAAAACTTTCCTTTTAAATTTTATTTTGCTTTCTTCTTGACTATTAATTAAAAATATTTTTGTACCACCAGAGCCTTTTATGAATGTTTAATATCCTTCTGCTTACCCAAACTTTCTTAAAGACTGAAATCTATTTCATAATTGAAAAAGTACTTTTATATAAATGGTTTATATAATTATATTTTCACCTTCATTTAGAGAAATATTTGTTGAATGACAGTTCAAAGTATATGTGAAGCTCAATGAAAATGTTATGTACAAATCCTCCTTATAATTGCACAATTTTGGATATCATTTTTTCTGAGCCTTTATCCGAAGCAGTGAAAATTTTAAGAGAAAGACTTGGGGGAGAAACATACTTTAATGTTTACCAATTTTATTTCACTTCATGGCATTATCAGTCCCCTGATAGCTGTTTTATAGGCATGATCATTCTCCTGAGGCTGCAATTATATGGGAAATGTGCTTCAAAGGTCAAACACTTACCTTGTACTATCAACACGTTCCTATTCACACTGGTAGCCAACAAAATCGTTTATAGTTAAAAAAGTAAGTAGTGTAAACGATGTGGTTTTGGTGACACAGGCAGATAATCAACCATAGGATGATGTCATTGGAGTGTAACATTTCTAGGCCCTAATTTCTAGTAAGCTTTGAAAGGCGCGTCAGCATTTCATCAGTAACCCACATATCTCCTTCTGAGTCTGCGCATGTCAGTACAGGCAGACCAGCACACAGCTATAGTAATCTTTCAAATACTGCTTTATCGGTCTGTCTGTAGTAGGATAGATGGTAACTTTTCACTAGATTTCATACTTAAGAAAGTGAGGCAGCATTGTACTGTTTATGTATTTTCTTTGGTATTATTCGTTCTTTAGTTCAAATGTAAATCTGTGGGTTCATCCATGTTGTTGTACAGTTTGTCGATTCTTATTATGGCATTGTAAAATACAACACTTTATTTACCTAGGAAAATATGGATGAAGAGTTGTGTAAGCTTGGGTTTTAGCATGCTATAACCAGTACTGCTATGAAAATTCAAACACATGCAAGTGTTTCTATTGAATAACTTCCACTTCCCCAAAATTTGAATTTTCTGGGTCATAGGGAGGCATATATTCAGCTTATAGATAATAAAATTGGTCTCCAAAACATTTGCCTCATTTTATACACCAAGCTGTTCTATAATACTAGATTACCAGTTGTTCAAACTTAATTGCCACTTGAAATGCCCTATCTTATTTCTTATTCAAATAATGGTATCATATCTCTTTAATATGTTTTCTGGTAACTAATCAATTTAAAGTCTCCTTAAAATATGTTCTTCTGGCCATATTGATTTTTTTTATTAAAATTCTCTTAAATCTTTTGCTCATGTTTTTATTGTGTTGTTCTTTTCGTATGGATTTGATGGAGATCTTCA
This sequence comes from Chinchilla lanigera, assembly GCF_000276665.1. Taxonomy (NCBI): domain Eukaryota; kingdom Metazoa; phylum Chordata; class Mammalia; order Rodentia; family Chinchillidae; genus Chinchilla; species Chinchilla lanigera. The sequence continues at coordinate 18,812,084 of NW_004955425.1, read as the reverse complement.
TATGCCCTCGCAAACTTTTCCTACTGTGTGGGTTAATGATTTACTCTATTAGGAATGCTTTTGATAACAGATGTTCTTAACTTTTATGCAGTTCACAGTGTCAGCTTATTTGTGTCAGAGTTATGAAAATATTCTCTAATGTTTATTTCTACAAGTTTTATTATTATTTTGTATTTCACATTCAGTATTTATGGAGTTAACATTTATATTTTGTATGAAATAATAGTAGCTTTTCTATTGCTGGACAATAGCAAAGGGTATGAGGCTTATTTGGGTTATAGGTTCCAGTGGGTTCTGTCCAAAGTCAGCTGGTGCCAAAGCCCCACTTGCATGATGGAAGGATCTGGAGGCAGCTGCTCATCCAATGTCACCCAGGGAAAACAAAGAAAGAGAGAGAGGACCTGGGTACAAGAATACACTCTTTTAAATGGTGCCCCCAGTGACCCACTCCCTCCAGCAGGAGAGTTTTTGGGAGATACCACCTTCTGGCCCTTGTCCCCAAAAGGCTCATATCTGTCCAATATGCAAAATATATTTAGTCCATCTTTAAAAGTTGACAAAATCCTAACAGTTCTAGCATGGCTGAAAGGACAGTGTCCAAAGTCTTCTTTGAGAATAAAGGCAAACTCTTTACTGTGAGTCACTACAAGAGTAAATGTAGAAGTTAAATACCTATACAATGGAGCAAGATAAATATTCTGATTTCCAGTGATTGAATGGGGTATAGACAGGAATGGGACCATAGCAAGGGCAAAACCTCACGGGGAAAATATTGAATTGTAAACCTTCCATAGACAGCTCTTCCACAGCAGCAGACCAAAGGATCTCCTCTCAGATGAAAGGTTTATAGTTTTGCACTTTTGAAATTATATAAATCTTGACTTTTTGGTCCTGATTCTCGCTGTACATCTAGCTGAAAGCAGCCAAAAATACCTTGCTGCAGCCTAAACATTGAAGTGCTGTAGATTTTGAGTGCCCATAATCTCAGCCTGCTACAAAATCAGAGTACACTGGTGAAAGGTAGACATTTTGCCAGAGTGTAACACATGTGCCCTGTACTCCAGGTGCTATGGAGCACTAGTTCCTAACTAAAGCCTTCTAAGCCTGGCCCTTATTGTCTGCATTCCTATAAGGATTTGGCCTTCTGAGATCTAACCAGAATCGTCCATCAGACTCTGCCAACAGTATTCTAGAGCTTCTCTAGTTTGCACATAAACAGCTTCCCTAAGTCCTCCCACAGACCATTTCCAAAGGCTTCTAAACTACATGGTCAGGTACAGTCAGAGCAACAATCTCACCTATATGAAATCTGTCTTAAACACTTCCCATCACTAAAACAAAATATCAGACACACCTTGACAAAACAGTTTTTAGTGAGTTCAGTTCTAACTTGACTTCTCCTGGGCAGAAACAATGTGAGGGTGTGGAAGGGGAGCTGGTTTGTTGCTCATTCCATGGTAGCCAGAAAGCAGAGTGAGAGAGAAAGGAGGACCGGGAGACAAGAATACATTTCCCATGTCTCCATTGATCGATCCTCTCTAATCAGACTCCACCTCCAAACATCAATTATTTTTGGCAGGTTAGACCAAAAGAATGACAGAATCTATATGACTTTTTTCTTATTCAAATGTCTAGTAGACCTAATTGACTTATTACAATTTATAACTATGACCTTCCTTCTCCCACGGAAATCAACATCATGTTTCCCCCATACAACAGAAAGGTATCTGGGTTTGTTTTTCATTAATCCATTGGTGAGTTAATGTTTCAGCACAGGTATTTCTCTAATGTCCTGGTATTATGGAAGAGCAAGCTGTCAAAATCTGTTTATTTTCTGAAGTGACTTACTCATTTGATTTATGGAATCAAGAAAGGAAATCATAGATTTTCATTGGAGTACATAGGAAGTTACTGTTAAGATATAAGGAATACCTGTAGTATTTCAAAGTAAAGCGAGCTCATTGTTTAAACCCAGAGTAGATTAATGTTCTTCAGATGGATACCTGAGAACTAGGAGCAATTTAAAGCCAAATCCAAAGCCACTTTCTATATTGCAAATGAAAAACATTGAACTAAAGATTAAATACCAGAAAGTAACCAGCTGAGGTTGTACATCTCTGAGGACAAGGAGGACAGCCTGAAAACTGACCCAAAAAGATGTTAGGATTTCAGCATACTCAGCTCATATTTTTTGGTACTTTCTGAAACTGTTTGGAAGTTCTCTTTCATGAATGTTTTTATGAGGCATGATCAAAATCATACTGAATGCTGTGGCTGAGTGTTACCCAGTGCAAGGGAAGGCTCTTAAAACATATTATGGTCTGCCCTCAATCACCTTATTCACTGGAACTGGCACCATGTAATTTCTGGGTTTTGCATAAATCAAAATGATCATGAAATGTAAACATGTTGAATCAACTCATGATACTAAGGCAGCCACTACAACACAATTAAGACACAAGAGTGTACTTCCAGAACTTCTTCAGAAAGTGGTAAAATCAATTTGAAAATGTTTGAAGCAAGGAGGAGAATGTATGTATAATAATTTTTAAATATAACCACATATTATATGCTTTGATCACCCTGTATAACAAATTCTGGTACACCGGGTACAGAATACACTTGTTTCTTTCTCTTGTGTTGCTAAAATATATATGAAAATTTTTGTACTTTATCTAAGGTAGTATTTGTTTTCATTGTTTTTCTTCTGATACCTTTATATGTATCTGTCTTTGTATCTGTCTATCTACTTTGCTTTTCATATATAATTTAACTAGTGAACTCTAAACTCTAGTCTACTTCCTTTACACACTCTTTCAGTGCCTTCAAAATGTGCTTATTTTTCCTCCTTTTCCCAGTAAGAATGAAATGATTCCGTGCCGGGGCTGGGGATTTAGCTCAGCGGCAAAAGCGCCTGCCTGGCAAGCGCAAGGTCGTGAGTTCGGTTCCCGGTACCGGAGAAAAAACCAAAAAAAAAAAAAGAAATGATTCTGTGCCAATTATGTAAAGATAATTTTCACAGTTATATAAGTAAGTGTAAGAATAGGTGCTCTATGACTTGTATGTTGTGGGTTATTAAGATTATCTGAAATAGTGATTTATAGGACTCCTTAAATTCCCAGATGAAAATTTTGTCACATAGATTGTACTTATATAGTGTTCAATCTGTGTTTTTTAATATTAGTATGTACTGAATGATTATCACTTCTGCTTAAAAAAAGGTTAAGATTCAATGTAATTTTAAAAAGAATAAAATATATGGAAAGTGATGAGGAATTGATTAATGTTTTTACTCTGGTATAGTTTAACTCAAACTTTAATATGCAGACATTTAAAATGATTGATCAGGTGACTGATGTCACACCGTGCTGGTTGAGCTGTGGCTGGAGAACAGAAGGAAGTACAATTTTTTGTAATCAAATACTCATAGGAGGGCTGGGGATTTAGCTCAGTGGCAAAGCGCCTGCCTGGCAAGTGCAAGGTCATGAGTTCGGTTCCCGGTACCGGAGAAAAACCACACACACACACAAAAAAAAAACCAAAAAACAAATACTTATAGGAGACACTCTATCTTCAATACAGTGTAGAAGTACCAAGTATAGTAACTCAAGGTATTCTTTCTTACTAAGTGCGTCCCATGTTCCTCATTTGTTATGAAATTTTTGAGTTTGGTCTTTTTGATTTTATACTGTGAATTAAAGATAATTCAAAAGAATCAGAAGCAAATATTCTCAAAATTTTATGAAGGTTCCATATCTAGTTATAACTTCTGGTAGCAGGATATACTATTATCATTCTTTAGTTAAAGCATTTTTCTTTTCTCCCTCTTTTTAGAATGCTGAAGGCCACGTCACATGTGACCTTCTCTGTGAAAGGTTCCTGTATCTCTGCCTTCCTACCACAACTTCCCAAATTAGAAGTAATCACTCCTTTGTGAATTGTTCCCATATATTTTATCTAAACTTCAGTTTAGCTACTTGACATCTTAAATTGCTGTACATTAGTTTCCTGTCTACATCTGCTTTTAGATTGAGTTCAGATTTATGTAAGTGAAGAAGACATATTCACACTTTTATTACCACCTGTAGAAATAATTATGGACATTCACTAAAGTAAAAATACACATTTACTGAATAGGCTAACTTCATAATTGAATTAAAATTTTATTAAATACAGATTATACTTTACAATACAAATGCAAATATCTTAATTACAATCTAATAATAATCTGGACCCCCTGAAAAGAAACAACCCAAGAAATCCAGACTCATTACTAAGGATGATATAAATGTTTATCTCTGATTCTTAATTCCCCTGCATGTATAAAAATGTGTTAGAAAAAACTTGTATGGGATTTTTCACAGCAGGTAAAGTAAGGCTGTAGAATCTATGCAGCAACATAAGTATATTCCTAGGTAGCAATAATTTATAGAGATATAAAATTTACATTAAGATCTATATATGTAACATATCAATCTGCATTCAAATTGATCAGCAATTTGCATATTACATTGTTGGAAGATATGAAAAAAATGCAGATTAAAATTTTCTAAGCACACAAAAATTTTTGAAAGTAATCAAATAAATTATATTCTTGCTTTATTAAAATAATAATTAAAAACAAATTGGAATAACACAAAATTTTTTTCACACACGTTTTAATACCAGCACTTGAAGTTATTAGCTATGAAATCTCAGATGAATATTCTTCTATAATTATAGTTTTGTCGCTAATTAGTGCAACTAGGAAAGTTTTTATTTTCAACATATGATGCTAGTATAATTTCCATCAAGTCACACAAATAAAGTTAAACTCTTACTTCATGTACAAAAGAATTGAGATGATCACAAACCTAAGTTGAAAAGCTAAACCTTGGAGACAAATTTGAGAGAAAACAAGAGCAGACCAACAAAATACTGTTTAGGCAAAGATTTCTTAAAAACTTCCATGCTTTGAAAAATAGTACATGAATAAAAAGAGAAGCAACAGACTGGGAGAAAATATTTGCTACCATATATCTGATAAAGGAAATGAATCTCAAACAAGTACCATTCTAATAACAATAAAACAACTATTTTTTAAGTGGTCAAAAGCTTCAGTGAAATTTTTGTCAACAAAGTTAACTAATGGGGAGCTCATGAAAGCCAATAGACAAATTCATTATTAGAGAAATGCCAGTTAATCTCAGACTGAGATACCATCATTCACACACTTAAATGCTATGTGTTCTAAAATAACTGACAGTAATAAATATTTGGGGTGGAAATAAGAAACTAAATCTCTATACTTCCGGTATAAATGTAAAATAGTAGAGCTACTTTGACAATTACCTAAAACATTTATTGTAAACTTGTTGCATGATCCAGCAATTCTACTTATAGGTATTTACTCAAGCATAAGGATTACATATGTCCACATAAAGACTTGTGTACATATACATATACATACACACACATACACGTACACACACACATACATATACACATAGCAGCGTTATTTGGATAGATGAAAGTGGAACAAACCAAATATCCATCAGTTGATGAAAGTGGTTCACCCAATGTGGTAAAAAAATGTGATCTACTGAAATGTCAGAACACTTTCAGCAGTTAAAAGAATAGAATTCTGACACATGCTCCAATATGGATCAATCACAAAACCGTGCTAAGTAAAAGAAAAAGGACTTCAAATACTAAATATTGTATGATTTTGTTGAGCTGTTCAGGAAATACAGATATACTCCCAGTGACAAAAAGTAGGTTAGTGTTTACCTGGAGTAGGAGATGGGAGTTGTGCTGACAACTGTATAACTCCACTATGAAAATTAATGCATACTTACAATAATGAGTTATACGGTATGATAAACATATGGCCTTGCAAAAGTATTAAAGGTAAATTTATATCTTAACAATTTAGGTCAAAAATAGGTAAAAATATTATAATAAAGAGAGTAGGGGAACTGACCTAATACAAAAAGTGGTAGTAAAATAATTTAAAATATTTTTGCTAACATATGTTTGCTGTACATAATAGTTACATTTTTTGTGTGGTTTGTACATGTACATAGCATTTTAAATCCATTTATAAATTTCCTGTCACTCCTCCCTCCTATAATAGATGTAATTTGGTAAATACCATTAAAGCAAACAAGTCAAAAAAGTTATATTTTGTAATAGAAAGATTATGACAGTGTTATCCTAGTATAATCTCAAAAAATTTAGAAAATATGAATAAAAAAATCATCAATGTTTAGAAAACAAAATTGTATCACTATAAATAAACACAAAGTGTTGAAATTTTTATGGCTTTTTTATCATTAGGGATGAATAAGTTTTTCTATTATTATTAAGGTATAAGATCAGAATAGTATAATGAGAATACCTTTGTAATCCAGTATACTTTATTCTAGAAGTAAACAATGGTTTTACATTAGGTAAAACTAATCTATGGAAACAAATTCAAAGACAAACATATGATTACATAATGAATTGCAAAACACTTTTTTCTGTGAATAGGGTGATTAGCGGTAGATATACCTGACTTAAATGAATATTTACATGGAAACCAAATACAGAATGGGCAGCTATTTATGTATTTAATAATAATTTATAAGTAGATTACAATTTAAGTGATATACATACTAATTTTGACCTCATATAAAATGATTATATATTTATATATATTGATAAAATCTGCCCCTATATATTCCTCTCTTAGTCCATTGCTGTTACAATAAAATGTTATATTGGATGACTTAAAAATAATAGCAATTTATTTTTTAACAGTTCTGGAGGATGTGGAATATAAGATTAAGAAGCCAATAATATTGATAACTGAATAAATGTTATACTTATTTAACTGTATAAAAATAAATTAAAATATAGGCTATCATATTATGTAAATAGAGAACATAATTCTGACTGGAAAAATCTTTTATTGTAAGTGACAAAACATTAATGTTCAGTATGTATGAAAAACTAAAAATGTAATAAAAGCAAACAATTTATCACAACAATGGGTAAATTACAAATAGAGAATAATGTTTTGATAACAAAGATATGAATTTCAATTTCATTTACAAACAGGAGCACACAGGATAAGGGCATGGAGTCTTATTTTACCCTATAAGTGAATAAAAATGCTCAATAAGAGTGACGTAAGGATCGTTGAGGACATCGGAACGTGTAGTATGATGAAACATGAATTATCAGTCACTGTTCAAATTAAAATTCAACCCAGAGTTCTTTGTGACCATATCTTATAAATATAAAAATAGCACTGCAATACAGATACTTTTTCCTAGAATTATACACCTTAGCAAAACAATGACAAAAATAAAACTGGAAGCAAGTGGAATATCCCTCAAAAGGCAAAGTCTGAAATGCCAGGGGACGGTTGGGCAGATGTTACATAACCTTTAAAAAGAATGAGGGTGAGCTCATCAGCTGTTCTACAATAAGCATGATATACAAGTATATAGAACACTGGATAAAATGCAAAAGTTCGTACCATGCTGTTTAGACTCCAAGGAGCAGTGAAAAAGGACAGAAGGTAAAGTATCAGCATTTCTTTAATCTTTGTAATTTTCATTTGTTGCAGTGAAGATGCAGTATAGTTATACTTTAAAAATAATATATTCCAATGAAAGTTTAAGAGAAACAATGAAGAATTTTTGGTATGTATATTTCACTGAGTAATTATACCTGAATTGTATTACTGCTAGTACAGTGTTAGAGGGAGAATTTGTTAATAGTTAGGTGAAAGCCATTTCTTTCAATTTTTAAAGATTAATCTTGGGAACTCTTTCCTGAAAGTAACACTGTGGCCCACATGAAAAGTTTAAGAATGGAGATACAAATATAATAACAATTAAATCTCACAGACACACAACAGCAACCAACTACTACAGCCTCCAATAAAAACACAAAGTAGAAGTGGGATTATGTACCCAGAGTGAAAGCATTCCTTCCCAATCACTTAAAATCTGTGGATTCAGTAGGAAAAGTTGTGTCATTATTTCCAAAGACCATCTCATTAATGCCTGTACCTCTGTCAGATTTCCTAAGCATTCATATTCTTTCTATGTTCTGGTTTTAAAAATTACATTATTACTTAACTGTGTGTTTTTTGCCTCGTCCTAGTACCTAGAATCGTCCCCAGGGCTGGACCCCAGCTAATATTCCCTTGGGATCTGAGTGGGGAGAAGAGCCGAGGGTGGAGAAGTGCTTTAATAAATACTGAACTTTGAAGTCTTTCCTGTCAGCCAAAATGCTCAGCACTCAACGTAAATTACATAATACTCTGTCGTTTTGGACAAACATTATTTAATTTTGTTCAGTAGAGAAAGTTGCTACTTTAAGTTAAACCAGCTTTAATTACTATTTCTGGAAATGACCCTAGGCCAGTATTTTGAATTTTATGAAGGTTTAAATTTGGAACTTAAATGTAAGCCTGAGATACAAGAATGCTATGTAATGAGCGAGTGTGGCTGGTGCACCAGCGTTTGCGGCTTGGTTTTCTACATTTCTATATATACTCATATGTAAGAACTTTGTGAAGAAAGACAAACTCGGATGATCCTGGGTATTTATAGCCTTCCCTCTTTTGATAGCTTAGTAATAAGACATGGCTCAGCAGGTCTATGCTAGTGCAATGAAAAGACTTGCAGATAACAGTCACGGAAACCTGGAGGTTACCTTTTCCTTTGAGACCTTTTCCTCAGCAGGAAAGTCCTACAGTCACATGCTTGCTTAGTGAGGGAAAGATTGTCTTTCTGGGAACCCTTTCAGTGATGTGTGCTGTGCACCTATTTCCACCTGACCGAAGCAGACATAACTAGGGCTTCTGCATCACGTGCCTTGACCACGTCCATACCTCTAGACTTTCTCTGTTCCTTCCAAGGTTATCTTTGGATGAATCGGGGCTAATCTGCAGTCCTGTCTGTGGTACAGGACCTCTGAAGGGGAACACAGGTGTTGGAGCAGAACTCACAGATTGTAGACTGATGAGTGACACGAGGTTGTAATTCAGCCATAGCCAAAAGACCATCCTTTGTATTCCGGGTGAGGAGTAGTAAATACTGAATAGGCTCGAGTTCATGAAGGAGAAATGTACGTAGTTAAGGACGCAGAATGTCCGCAAGGATGGAGCACCAAGTAAACAATGCAAGAAGACAAGTGTGTGTATAGATATATAGTATACTGACTGGGGGACAAGAAATGTGGGAGATATATATTGTTTCTTCCTAGAATAAATACTGAAAAAGGACCTGGGAGGTAAAGCTTCCTAAAGATACATGCAGGTGTGCGCGCTGGAGACAGGTTACTGGAACAGATATTGAAGGTGGGGGTGAGGCTCCCTGTGAATCTTGTCCTGTGCACTTTCAAATAGTGGATTCTCTGAATGCTTTACAACTAAAATTAAACTAAAACCTCATCAATTATTAGCACAAGAATTTTCCTCAAGATGTTCCAGACTAAAATCACATAAACTACTAAGTTGCTAACAGATTTACAATTCAATAATGTCTCTTAAAATGTTGAATTTCAGGAAAAAGAAAAAACTATGAAATAATAAACACATATATTCAGTTCAATTTATATAACTGGAAATTATTTTCAGTATAAATATGGAAACAAGACAAAAGCATTTGTGTAATCTTGTGTCAGCTTTTAAAATTTATGTAGCTTAATAATGATAAATGCCATTTTCTCTCAGTTCTATGCTGAAATTACAGGCAAAATTTGTAGAGATATTATATTTAAAAATGAAATAAAATGCAATGAGGTCATGAAATCATAAATAAATCACTTTCATAAAAAATAGGATTGTACTGAGATTTAGAATTATTTTTTCTGCATTAATGCCCCATGGAGCAGTAATATGATCATGAGAACATACTATAAGAGATATTTAAAAACCATATTTGAGTCTTTAATTTACAGCACTGATACTTTAATTCAACACCTACATCAAGATTACATCTCTACATTAGGGGTGACATATGGCTTACAGCTCTCAATAAATCAATTGGAAAAAATGAGTCTGCTTGAGGTGACAATAGGAGTGGAGTTAATGTAAAGTACAGGTCCTGGAACCACTTGGGGTGAAGTATTATTCTGGTAGCTTAATTGGGGTCTTGGTGGTCAACACCTCTTCCACCATACTCAGAAAGTCTCCTATGGAAATGTGTTAAAAGGAATTAGGAGAGGTAATGAAGCAGGAGGAAATCATTTCATTTGTCTCTGTTTAAGTTGCTGTAGTCACTTAAATTAAATTTGATTTGTAGTGTCTTTAAACATTTTAGTTTTGCTTAATTAATTATAAGTAGAAACAAGATTTACAGAACTACTGTTCTTAATAGACAGAGAGATGATATATTTAACAACCAAGATGAAAAGTGCCAGTTTTACTCTATCAGTCCCAGAAGTTCTTTTCTCTAGACTTATTTCAGTTTTTCAGAAAAAAGACTTGCCAAAATATAATGGGGAACATAGCCCCCTGAAGAAATAAAAAAAACTGTACTTTTAACAATAGAATGTTGTATCTTATCCATTTCAGCCACTATTGCTCAATACCTTGATATCAAGCTTTAAATTCACTGAAATATACTGACTGCAGCAGCAAATATGTGTGACCTCAGCTTCTCATGGGGCTAGGAATGCAGGATCATATCTTCAAGGCCAACCTGGGGGAGACACTGTCTCATGATAAAACATTAAAAGGGTGGGATATGGAGCAGTGGTAGAGTACTTGAAGAACATTTTTGAGGCCCTGGGTGCTGTGTCTAGAGTTCCAGAAAAAAATACCCTGAAATCACTCATCATTTTGGTATTGTGGACATCTCAAGAAGTAATGAATATATACTCCATTTTTTCAAGATAAAAAATTTTGTTAAAAATTTTAAAATTTAGTTCCATAATGTTTGAAGTGACGCACTATACTAGAGAAAAATTGAACACAGACATAAAATATTTTCTGAATTAAAATGCACAAAATGTATATTGCATTATCATAAACTCAGGTGGTTTAATTACTTAAATGCTTGCTCTTCTGGAAGTTGAACCACTAATTAAAACACTTCAGATAGTTGGCTAAGTGTTACCACCATTTTAAAGAGATAGAACCCTTTTAATTTTCTTACCTCTTGAGATTCATGTTCTCTTTCTACCTGCTTTTTAAGTTTATTGCTTTTATATTCTCCTTTTCTGGGGGGGAGAATTTCTGCTTGTTCTGTCTATAGAATTCTAATGAATGCAGATAATAATACCAATAAATTAATTTTATGCATTGTTGTCAGACCTCTAATCTTTATAATGTCTTTGAAATGTGTAATTTTTGATGATTTCATGGTTGTTGTGTTATTTCTACAGTATCATAGAAGGAGGTTCATGTTGTAGATGAACAGATACTATTTAAATCCTGGTTCAAAGCTGGCTGTACTCTTTCTGAATACAGTCCCAATAAAACTCTGTGCAGTTTACTCTGTGGATTTTGACAAAGTGATTTGCAAGTTTATGTTGAATCAAGTATCAAAAGAATCAGAGTAGCCAAAACAATATCAAAGGAAAATGGAAGATAATAACTGAAAGTATCCAATCTTGGGGTTTATTATAAAGCTGTAATAACTAAGAGGATAAGGCATTGATAAAACAATATACAAATAGATCAATGCAATATAATATGGAGCTCAGAAATCAACCTGCATAAATAAAGTCATCTGATTCTTATGAAAGAGCAAAGGCATAGTCTCTTCAAAAACTAGGCATCCACATTGAAAAAAAGGAAAAGGAAAAAAATAAATACATAGAAAAACAAAAAGAAATATATAGAAAAAGACAGAGAAAGATAATCTGGACATTGATGTTAATCTTTCAAAAAACTTAATGCAAAATGGGTCATAGTCCTAAATTTAAATGTAAATTCAAATTTATAAAATTTCTAAAAGATAACCTAAAGCAAAATCTAAATGACCTAGGGTTTATTTATGAGCTCATAAATAAAACACTAAAAACAGATTTATGAAAGAAAGAATTGATAAATTTCACTAAAATTTTACATTTCTGCTCTGCAAAAAGTGCTGTGAAAAGACAGAACCAGATGTAGGAAAAAAAATCTTTGGAAATAACATCTCTGACAAGACTGTTACCAGATTATACAAACTCAACAAAAGGAACATAAAATAATCTGATTTTAAATTAGACAACAACCTTAATGAACAACTCACCATGATGGTGAGTTGATGGTGAAGAAGCATATGGAAAGATACTTCACATCACTTTGTCATCAGTGATATGCAGATTAAAACAAAATCTCTGTCATAACACTCCCAGCACCAAATACCAAAAAGAATGTGGAGGGGCCAAAACTCTCACTCACTCCTAATGGGAGTGTTAAATACTGCAACCACTTTGGAAGACAAATTGCTTGTTTATAAAATTAAGCACATTTTCAAGTTATGTTTTTTGATAGGCACTGAGAAGTAAGTTTCCCACAATAACTACACACAGATATTTACATGCAAATTTGTTCATGCTTCCTAATCCTTGGAAGGAGTATACATGACCTTCAGCAGGGAAATGGATAAGTGAAACTGTGCTACAGCCAGACGTAAAATATCTAAATCTTAAAGCTAAAATGCTAAAAGCCATGAAAGCATATGGAAAAAAGTTAAAATAAATATTACCTTCTGGAGAAAGCAAAACTATAGAAATAGTAAAAAGGTTCCTGTTTGCCAGTGCTCGGGAAGAGGATGAATAGGTGGAGTATATAGGATATTTGGAGTATTGTGATAATTCTATACAATTCTATAAGGGAATTATAAATCTGTCCAAGCTGATAGAATGTAAACACCAAGAGTGGACACTAGAACAAACTATAGTCATTGGCATATAACAGAGTGTCAGGGTCATCTGTGTGCTGTAACAAGTAGCTCTTGGAGGATGATGCTGATAATGGAACAGGTTATCTATGTGTGAAAGGAGTGCATGAGAAGTTTCTGCGTGTTCTGTACAATTTGACTGTGAACTCACAAATGTTGCAAAAGTGGAATTCATTCTCTGATTTTCAGCTTTCTAATTGTTAGTTTAAGGGGATTATATTGCCAACAAGTGGTACAGAATAATTCATGATTTTTCCCAGTCTTGTTAATAGTTTAATGAACTGATGTCTGCTTACAAGGTGTTAGATTATGTAGAATATAATTGTTAAAATTGACACAGCTCTAATCACCATGAGCTTTGGTACAAAGAGTTAAATTTCTAAACTCTTATGTGAAGATATCCAGGGTATTCTGCTGTTAAAAATAACAGTTTCTAAAGGAAGTCCCTGGAGATTTCAATAACATTGTCAGCAGGAAAGTCGTGCATTTGAAATCTCAAGAGTTGCCATTTTGCATGTTTAGAAAAATCTTGTTAATGCATTCACTAGAGTTGGAGACTAATTTAGTTAACAAAATACTACATCATGTTAACTAAACTCATTGGAAAAAAGATATAAAACATGATTTTTTAATTTAGTTTATAATAAGAGTTGGAACTATCAAGAAGACATACAAATTCTCATTAGTTTTTCCTAAATCTTTCCTGCTCATAAGAAAATTACATAGAATGCTAAATTAACAGAAGATTGGTTACTGAGCATAAAAACACTATTAACAGCAGTTTATCTGACATTCTTGATTAGAATATAAAGTTCTCAGCCATTATGGAAAACTGTGTGAAATCTTCTCAAACAAACTAGAAGTAAAATTACCATGTGATCTAAATCATATTTGGGGTCTTTATCCAAAATAGGCAAATCAGTTTGTTGAGAAAGGGGCTGGGGATTTAGCTCAGCGGCAAAAGTGCCTGCCTAGCAAGCGCAAGGTCGTGAGTTCGGTTCCCGGTACCAAAGAAAAAAAACCAAAAAAAAAAAAAAACCAAAAAAAAAAAAAACCAAAAAAAAAACAGTTTGTTGAGAAAACGTCTGTGGTCTCATGTCTAATGTGGTGTTGGTCCAATCGCCAAGTTATAGAAAGAAACTACACATCCATCAGAAGATCATGGGTAAAGAAAAGGGGTTGTATATATTTATGAAATACTATTTATCCCCCCAAAATGGCGACTTCTACTATTTTTGGCTACATGAATAGAATTGGAGAACAGTTTGCTAGTTAAATTAGCAGTCACAGAAAGACAAATACTGAATGTTTTCATTTACATATGAGTTTCAAAACAATTGAACCCATTGAAGCAAAGAGAGTGGAATCAATTGAATGGAGCTGAGAGTCTGGGGACTGGAGGTTTGGGGGTGTGATAGTCAGAGGCCATGGAAATCTCAGTTGGAAAGATTTGCTGAGATCAGCTGCACGGTGGTGGATACAGGTAATGGTAATGTACTGTGCATTTCCAAATTTATAACAACAAATTTCAAGAATCTCACCACTGAAATGATACCTATTGGGAGTGATGAAATTATTCGCTTTAATTGTTCTGCACTGTGTTTATAAATTATATCATCACTTTGTACCCCACAAATGCATACAGGTTTAAATGTCATTTTACAATGAAACAAAAACAGAAAAGAACGGTTGACTGCATGTGGATTTTACTAATTATACCACGTTTCCTAACCTAGTGGATCTATCTTCTCCACAAGGACATGCCTGACTCAAATTACAAATTACCATCAATTGCTAAGCAGTATTTGATCAGGAATGAACAGTTTTTGGTTTTCTTTAGTGATGTCCTAAGTTCAGTTTTAAGCCAATTTCTCCTATGTTTGATATTTGTTTTGGATATTTCATCACTTTCAAAGAAATAAATGTTTTTTGAGGGTTTTGTTGTCAATCCACTGGAGGAATACTAGAACAAATAATTAAACTTTAATCTATATTTTCTACAACTTAGCCCTTAAAATCTTTAATCATGTGTGACTCAATCCAAGATAAATTCATGTTAGATCTGAAATTTTTCTCTATAATTGAAGATTTCATAAATCTCTAATGTAAACAGTTGTGTATTAGTTTTAAAGTTTAAAATTCTGAGGGCAATTTGTTTTATTTTAACACAAAATCCTGGGAAATCCTTCCTTTGCTGCCCTTTTTAATTCTTTAATATAATTTGAGCACAAATTTTTATGTCATAAATTCCTAAATTTTTATGCAGACTAATTACTTTTAGGCAAACTTTATGACAATTAAAAGTTTTCTTTGAGGGCTGGGGATTTAGCTCAGCGGCAAAAGCGCCTGCCTGGCAAGCGCAAGGTCGTGAGTTCGGTTCCCGGTACCGGAGAAAAACAAAACAAAACAAAACAAAAAAGTTTTCTTTGAAAAATTTTAAGTGATCTTAAGTTTTCATCTTCCTTAGCCCCTACTTCCCCCCAACTACCATCATAAATAGTAGCAGCCAAAAAAACCTCTTAAAATAAATACCGAAAAGAAAAGAAGCATAAATTATGCAAGAATATACTGTCCATAAACTACCTGAGAGATTCAAAAGAAAAGTCAAGTTTAGTGTAGTTACAATCTTTTAGGCATAGTAACTAACAATTTGTACACAGGAGTTTAAAGAAAGGTGTGCTTGCTTTGCCTCTTAAACCAGAGTGTTCCATTTGGCAAGTGGCCCAGGCTGGTGCTGAGGAGATATCCAAGCACGCTGTCCATCAGTGACCAGAAATCCAGTGAGTAATTTTATTTCTAGGGGAGAACAAGCACATGCAGACAGAGGGAATGCCCTCCCAGTACCTAATGGTATCACAGGTGGCACCTAAATCATTAAAAAGAACAAAGTACAGAGATAATGGTATCAAACTTTTTTTTATGGGTGATTCTGAGTTTTTAAAAATCAGGAAATTAAATTGTCTCCCCCTACCCCATCTTTGTTTTTGGCTTGTTCAAACTCTTGAGATGTGTCTTTAAAAACTCTATCTTTATTGGAGTTTCTACGAGTCAAACATTGCATTACATTGGTTCTTACTGTACTTTTCTGGACAGAACTGGAATCATGAGGAGACTTACCTAAATGAATTGCTTTTCCTCCAGTTCTCTGCTTTTGGTGTGAAAATTTGAGGGATATAGAGTAGCCAATAGACTGTCTCTTTTAGGACCGCTAAGCTTCCTTTGTATTAGGATCTGATGAGTTAGCAAGAGTTTTGGTTGCTACTCCACACTAAATGAGTAACTGCTCAAAATCAAAACTTCTCCCCAAGCTGTAAGGCTGCCTTAAAGATAGATGCGCAACAGCATTCCCAGACGGGAACCGTGCAACTGATAGACTACCTGTGTTCACTCTCAGACTACTGAAGGTCCTGCATAACGTGCCCAAGTGATCTTCTAGTTCTCATATAAAATTCCAGGGACCAAGAAGAGCAGAAAAAAAGACATTCCCTTTACCAGATATTCCAGGATATACTATCCTTTTTTAAAATTTATTTCAACCCAAACTTCTTCTCAGGGAGTGTTCCAACTGGATTTGTCTGCATAACCTGCAGACTCCATTGTATCTGGAATCCAACCAGAGTTGTGCAATGTTTATGTTTCTGCCCATGTCCTCAGCTTGACAATTTTATTTATTATAATATAAGAAATATTAATTTAAATGTACTGAATATTTCTATAGAAATGTAGATACTACAAAGAAGGGAGATCCCTCACTATTAAATTTAAAAGTGAGCTATAAAACCTGGAAATCCAGAGTTGGGGACACTTCAACATTCATAGATGTTTGCTTTAGAGTCACTGAGATTACTGGAGTCAAGGAAGGGCCTTTTATTTAACAGGAGAAAATCTAGGCCAGCACAGGGCTGTAAGCCATTCGCATGAGAGATGAGTGGCTCTCAGGAGCTGGAGCAGAGTGCTAGCAAGGTACAAATGGTGTGAGTGGCGGCTTTGCCTATAAAAATCTTCAGATTTATAGGCTTGGGTCTGAAGAACCTATTGTGCGAGGAAATACAGTGTGAATAAATGGAGATTGTGCTCCACTGAAGAAAGAAAAGAGAAAATATAGTTTTATTTCTTGCCCAACATTTCTGCATTGTGATATCTCTAAGTGTGCAGCCATAAATCTGAGATGAATCTTAGGAAATTGTGTCACAGATTTCATTGCTGATCAGTCATATTGTTGAATTGCTTTCATTCTGTCAGTGGAAAAAATTCAGACAGCACCGAGGCAAAGACTCTGACCAGAGAGCAAAGCAGAGAGAGAGCAGAGAGGAATTTGGGCTTTCTTACTCATTTAATACAGAAAGTAGAAACCATGGAAAAGTGGAGATTACTACCTTTCATTTAGAGAGACTGATATGTAAAGATTTAAATATTATGACATTTCCTATCAATTTTGGCCATTAAATGGACAAAACACAAAGAATATTTACTGACCTATTTTTGTTTGCTGTTTTTCAACAAAATACAGGATTCGATCATATAAACCGTTTTTCTTTGGACATTATGATTCTAGCACCTGTAATATCATTAGTCAAAAGTATTCACCATTTAAAGTTAATTATCTTATCTATAGAATAAAGATTATAGTGTTATAATACAATCTCAAACATTAAGTCAGAGAATATAAGTAAAATGAGTGGCCACGTTCCTAACTCATAGTGGTTGCTCCACTAAACTAAACCTTTTTCTTTGTATATAAGATAAAAGTTGCAAACACTATTGTATTTAAAAATATAAGTTTCCTGGGTGTGCTGGTGCACATCTGTAATCCCAGCACTTGGGAAACTGAGACAGGAGGATCATTGTGAGTTTGACACCAGCCTGGGCAACACAGTGAGCTCAAGGCCAGCCTGAGCCTGAGCTGCATATTGATACCCTGTCTCAAAAAGACAATATATATATATATATATATATATATATATATATATATATATGTTTGACATTAAATATACAGACTTACATGTATATGCAAATATATTCATATATATTATTTCTTTAATGTACTTTTCTGACACTATGCGTATTTTTATTTGTCATTTTTGGAGTGATTTTTACTCCTTTACCTTGACTCAAAAATTGTTACTACTGTACCTTGTTTTCTCTTGTTCTATGTAGATAAATAGGCCTCATCTTTTACAGCCTGTACATATATGTGCAAACTTATTTTTGCTGATATGCATATCTCCTAGAAGAAGCACATTCTCCAACCTAACCTCAATATTATCATAGTGAAGAAATGTAATGTCAGTATTATACTACTTAACAAGGACATATTCAGATTTTTATAAAAGTAACTTTTAGATTTAATTTTTTCTAGTTTTACTTTTCTCTGGATGTAAAAAGATTTGCAAATCTTTTGTTGTCATGCATTTTGTTTGTTATAGGACAGTCCCCTCCTTTTTTTGGTTTTTGATGGTGTTGAATAATTTGAGGATTCTAAGGTAGAAGCCTTGTTCAATGCCCTGTATTCTGGGTTTTCTCAACTGTTTCCTCCTAATAAGATTGACATTAAGCATATTTTGTAAAAATATAGTAGAGATAATGTATGCTTATCGGGGGCACATCCAGCTGTGGTGGATGGAGAGCTGATTTAAAAATCTAAGAAATTTTCTAATGTACTTGTTAAATTATTAAAATTAAAATTACTAAAATTGAAATGAATTGAATTATATATATATACATGCATGCATACACACATGCACACACATGGATTTTTGTTCTGCACTACCTGTGTGGGTGCATGTGTGTATATATATATTTATATAAATCTGTTATTTTCCAATTGTTTTATTATAAAAGCATGTATCAGTGTATCATGGTGAAATACTACATGAGAGTTAATGTTGCATTTCTTTGTTTTCAAGTTGGATATCAATGATCTTACCCTGATAGTTTAAAATCAACTATCATGGCAGCATTTTGATCACAGAAATTAGCAAGTTCTCGCTTCAATGCTCAGTTTATGGTGCTATTGCTTTTTCAGACAGTAATGCAGGAAATATTAATATGCACATGAAATATAATTGTGTTATGTCTGTAGATATTATGTTGTCAACAGTGCAAGAAATGAAGGAAATGGGTAAATGTGTTTTTAGTGTTAGGAAACTATTATCCAATTTAGCAAACGAGGAACTCATGTC
The DNA here is from genome assembly GCF_000276665.1 of Chinchilla lanigera. Taxonomy (NCBI): domain Eukaryota; kingdom Metazoa; phylum Chordata; class Mammalia; order Rodentia; family Chinchillidae; genus Chinchilla; species Chinchilla lanigera. The sequence goes on along the minus strand of NW_004955425.1, from coordinate 18,793,024 downwards.
ACTGTTGTCTCAAGTTCTGACAGGCATCTTTGTTGATTTGTATTTGTCTTATCAGTGTAACAAATATCACCCAGTGCTCATGTTGGCACACACGTTAAATACAACCGAAATGTGTGATTGCTATGACAACTGAGCAAAGGTCCTGAAAATACTTTCTGGAGAACTGACTATTTACATGCAGTTTACAACAGATAATATCATTCATTTTTGCTATTTATAAATTGTGGGATCCATGTCCTTTGTATTAATAATATTTGTATTAATATTTATATAGATTTTATGTTGATATACATATACAATTTTAGAGTTAGTTGTTTAGCAGGATGTAGCATACACATTATTTTGTCCCAGTAAGGATAACTTTTAATATTTAATAAAACTGTTGTCTGCCAAATGTCTCCATTATAGAGAAACAATTTTCCCTTTGCACTTCATAAATATTATCCTTTAATTAAAAAACTGCCTTCATTTTCAATTATAATTTGTGGTTGAATCAATCACTACACCTCTCATTGCAGAGGAGTAATTTTCTATCAGTATTTTTATATAAATTACCTATTATTTTCTGCAAAGAAAACATTTCTCTATTTCTCACTATTAAGGAGGGGACTGATGAATTTTCAAAAATACATTAAGATCATTTAATTCATTAATATTTTTGTTCTGCTTTTGTCCCAAAATTGTTTAAGAGATCTGTATTAACCTGTTTTTAAGACATGTTGTTCAGGTTGGGGCCACACAACTAAGGTAGCATCAATCACTATAATCATCATGCCGCACGATATATACCTTAACTCTTCCTTTGACCAACAACTCTCCATCCCCCTTCACTACAGCCACGCTCTGATTCTACAAAGTCATCAGGTTTTACTAGATTGTACAGATGAGTAAGAGCTTGCAGTGTCTGTCTTTCCATATCTGGCACGTTTCATTTAATATACGTTCCTCCGGGTGCATCTCTGGTGTTGCAATGACGAGATTCTTTTGGGTTTGTGTCTGAACAGTGTTTCGCTGCATATGTAGGCTACATTTTTTCATGCATTCATTTGCTTGGGGGAAGTTAGTTTGTTTCCTACGTTGGCTATTGTGAATAAGGCTGCAATAAATATGTCAGAAAATCTCTTTGATGTATTGGTTTCATTTCCTATGAATATATATCCAGTAGTATTTTTGTTTTTTTTTGTTTTTTGTTTTTTTTTGGTTTTTCTCCGGTACCGGGAACCGAACTCACGACCTTGCCCTTGCCTGGCAGGCGCTTTGCCGCTGAGCTAAATCCCCAGCCCCTCCAGTAGTATTTTTTCTGGAAATACACCCGCATACACACAGACACTACATATGGATGTGCATATCTGTTAAGCCTTTTTGACGATCTTTAATCAGGTTATTTTCTTCTTATTCTGCTGAGGAAGTTCCTTACATATTTTTGGATGCTAACTCATATCAAGTATATTTTGCAAATATCCTCTCCCATTCTGTCTCTTCAGCCTGTTGCTTACTTAGTTGTGCAGAAGCTTTGATGTATTCAGTTTGCTATAATGGCATTTGTTCATTTGTATTTTTAAGTTCATTTCCAAAATATCATTGCACAGATCAATGTCATGGGGCCTTTTGCCTGTTTCCTTCTATTCTTTTAATGGTTTATGATCTTACATTTAATTAAGCAATTTTGAGTTGATTTTTGTATATGGTAAGCTATACAATTTTACTCTTTTGCATGTGGATATTCGATTTTCTCAGCACCATGTGGTGAAGAGCCTATCCTTTTCCTTTGTGTGATCCAGGAGCCTTTACTGAATATCAGCTGACTGTAGATCTGTTGACTTATTTCTGAGCTCTCTATTCTATCTCGTTGGTCTGGGTGTTTGTTTCTATGCAGACTGGAGTTTATAACTTAGTAACATATAATGAGGTTCTTTTGTATTTTTTCCTGGCTTGATAGATTATTCCCCACCGCTTTTAGAACCAAATAATATTCTTTTGCATGAATGTACCCCAGTTTGCTTCATCTACTGAGGAAATGTCTTCAATGCTTCCAATTCTAGGCAACTATGAACAAAGCTGCTACAAATTTTCTTGCGCAAGGTTTTATAAGCATGGGCTATTTTAAAATTTTCTTCAGGAATGCTTTGCACCTTGCTTGTGTTAAGTTTATTTTGAAATTATTGTACAAAATAGATATTTTAAAATTCAAACATTAATTCTGAGAAAAGAAAACTCTAAGATAAAAAGAAAAACAACTGAAATTAACTGTATAGAAAACTGATACCATCGTTACATATACTGACTCTTTACCTTGAGTGGGATGTATTCCAAAGTTAAAAAGAATTGCGGAGAAATGCTCAGCCTTGCTTAATCGTTTGCCCTTGATGGAGATACAGGAGCAGTAGTTCTACGAGTGTATGTCTGTTGTAAGAGAGAAAATGATGTCATGTAGAACCAGAGTCATCACTTTTGAAGAAGGATGTGATTTTGAACAGATTATGAGAAAAATTTCCATGTGTTTTACTTTGACTTGGAGGTATCAGCATAGAACCAAGATCTTTAAAGACAATTTATTACCAAGTTGTGTAGCTGTGTCCCTTATGATAGCCTAGCAGTGGTGGTGAACCTATGGCATGTGTGTTGTTTTTCTTTTAAGACAAAATATGTTAATATATGAGTTGCTTCTTGTAACCTAAAACCACAGTATTCAGGGTGAACTGCTGTGTTGGAGCCTTGCTATAAATAAGTGGTTTTTGCATTGAAGTTTGGACCAGCGTCTCTCAAGGGTTGTCATCCCTGGCCTCGAGCGATGACAGCTCAGATCCAGTGGACACATTTCCAGGTTACAGGTTTTAAACACCACATCCCCTTGAGAGATCACATTTCCTGGAAGAAGCATCACATGCAGACCGTGCTCTGACTGGGATAAAATTGATTTTTTGGCGCAGAAGGAAGCATGATATCAATGTAAAGTGAATTCAAGACATCAGGCCTCGATGGCTGCTCTAACATAACATTAAATTCACTAATGCCATAATTTTTAAACTTAGAACACTAAAATAAAGTGTATTTTAATTTGTAGCAAGGTAAGGAATAAACATGAAAATCTGTTTTACCAAAAACGAGTTTCAATTGGTTCCCTTCCTACAAATATTTCAGAGTTAGTAAAACAGAACATTCTTTCCTGCCATATTATTCCAGGTGTCCATATTTTCTGAAATAGAAATGATAGTCATGTGAAGCTAGTGTGAAAAATATAATAAAGTTAATACAGTCTGCATATGTTTGCCTGTTTCTGTGCATAAAATGAAATCAAGGAAATACTGAGAATGTTTAATAAAAAAAGCTATGGATAGTTAAAAGACCTAGGGAAGTGCATGCTTCCAGCTACATCTACCAGTGTTATAAGTTAGGTATAGAGATTTATAAGCAATAAAATTTAGTATTTTTAAATTTCCGCTGTTTAATTATGAATTACAAATTTAGGTTGCAGGCTAATAAGGATCTTAGTTTAAATAAGAACCCTGATACAATTTTAACTGTTAACCCTTGCTGCTTAAGATTCTGTGTCCTTCTGAGTCCTCCAAGTAAATAATTTAGGAGTGCAGATGCTGTGAGAAACACTTCAGAGGGCACGACTTCTGCTTTCATAGCTTCAGCTGAAATCGTATTTCATTATGTGATGTATATATATAGTATAGGAAACAGACTCCAGGGAGATAAGTATAAAGTACGTGAAAAATCACAAGCCCTTTCACCTGGACTGTTTTCAAATCAGTTTATGTTATATTCTTCCATTTAGATTAGGTCACAAGGAAAAGTTTGTGATTCCTCCCATTTTGAACTACTTGTCATTTCAGGTCCCTGTAATTTTATTTTGTCCTCTTTGCTGGGTCTCCTTTTTATACTAGGTAAGCCTTTTAAAGAGACATTTGCATTTAATTCTTTTTTTTTTTTTTCCTCCGGTACCGGGAACCGAACTCACGACCTTGTGCTTCCCAGGCAGGCACTTTGCCGCTGAGCTAAATCCCCAGCCCCTTGCATTTAATTCTTAAAGTATGTTTAAATTTTCTCTGTTTGATCCAACTTAACAAGTATAAGATTAGGTTTCAATGTTTTCAATCATCAAATCAAATAAAATCTGAGTGAAAGCAAAAATGTGATGCTACCTTATAATTTAATTATGTTCACGTCTGTCCTCAAATTTTATTTTTGTCCTCAAATTTATATTTAAAATGTACTTCAGGAATCATTACAAATCTTATTTCTGGAGACTACTTCATCATCCTTCAATATACAGTGAATCCCATGTACAGAAAGCAGGATTTAGATTTTAAACCTGAAATAATATGATTGACATCATGTAGTCAATACATTATTGGGCCAGAAAAACTATAACTATGGGTGTAAAAATATCTACTCAAATTTCAACAATGTTAACTATAAAAATATCTAACATTTATTGATATTACAATGACAGGTAGCTACTATGTACTTCACATTTAGTGCTACATTAAGTACTCAGTACTATTAGCATAGATTTTTCTCAAAATAATTCTAGGTTCACCAAACTTGAAATTTAATATTCTTATCTAGTACAACATGAACGATTTATGGGGTAATGGGGTTGGGATTCTTTTCATTTCAGTGTTCACTGTTTTTTTATGCAACTAACATCTTAGGAATAAGAGAGGAGAAGAAAGAGAACAATTTTAGTGAGATATTATTATGTGTTCAGAACTGCAAAAAGCCATGACAAAATTAATTGCACACTAAAATAAATAATGTAGCCAGGGGTGGTCCACACTCCTGTGATCCCAGCACGTTGGCAGTGTCCAGCAGGAGGGTTCTGCGTTCCAGCCCAGACTGGGCAATTTAACACCTCAGCAAGAACATGCCTACAAAGGAAGAAACAAATAAACAATGGGCTGGGAATATCGCTCAGTACAGCAGCCCTGGGTTCAATCCTAACAAAAAACAAATAATCTCTAAATCCTGTATATTCGGGGTTAAATTCATGTTCATCTCCTGAGTTGACCAAAACAACTCAATGGGGAAAATTGCAGAACACGAAGGAGGGAGGCGCAGTTCCCTGTGTTTCCGGGTGCGTGGAAAGAAGGACCAAATAGGACTTTTAGGATCACAAAAGAAGCGATGAGAAAAGTAAATTATTTAGTGAGATACACTGACAACAGGGATCTTGTTCCAAAGTAAATTGTCTCACTGTAAAACAAAATTTAAATCATTCTTCTTTCTAGAGCCCAAGCATTCTTTTAAGTTTCCTGATGGTGGATGAGATCTGCAGAGAATAATGTTCTTCAAGAATGAGAAATGTTATCAAAAAGAATAGTTGGCCTAATAAATTACTTTGAAAGGTAAAGACTAGGTGAAAGATAAAAGATGAGAGTTGTAAGAAAAAAACAGTTCCAAAGAAAAGAGCTCAGCTGAAGTATGCTTAGGATTTATAGGTTCAGTTGTTAAAAAATACCAGTTTTAATCATGGCATGTATTATAATATTGTGTGTGTGTGTGTGTGTGTGTGTGTGTGTGTGTGTGTGCGCACGTGACTTTTGTGGTTCTTAGTATTAAATCCAAGGGCTCTCTCACTTCTCATTTTTTAGATCAGGTCTCACTAAATTGCTCAGGCTGGCCTCTCACTGGCAATCTGCTGCCTCAGGCTCCTGATTAGCTGGGATTGCAGACATGTGCCACTGTACCCAGTTACAGTTTTATTTTTGCTATATTTTCATAGTTATAAAGGATAATACTAATATTGTTCACTGAGGTACAGCCTGATTGGCTTTTGGAAACATTTTATCCTTTTATGCACAAGGTGTGCCTGGCAACAGCTAAGACTATTGAGTTAATCCAAGATAACTAGTAACAGAGAGGAAAGTTCCTAAAAAGGACAAAATAAAGGCATGAGGAAAGAATAGAAAATACAATATACATTCCCTATATTTATTACAATACATATTTTGTAATTTCTAGTTTTAATTATATTACATGATATTTAAAACAAACTAAACATGACAGGTGGCTGAGGCAGGAGGATTGCAGATTTGAAAACAGCCTGGATGAGTAGTAGAATACTGTCCCAAGCAAACAAACAAAACAGGAGCTAAATATAGGTGTAGTCACATTAATTACACGTAAGAGAAACTGTAGGTATATAATTGTCTTTAATCTTCCATATTTAGCCAGAATTCGCCCTATGCTATTTTAGTAAGTTATCATCAAACATCTGACTGTAACCTCTAAGATTTCCTATCGAAGTGGTCCCTCGGCTGTGGTGTTTGGGTGGTAGCATGCATTTCAGTAGTCTCTCACACTGCATTAGAAGGTCAGCTAGGTAAGAGGACTGACTGTCCAGGCTTTATAACATTGTGTGCATGCAGTGTGTGCATCCAGGTTTTATAACAGTGTGCGTGTGTGTGTGTGGGGGGGCTCTCACTGGCAATCCTGCTGCCTCAGGATCACAAACACACACATACACACACATGCACACACACACACACACACACCCATGCACACACACACACACACACCAGATTCATAGCTTTATGCTTTATTCAGAATAGCTTATGCTTTCATGTTGTTGAAGTTGGCTCCTTTAATTTTATTTAAAAAGCATTGTTGTATGTAAATAGTACTTGAAACCATTGCCTTGAATATAATTTTTAAGTATAGAGCTCGCTTTGATATTTTATGAGCATTGAAGCAAAAGAAGACTGTAATTGCTGCTATAATATGTTGACTTTGTTTTCAACAGTCATTTCCTATGCATGTCCCTGTAGAAAAGCTTGTATTTGAAAGTATTCTTCAAAGTTGCAACCTTTTTAAGTACCCCTAGTGTGAAGACTCATGAATAAGGTATCTCTTACTTGAAGCTTATTTTTAATTGACAGTGAAATACTATAAATCTAGATGCATTGTGTTACATAGCAATGTTGACACATTAACTGTTTAAAATGAATTTGTAGTACTACCCCTTCAAGGATCTGTTAGAACTTCTCAGTATTTGATCCCAGTTATAATTACAGGCATGTTTAAAAGTTGTTACGCTTTGTAGTAAGTGTCTATATAAGCATTTAAATAAATAAATGCACATTTTCACTGTATGACTGAGGTATATTTAATATTTAATAAATTGTGTAGTTTGATATGGTTCTAGGCATATAAATGCTACAGCTGTCACTGTGTTTAAGATAAAGAACATACACATTGTCTAAAAACTTGCTCACTGAAAGTTTTGTAAGCCCTTTGTAATCTAATCATTATTTGCTCCAGTCCACAATCACTAATATCCATGTGCCAGCTATACTTTGAAATTTTAAAATATTATATGAATGGGGTCATACAGTGCATATTGCATTTGGCATCTTTAACAGAGTACTATACAATTCCCTTTACTTCCATCCGTGATTTTCTCAATGACCCACTCTTTTTATTGTAGAAGAATAGTCTATTAAGTAAACATAAAATTTATTACATAAACATCTGCGTTTCTTAACATATGAGTTGTTCTCAGTTCTTGGATATTGCTAATAAACATGCTATGGTTGTGTACATGTTTTACTGTATGTACGCTTGCTTTTCTTTTGAGTCAATCCTGATTAATGAAATGGCTAGGACCTATGATATGTTTGATGTGTTAAGGAACTCGTGCATGCTTTTAAGTGTAATTTTTCCCATTAGGGTTGTCACTCCCCCTGCCCTAAACACTGTTCTGGACTAGTTTGCATGGAAGCAACATAGTGCCATGAGCTACTTCATAGCCACTTGCGTCTGACTCTGTCATATACAATGATTCATTCATTTTCTCCTGCAAATAGGCCTTTTAGTTTGGAGATTTAAAAGTCTCTTTATATACAGAGTGTAACTCTTTCTTAGGGGTTGTCCACACATTTGTTTTGTTGGATTCTAGTGTTATATTTCACATATAAGCTGCTAATTTAGGTTACTTTGTTCTACTGTTGTGGGGAATTCTTATATCCCGCAAAGCAGACTTCAATCTAGAAACCTTAAATAATATGTCCAAAAGTCTCATCTAAGTCTGAATTATTATCTATTGAACAAACAAATCCCAACAATGTGTAACTTCTTTTACATTTTTCCATGTTTCATTTCATTCAAATTTTAGGAGTGTCAGGTTTGTACGCTCTGCTTAATATCACACAACATCCAGCCCTGGGATGTAGTAGGTATTTTCTTGCTCTATTACTGTGTCTGGAATTGCTTTGCAAATGTAGATAGATGAATTTGACATTATATCCGGCAGCCTTGCAATTTTTAAAAGTAAGAGCTCTCGTGTATGTTAAGAAGTATGTGTTATATCCACTGGGAAGGCAAACCACAGCTTTTCTTTCCCTCAAAATTGTTGCTATAGGATGCTTTCAAAACGAGTATACAGGACGCTGAAAATGTGAGGCGTGAAATAGTGAAGCAACTGCTTTTATGAACCTATAGAACTAAAAAGATGACTGAGCAGGGTGGAAAATTCCCTGAGGACCATGTGAGGGACACTTTTTGTATCTGCTATTACAGTCCCCTTTAATGTTTGCTCTGATAATGAAGACATATGTTGCTATTTTCTTCTCACTTATTGGAACCTTTTGTCTGTGTCCATACCAGCTTCAAATATGCAACGTGGATAGACCTACGGTAAGGTGGCAAGGCCAGCTATGTCGCCTGCTGTGAGTTTTGCAATCTTGCCCTTTTTATTGCTGACATGTCCTTGAGATGACACAGTTAGTCTTCAGCAGATTTTCTTGCAATATTCATTGATGTTCTTTTCCTCCCGATGATAAAAGTAATAAATATGCATTATAGAAACCTAGTAACAAATCGATACTAAGGAAAAGAAATATAATATTGTAGAACTCATAGACAATAATTAATAAAATGTGTGAACATGTCTCAGTGGCTCTCACATGTACATATATTTACATATATATGTACATATACATACACATAAATTCACTTAGGAGTATATTTCAAGAATGTTTTCTATGCCATTAGATATTCCCTAAAATTCTTATTTCTATATCTGCAAGAAACAAGAATACATTTTAGGTTAGGTAGGCTGTGTACAACTGTCAATTGTAAGGATAAAAGAAGAAATTCACATTTATAGTGGTTGTTTTGTCTATAGATTGATGCTAACAAAATTTTCCTCATGCAGATATGTCAGCATTTATTTACATGCCTGGTAGCAATGTTCTGCTTTTTGGCCAGACATTCAGACCTAGCAGGCTGCATAGTAGGCTGAGGGTTAAGTCTTTGTCATGTGCTTCTGTCACCAGCAGTGTGATTGCCTCCTCCTCCACCACCACTCTGGACATTCTCACCACTCTGTGGTCTCCAGCAACAGCACATTCCACCTTTAGATCAGTGAGAACAGTTATGGTACCGCCATTATCAGTACCTCATCAATTCTTATGTACCAAGAATGTTCACATCATTCTGTGTCATTCTGGGCAAAAGAAGCTTAGAAGTCTATACCTAATTTTCTGAGAGATGAGGAATCCAAAAACAATTTGAGGTCTAAAGTGATTTTCAGAATTTTCAAATGAAGTATCCTGCTGTCCCATAATTTTTTTGTGCTATTAGGGATTGAACCCAGCATGCTGGTGTAGAGCTATAATCACCAGCCACTATTGTATTGTACTGTACTGTATCATACTGTACTTTACTGTATTGTATATTATATATTTTGTGGCAACATCTGCCTAAATCACTAAATCGTTTAGGCTGGGGCTGAATTTGTGATCCTTCTTCCTCAGCATTCTGGAGAGCTGGGACTGCAGCATGTGGCCCCACACTTGGATTCAGTTTTTTTAAACAAATTTTCATCATCTTCCCTGATACAGTATAACGAAACCTGCTATAGTCTTATTGAACTGACCAGAGAATTGAAAGAAGTTTTATCAATCATCAGTCCAATCCTTTCATTTATTTCTAAGGGAACTATCATTTCAAAAGCTAAGTACTTGTTCAGTGTCACAAGATATTAAGAACAGCCTTTGACCTAAACTCAGAGAGTCAATATTTATATTATGATCAGCCATAGCTCATGCCTTACTGTAAGAACTTTGACAAGTCACCGTTAGTTTTCTCTTAAAAATTTAGAAATAGTATGTAAACTCATAGCTTCGTCCCAAACATCTTTAGTCCTTAAGTAGTTTTGGTGATTAATATAGTTCAGTGGGGATAGACTTTAAAAGAACTGGTAGTGACTTGATGCTGATACACTTTTCTATCATAATATATGGAAAATTGAGTTTTCTCAGTAGTGGTATAATTTAGAGCCACCACCCTGGGAAATCAAGAAAGGCAGCAATGGGGCAGAGGAAGGGCTAAGTCATCCACCTGCCTCAGACTCCAATTTTACCATGGTCCCGAATTTGTAACTGGCAGAGCAGGAAACTGAAGGCCAGTTCAGCGCTGTGATGCCCGAAGTCTCCAAACACCCAGCCTCCTTGCTCTCTGAGAAGGACACTCATGCTGTTTGAAACTATCCCTCTAGGCATGTACATTTTAAGCCTTTAGTTCCCACCTTTACCATGCATTTGTGACTCCCAAGCATATCGTACACAGAACAAGTACTAGACCCCATTCCACATGCACACTTCACTGCTTGTGTGAGATTGCACAGCTTCAGTTAGCTTTAAAGCTCAGAGTTCTAAGCTATGACACAAAAATGGAACCATTAGCCTGTGCAGTTAACTGTTACAAATTAATGAGACGAGAACGTTGAATAACCAGACACAGTTGTACTGATGAATTGTACTCAGCTGTTGATTAAAAGTGATCACAACATTTTTCTGTTCTCAAAGAGAGGAAAGCCAAAGAGCCTGAGTTGAGACTACATAGTTCTAATGTTTGAACTTTCCAAAAATATGCTTTCACAAAAGCCTTATTCTTCATGGCTTCATTGCTCTTTCCTGTCTTTATTTAAAGTTCTGGATGGAATACTTCTTATGACGCTTGTCATGAGGTAGGTGTGAAGCTGTGAGAATCAGGATTTTTTGTTGTTGTTCTTCCAGTACCAGGAATTGAACTCAGGACCTTGCACTTGCCAGGCAGGCGATGTGCCACTGAGCTAAATTCCCACCCCCAAGAATCAGGATTTTATCACCTACTCCTTTGGTGGTTGAACAAGTATGGTGATACTGATGGTGTTGCTTGTGTTTATGACCCTTGCTGTTGGCTCTGTGCTTCTCTATTGCTATTTGCTTCACTGATATCCTAGGAGCCAAGCAAAGGCTGCTCACTCATGTCCCGACAGAAGGAGGGATTGAAGCTACATATAATTTGCTCTCAATATAGACTGAGTCCCTACAAAGGCTTCATGTAAAGCTGAGTGATTATTATGACGGCCTATGGTAGTCATCATAATCTGGACTCAACCACAGGCCTCAGATGTTTGGGCATTTGGTTGCTGCTCGCCTGGGTAGGTCTCCAAGTAATGACAACCAAGAGACTTATTCCATAGAAAATGTATGACCAACTATGTGTCTTCCACGTTTATATGCCCAAGTTCTATTTACTACATGTTTAATCATACCCATTTGTACATTGATATTTTGTTCCTCTAATTTTAGGATATATTTTTATTCCATAACTTAGCCTTGTTGAACTATATTTCAGTTATTGTAGCTTTTAAGGCATCAACCGCTCACCTAGACTCCTTGGTTCCCAAACTCACATGCTATTATATTCTGACTGTGCTAGAAAAGAAAAAGTTTTATGAAACATAGATTTTATTTCTGTTTCAGAAAAAAATCAATTTGAATTTTAATAGAAAGTACATTGAACATGTAGATCCCCTTGAGAAATATAGATATTTTACCAATATTAATTTTTCCAAGATATGAACATTTATTTGTGTCTTCTTAAAATTTCTTTAGGCAATGATTCATAGTTTTCAGGGTTCACATCTTTTATCTTCTTGATTTACTTTTTTCCTAAGGATTTTATTCTGTTTTATTCTATTATAAATGAAAACATTCTCTTCTTTTTGTACCATTTGCTATTAGTGTCTTGAAACAGAATTTATTTCATTATGTTGGTTTTGTACTGTCTAACATTACTGAATTAGTTTAAAAATTCTAATTTTTATGGAGGTTTTAGGATTTCTACATATAATATCTTGTAACCATCAAACACATATAACTATTTCTTCTCTGTTTTTGATACCTTTTATTTTATTTTACTGTATAATTGCTCTGACTAAATCTTCCAGTGCTAGGATAAATAGAAGATAATTTTACTTATATAACAAACTCAAAATAAATTATAGAGCAAAATAAAAGAACTGGAAACAGAAAAATGGATCTTTTGTGAAAATGAAGGAAACCAAGAGATGGAAGGAGACAAAAAGGAAGGGAAGAAAAGGAAGGAGAGGGGAGGAGAGGGGAGGGGAGGGAAATAGAAAAAGAATTAAGATGTGTTAGGTACATGTACTAACTCCTTATAATGAATATTACCACTACTTTCTGAAAACATAATAAAACATAAAAAGAATCAGTATTTTTGCCTTCTACCTACTCTTCGAGGAAGAGATGTTTCTCATTGATTATCACATTAGCTGTGGGATTTCATAAACAATCATAAAATGCACACAGAGCCACAGCATACTCTGAAAAGCCACACAAAAAAATCTCAAGAAAGAAAATCAAATTTGAAAATGTCATATTATACTCTTGTTTTAAAAAACATAGTACAAATATATAATAACAAAAACAGGACTAGGTATATAGGTAGTTGGCACAGCGCCTGCTTGGCAAGCATGAAGTCGTAAGTTTGATTCCTAGTATCCCCCAAAATAATCATAATCATAATCATAATAATGTTACTGGCATAAAAGCAGTACATTCATCACTTTAATATACAACTCAGCAATAAACCCAGGCATGTACAGTAAATAGACCTTGAATAAGTAAGATAAGAATACACAATGGAAAAAGTTGCTTTTCAGTAGTGGTTTTGGGAACCTGGACATGCACATAGAAAAAAATGAAACTGCACTCTTATACTATACATATAAATAACAGATTAAAGGCTTAAACCTAATAGTTAAACTAAAACTTCTAGAAGAATACATAGGGGAAATAGTGTTGGACATTGGCCTTGAAATGATTTTTGGATGACATCAAGTATAACACCAAAAACACAAACAGACAAGTGTGACTGTATTAAGCTAAACATGTTCTGTATAACAATTGAAACAAAAAAGTGAAAACACAGTTACAAAGTACGGCTATCAAATAAATAAGACTTAATGACAATGTGGAGAAATCAGAACTCCTATATTCTCCCAGTGGGGATATAAAAGGATACATTCAACAACTATAGAAAATATTATGGCAATTTCTCAAAGTAATGAAAATGGAAATAATGGCAGAGTAGTACTCTACTGCAGGCAAATACCACATTCCAGTGCTTTTGTGTGTTATTGGAGGCATAGGCTGCTTACAAAGTGTAGCTACTAAAAGTTGTGCCCTTGTAAGCATGAGTATGCGTGTATCATTGTAATCTATCTTTAACTACAAAGAAGATCAATTTGAGTCATTAGTACAAAAATCAATATCCCATGAGACCATAATGTTAAATGGAATAAATCAGACACACAAGTTCAAATACTGCAAGGTTTCTCTTATATAAGAGAAACTCAAATTACAAATAAAGAGCAAAATAAGAGATAGCTAATAGGAGGTAAAGAGTTAGATCTTTGTCAAACGGGAAGGGGACTGAGAGAGGGAGGGAAAAATGAGGGAGAGGATGAAGGAAGGAATAAAGATGAGCTATGTACATGGATCAACTCCACACAAGCCGTGTAATCTTTATGTACTGAAATGTGCACTAATAAACATTAAAACAGGAATATCCATTCCTATTTTTATTCTTGGCTCTACACTTTACCCTCCAAAATCACACTTTGTTAGCAGCACAGCTAAATCGGTGACGAGTGATGTCAGTGTCTTCTTTGGGATAAAAACCTTGGTACCTTTCTCAAGAGCTTCTCTGCATGTCAGACCACAGCTGACATTACCATGGTGGCTACTGGAATTTAATAACTTGGAGGAGGATAGTTGGAAAAGTATGACTTATGATTAAATCATGAGTATGACTTAGAATTCAAACTTAATTCTCATAGTAAGCCAGATATAACTCCTGTGTCACAGGACCTTTCTTCTGTCATTTTATCTCTATATTTTCTCCTCCTCCTTCTTCTCCACTTCTTCCTCCTTCTCCTTCTCCTCCTCTTCTTCCTCCATCTCCAGCTCCACCTCCTGCTCCTCCTTCTCCTTCTTTATCTTTTGACCTGGATATTTGATAACAAAAGATTTATTATTAAACTTCAAATTTAAATATTTGTAAAGTCCATAATTTTGAATTTTCAATTAAAATACAGCCATTCATTTGGCTAAGAATGTTAGAAAAGTAATGAGTAATACACACACACACACACACACACACACACACACACACTAATTTCTTACTTAGCTTCTCAACTTGGAATTTTCTAGTGCTATGCTATTTTGGCCTCTTTTGTATAAAATATTATAAGAGAAAAATGATAATTTATAGTACTCACAAATAATGTTGAAAATTCAATATTTCCTAATTACTGGATAATGTTCCAGTTCATCATCTTATTTTTTTTTCACAATAACACTAAACATTTGTAATTTTACTATTTCACAGCTTAAGAAAGTAATCATATTGCAGATCACTTTTGGACTGCTTACAGAATATTTTATAATAGGAAAGCATTAAAATATAAAAATATGAAATAATTGTCCTGAATTCTGACATGAGAGGCAACTGATTAATTCGTGATTTTAGCAGCACTACTTCAGGAAAAAATGAAGCATTTTCATCTTGATCAGGTTTACAAACAGCCCAGTGTAGGGGAAATACATTATTTCTATCATCCTTGAAAATTTATATTGGAGTAAATCTTTGCTAAGGCCACTTTAGGAGATAATTTTATCCTGATGTATGAAGAAAAGTCAATTAAGAAGAATATTTATTTGGATTTTAAGGAATTAGTACATGTGGACTATATGAAACTCTGTTTAGCACAATAAAGTTTTATAGTGAAAATTAAATGCATGTAACAGACAGCTAGTAAGTGCTATGTCATTCCAGGATAATAGCTGAAGAATCTGAGGTGTGGAGATATTTGGTAACTTGTCTGAAATCTCAGTTAAAGAATAAATTTGCATTAAAACGAAGGGATACAAATTTACCTAAAAATGTTATAAAGTACATAGGGATTTGATGGGATAAAGGGTGGATAGGAGGGAATGAGGGAAGAAAACCAACAAAGAGAAATAAATTTTGGTTGCATCACAGCTATGTCTATGCAGTAAACTTAAAAGATAAAGTGCCATTAAGCCTCACCGCTATTTTCAGGATTAGATAATGTCACATTTTGTTTGGGGGAAACCAAAGTTTCGAAGGTACACAGGTGAAAGATCCAGAATCACTCTCTAGAGGGCCAGAATCACGCTCTAGAGGGCCAGAATCCAAATTCAGGTTCACTTCACTGAACAAGATGGGATATTTCTGCTACATGGTATAGGTTTAGGGGCCATTAATCTCTCATTGTACTAAACTTGGTCCAAACTCCCACCCCCACACCTACTTCTTTTGGGTTTCTAAAGTCACCAATTAAATAAAATCTTATTGTTTTAAAGACATCCTGTGAAAGATAGCTCATCATCCTGCCTCCTTTAAAAAAAAAAAACAGTTTGCCCTTTGTATTATTTATCTTTGATGCTGAAGAAGTTAATGTATCACCCCAGCAATGAGTGGAGAGGTCTTATCTGTTCCTTAGCTCTCATTTAATTTAAGTTGGTGCATTGTGCATTTAACTTTCTATTTTCACAGTACCATCCACCCTCCTGTCTTAGAGAATGTGAAATGCTGCCAGAAAGTGTTAGGAACTTTCTCCCACTGATTTTGTTTATGAAAAGAAGAGGTCAGTTGGGTGGCTTTGCAAGTAAGCTATTAATGCCGTGTTACAGACCAGCAAAGCATGAACTATGTGGTGTCTTACTTCAGCTTGGGATTGACTAAAACACTGGGATTGAGGAAACTATTCACACCTACATGAGAGCATATAGCTCAAGTAAAGAACAGCAGCAATTTAAAGGAAACAGATTACTGAAGTAGCACCAGGGGCTTCCAATCTAAGTGACAAGATTTGAGAAAGAGGGTTTAATTAACTGAATATACTCAGATGGTACAGGGGCCTGTGATGACTCAGGAAAGGATACTGCATAGATGTTTTGTCTAGAATAGTTTAAAATAATATACAAAATAATGAATGATTTTTCTGGAAGTTGCATACTGGTAAATTCCTGCTACTAATGCATATGAAAAGGAATAAATTACCCTATGCTCACTGGTGCTCCTAATTACAGCAAAGAAGTGCAAAAGGATCCACAGACAGATTACACATGATCAGCACATGGGGACACTAGTATGTGGGAAACTACTGAATCTGATAGAAGATGGTTGAAACAAACATAAAAGTCTCCTCTGGAGGAACGGGAGGCATTCAGCGCAAGTGCTTGAGAACAAAGATAACACTGGTTAGAGATTCATGAGATGAGACAATCTGAAGTCATTAGCAGACAGGAAATGAGGAGTTTTGTTCCACAATGTGAGTTAATCACCACGTGCCCTTGTCTTTAGAGTGGCCCCCGTGGAAGGCAGGCCCTTGGCAATCACTCAAATACTTACCATACTCCGTGCAAAGCATTGTCAAAGGAAACTGGAGCTGATCCAGGAGGTCAGTCTTCAATAGCCACGTGCTCATGGGAAAAAATAAAATCTTGCTTTAAAATATGGAAAATGGAAGCCTAATGACGTGTAGTCAGGACCAAGTTTTGTGTGTGACCTAATCTGCTCCTCTCATTGCCAGCTGTCTTTACTGCTATCACCGATCCTGCTTCATTCATTCTCAAGCGTGTGAACTACCTTGTGGGATCAGGAAGTGAGCAGGGAAGAACTGTTTTTGCACACAAGGTCAGCAGCTCAGCCCCCAGCTCTCGGTGATAGAGAATGTAGAGGGACCAGGAAACACTTTGGAAGGCCTTCAGGCCAGTCTAGAGAATATCTGAGCGAGCTGCCTCCGCAGAGAGGAGATGGTCAAGTGGAAGTTGAGAAAGAGATGGGGACTTGGCTGTTTATAATGCACACTGAAGTTTAAGTTAAATTATTTAATGCTTAAGTCCTTACAAAATTTAATTTCTTGATAATTTTGGTGACATTTGGATTGTTCATAATTTTAATAATTATTTGATTTATTTATTTACTGTAACCACTTTTAATTGTGGCAATCACCTTTTGGGTAGCCAAACTGCTATTGCTGAATAAAAATCTTCCTTTATATCATTGTTGCTTTCTTTTTATTTCAAAATTTATTGTTATTTAACTCATATACCCTAAGAGTACATACCTACTTTAAAGTATAAATATCAATGGTTTTAGAACATTCCTAAGGTTGCATGATCACTCCCACTACCTAATTCTACATTATTATTCATTCCAAAGGGAAACCCCATACCCACTGGCAGTCACTGTCTGTTCCTCCCAGTATTCCAGCTCCTATAGAATCAAATCTCTGTTCCTATAGCATTTCCCATTCTAGACATTTCATCTTACATTTGTCTTCTGTGATATGTGTACTCTGTGACTTGATCTTTTTCAATTCACATAATGATGATGCAATGTGTATCAGTATGTGGTTTGTTTTCATGGCCAAATAATATTCCATTCTCTAGATGTACTACATGTGTTTATCCCTTCATCAGTAATGTCTGAGTTGTTTTCACTGTTTAGCTACTTTAGGTAATGTTGTTATGAGGGTTTGTCCATAAGTTTTTGTACTGACTGTGCCTTTGTTGGTCTTGGGGATATCAGCAGGAGCAGAATTGCTGAGTCATGTGTTAACTGTGGTTGTCCTTGGGAAGTAATTCAGACACCTTCCCAAAGCTGCTCAAATGGAAGTTTCCATTTCCATAGCAATACCTTGCTCTCCTTTTTCCAGACCCCAGAGGAACTTGAGGATGTTTCTGATCTTGAAGAGGATCATGAAGTCCGCAGCCACACCAGTGTGCAGACAGAAGGGAAGACTGACCAGGTAGGTGGGCTCCCTGGAGAGCACAGCACACCATCTCCTGAGCACTGTGCCTGCTTCTTGTCTAACGTGGCAGCTTCTCTTGGGTGTGGAATTGGCTTTTCTGGAGCACAGTGAGAAAGGCCTCAGAATGCAGACACAGCAGCACAAGGAATTATCTGCTCTCCCTTGAGAGCTACTGCAGGGCCATTGCAGGTCAGGCGGTGGATCACTTTGTGTTGTTTTTAATCTTTGTAAGAGTCATGTGAATATAAAAGTGAAATGTGTGTGTTTGTTTAGGGTAGAAAAGAAAACCAGAAACTTCCCACTTTTCTTCTGGTCTGCAATGACTGCTTCTGTACCTGCCCTACCCTACACACACACGCACACACACACACACACACACTGTACAATTTTGAAGATATTAATTCCAATTTCTGTATTATTCTGAAAAGTTGCATTTCACCTCACTACACAGACATTTGTTAAAGCTCAGCACTTTGACCACCAACAGCCTGCAGTTGCTGACCAGACCTTAGAACTTGCATCCAAGATCAGGGAATACAGCATTGCACCTGAACTGTGAGGAATTCCCTCTTTATGGGCGTTCTCCTGCCGGTATTACCTGAGAAAGTTAGCCTTTCTCTGCCCAGTTCTGTCTTTTTAGAAGTGAGAATGCTAAAAACACCATCTAGATGAGGGGTTTTGTGGCAATTGCATAAATTCTCAATAATTATCAATTGTCATTAGCAATAGCACTCGCAGGAATAGTATGATTCATCATAACCATCTTTGTTCCTATTACTCAGATAACTATATTCAATGACATAAAATTTGGTCTGGGAAAGCAAATTTATAACTGTGTCTTAGTCCCACATGGACTTATCTGATTGGAAACACTTTTATGTAGCACACTGTGCTTTTAGGGCCTTGTCACATGGTCTTTTTTGAAGTAACTCAAGCAGGGACCTGCTTGCTAAAGCCTGGATCAGGAGTGCATGTGAGAGTGCATTTCCTTACATTCAACACTGGCACTGCCTGACATGTTCCCATGTGCTGTTGAATAATAAGGTTGATGAAACAGATAAGAAGCAAACTTTAAGCTTTACCAAATTTAGCTCATAATTCTTTGGATGTCTATTTCCAAAGAATGTAAAGTAAAGGAAATAACTTGAAAATATTTAATATCAAACAAAGGCAGAGAAATAGATTCTGCTTTTATTTCTCTTTCTGTGTTCCTATTTTCAATCTTAAAAGTTATTGTGCAAAAATATTTTTATTTGCTTTCATATGCATGAATTAATGTTAAAAACTGTCACCTTGGAGCTTAACAAAATATTTTTATTACTAATAACACGCAACTTTATATAGTACAGTCACACCTACCTCAGAACTCCTTAGCTCCAGAATGCAATAAACCTAGTACTCCTCCATTTTTTGAGGAGAAAAATGTGTTTCGGCACTGGGTGCTGGCGTCAGTCTCCTGGCAGCCCAGGAGCAGTGCAGAGCTCCGTTATACTTCTGGGCACTGTTTTGTACTTTTGTGCATTTTAAGTGCTAGTCATGGGGCTCTTGGGCCGGGGTACAGCTCAGAGGCACAGCGCCTGCCTGGCAAGCGTGAGGTTGTGAGTTTGATTCCCTGCACCAAAAAAAGTAAATAAAAATAAAATAAAGAAATTCATGATGATCTTAAAAGTTCAGAGTGATACCACAAAGCCTAAAAGGTTTATATTAGCCCAGTAGAGGTTACTATTAGCCCAATAAAATGTGAAAGTTCTGGGAAACGTTCACAAATTATTTCCAATTAAAGTATTTCTTATGAAATAAATTCATTTGGTACTCATAAGTCCTGTCACTGAAGTGAATTAGCAGTGAGTAACAAGATATGATTTTAGTTGATTTTATAGTTTACCAAATATTTTCTCATTTGTTATAAAACACAGAAAATACAATGATATATAATGTCAAAAATGTTACTGTGGGAAAACGCCATGTTTTCAGGCACTGAGATTGTCTTATTGGCCGAAAGATCCTGTGTTCCACAGGAAGTGTTTTCCTCCAAGACTGGAAATGGGTGTATTCCATGAGAGAAAGCGGAGTGTTCACTTGAGAGGCCTATTCTGCAAATAGGCACCTTGACGATATAGCCAGACGGTACTTGGTAATACATCTGGGTAATGACACCGTCCTGGGTTTTCATTTATTACTGACTGCTTGGGTTGTTTGCCCTTTAGAAGGCATTTCACATTAGAAGCCATCCAGGGCACACAGCCCCAGGATTTAATCTCCTTCAAGCCTAACTGGTGTCATTGAGAAGAGATCAGCTCTTACCCATGGCAGAGGAACTGGGAATGCATTCTGTTGGAGGTAAACTTTGCTCGTGCTTTGAGTGAACTGAGGGATGCTGGATCCCTGGAGGTGCAGAGCAGGTGTCAGAGCTTATGGATGAATACACAGGAAAACGTTTTATTAAAATAAAGCAGTGTTTATCATGCCAGGATTAGTGCAAACTTGCCTGGGTTTTCATTCTGACTCACTACATAGGAATAAGCGAGAAAAAAGGTAAAAGTATTACAATGTAGAAACTTGAAATTTCTTTATTTTAAAATGAGATTAAAAACCTCCCTTTTCACGACATTGTTAACTTTAAATAGGAGTGTTTTACAAACTTTACCACTGTTTGCTAAGAAAGCAGCATGCTTCCTATCGTCACTTTTGCTTAGAGTTTTTTCACTGTGTGGAATACCAGTAAGACAAATGATCGCTGTGTATTGTAGGTCACAAAGCTGATGATCTCTATGGTTCTGGAAAATATTACATCTTTCATAGAAGCTGCTTCCTCTAATCTTGCAGGGATGACACTGAACGTGCTGTACAACCTGAATTTTTATTGCACTGTTTTCAGTTTCCTGGCAACCCAATCATTTTAATGCTCCTGGGTGATCATCTAACCAGGTTTAGGGACAAGAGAGGTCCCTGACCATCAGATCTACTGCAAGTAACATTCTATTCAACCTGCCTAACCTCTGCTCTTGTATCTCTCCTCTGTATAAATTCCAAATAACTCTGAATTTATTGACTTCCTGCCTTGGGGCTTTCCTGTAACTACTGTGTGGAATCCCTTTAGAAAATGCTTAGTCATTATAATTCATATATTTCCACCTCCAATGCCAACAAGGAAGCAGTAACATCCCATAGAGAAACTCTTGATCAATATATTGTCCATTATTCTGAGGTGGTGGATGACTCTAATGGTTCCCAAAGGGACTGAGTTTACATTCCTATAGTAATGACTGGCTTCACACTGTATCTTTTGAGTGAGCCTAATTTCTTTTCTGACTCATTCTTGTCATGCTCCCACCACTTTTCCCTTGGACCTGTTCCCCAGAGCAACAACCTTCCATTCTCAGATTCTTATTTTTGTGGAAAACAAGGAAGCATAATAATTTCCTTATACTTTAAGTGAATCTCACATTACCTTTGTTATAGTCATATTGTTATCGCCATTCTAGAAATAATTTTTTAAGCCTCAGATTTATATAACTTGCATAGTATTTAGGACATTAAGCTAGTACTATGTGAACAAGGAAACCATAACCACCACAACAAATCTGCTACATTATCATTAATGGAATGAGAAAGAAAAACAAGGATGCCGCTATTGTCTTTGAAGGGAAAGTTAAACATTTCTTTTTAACTTTTGAAGAATAATTATTTTATAGGATGGGAAACTTAATTCCAATAACACCGTTTTTATCATATATCTCCTGAATATATTACAACAGGTTCTGCTCACTTATGCTCTTATCCAGAGATGAATGAAGAAGAATAGCTCAGATCTCTCCCCTATCAAAGCACCTGGCCAGAACCACCCTCACAGTTCAATACTTTTTATAGTCTCTACCAGATACCTCATGTCCCCAACAATCTCGTACTTCCTATGTTAGTATGTTCAATCTCTTGTCTATGTCAGACTTTTGCTTTCTATTTAAAATTACTGACATTTGTCCCCAATTAATTGAGTATATTTTGACACATTTCACAAGCACCACCACTGAGAATACACCATTAAACTGTGGAATAGATTCTGTTGAGAATTATTTTAATTCTCATCCATGTTCAGTGTGGAATTCCTGGTCACAGTGCAAGATATGTGCCCAGACTCCTTTTCATTTGCTGCTGTTACACAAGAGTAAATGACTCTTTGGTTCATGGATTATGCAGACTCTAGTTTATTGAGCAGGTGCTAGAAGTGATTTCAGACCATTTAATCATGGAGTGACTCTTATTTTTCATCATTTTATTTTCTATATTTCATTCCTAGTAGCTTTGACTGAACACCTACAGTTCCTGCTGTCATCAGTGGCAAATATCACAGGGCAGTGTAAAGTCTGTGACTAACAAATCATGAGATGAAGTCCATGGTCAGTGAAGAAAATAGTAAGAGAAAAAGTGCATGCCTTATGAAGCAGCAGTGGGATAGCAATGGAAATCAGTGATTACCTTCATTATTAAACATGGGTTCTCCCTGGACTAATAGTGTGGTGACGTCCCCTAATGAAATATTCCACCATAACAAAAGAGATTTGCATGTTACAGGTTCACAGCATATTCTTCACAGAGTTCACAGTTTATTCTGTTCATACTTTGAGAAAGGATAAAAGAAGTAACATGTATCTAAAAACTCAAATTTGGAAAAGGCATGAGAGTAGACTTCTGTCCAGAAAATAAATTTCTTAAACCTACTAATAGATTTTTTTAAGCCCTAAAAGATTCCTATAAGATTACACTAAATACATGCTAAACCATATTTTGTGTTTAAACACAGCAATACTATTTAACATTATATTTTATAAGATATCTCCAAACTAGTTACCTTATTTAAAAAAACTATGGCTTTTTAAAAAATTTTCCCTTTGATTTTGCCAAATATAGAATTCAATTCAAAGAATTTAAGTAGTTAATTCCAGTCATGTTGACTGGGAGCAAATACTAGGCATCAGGCTCTACAGACTCAATATTTCCAGAACAGCGCATTTACCAGCTTGGGTGAAAGGTCATCTTCCCTAAGACCCTGTTGCCCTACTTCAGCTAGAGTTGATATAATTCTGTACTAGGAAGGAGTCCATATGCTAGAGTTGATATTATAATTCTGTACTAGGAAGGAGATCTGTGAAACACAAGACCATGAAATTTAAAATCAGATCCTTTTAAACTCTATAAATTTCTAAATACCCCAGTCCTACAATCAACAAAATCAGTTCGTTGATTTCAACTCACAAACAAGTGATGCTCGGACCGCGGCAGCCCCCACGTTTGGACAACCTTGATGAAGTGGAGTGCTTGGGCAGTAGTGGCACAGGGTCAGCTCTCACGGGGCGAGCTCTGCATCTCCCGAGGGTGGATCCAGAGAAGCAGAGGCAGTTACTCCGCATTTACTCTTTCATCACATTGACCTCTGTGATATTTCATAAGACAAAAATTCTAATTTCTAGACCTTTGCGCTGTTTTATTTACTCCAACAGGAAGAGCAGTGATGGTAGGAACTTGGGAAATTGATTCACACCCTGCAGGAGGGTGCAGGTGAGAAAATGTTCCCTAAATTTGCATAGGGACGAGTATGGATTTAAATATACTCTTAATAAAAGAACTTAGGGAGAGCAGTGTGTGAGCAAGTGATTCGCTTTTCCCCGTGCTGTTTTGAAACAGAGATGTCTAGAAGATAGAATTGGGAGACGTAGGAATATTGTTTCAAATTTTATTTGTACTAAATGCTAGCTCAACAGTGTTGGAAAGTTTACATTTCTGACTCTGAATTGTCTCATTTATAAGATTGTGGCAGAGATAGCATCCATTTTACAATAATCTTTGAAGACTGAATTAGGTATATGAAAAATATTATTTTTAGCATATAGGAAATTAACTATAAATTTTGGTTGTTTAAAAGTATTTACATAAAAGGTGTCAACCCATTCATGGTAGTTTTATACTGAGTCTCTTACAATGATGTCACTTAGGACTTTTTGACTTGATGTTTGTGTTACAATAATATGCATTCAGTAGAAACCATACTTTGAATTTAGCATTTAGAAGTTTTTCCAGACTAGTAACATGCTGTGTGATACTTTTTTTTTTTTTTTTTTTACAATGCTGGCAGTGTAGGGAAGCTATCAGCTCTGAGGCAGCCATGGATTCATGAGGGTAAGCAAACACTGTTCTGCAGAACACTGTATTGTCAAAACTATGTGGTCTGCAATGCTAGGTTTATTAATTGTACTTATGGCTTATGACATTTTCATATTTTGAGTTTCTCAGACTACAGACTACTATCAGTTTATCATACTCCATTTTAAGTTGAGGTACATCTTTCTCTTTACTTCTTTTGCATAGCTTAAGTCATTTCATAAATACAAAACTCTTTATTAACTGATAAATTCCTTATCCATGATTTTCCCTCCTGGGATTTCAATTGTCTGTAGTCAACCATAGTATAAAAATATTAAATGGAAAATTCCAGAAAATAAACAATTCATAAGATTTAAATTTCATGAGCATGAAATCCTCAGGAGCATGATGAAATCTCATGCCGTCCTTCTCTGCTGTGCCTGGGTGGAGAATCACTCTTCTGTCCAGATGATCCAAGCTATCTATGCTATCTGCCACTCAGTAGTGACCTCAATTGTCAGATCCACCATTGCAGTGTTGCTGTGCTTGTATTCAAGAAACCCTATTTCACTTAATTATGCCTCTAAAGCTCGAGGAGTGATACTAGCAACTGCATTACACTATATTTTTATAATTGTTCTATTTAATTATTAGTTAATAATAATTAGCAGCATATCCATTAGCTAACACTGTGAGAAAATATCTGAGATAATCAGCTTAGAAGGAGGAAAGGTTTATTTTTGCTCACAGTTTCAGAAGTTCTAATCCATGGTCCTTTGGTTGTGTTTGCATTGGGCTTGTGAAGCACAGCATGTGAAAGTCTATGAAAAAACACCACTGCTCACTCAGCTGTGGTGACCCGGGAGGGGAAGGAAGAAACCGACAGGGACCAGGGTCCCAGGATCCCCATGTTCCAGTTACAGAACTTTCTCTACTGGACCCCAAATCCAAAATGCTGAGCTCCCTCTCAGTAAAACCAGCCTTAATTAGTTACTCATAATTATTAGCTTAATTTATAAATTAAATTTTATGTTACTGAGATAGATACAGATAAATAGATAGATAGATAGATAGATAGATAGATAGATAGATAGATAGATAGGATTTCGTAGTATTGATGGTTTCAGGCATCTCCTGGGAGTCTTGGAGCATATCTCCCTCAAATAAGGTGAGACTAACATTAATTTCCTAGGTTTGTGGTGCCAAATATTTTGGGTATACTAAACTCTTTACTTACTTTTTTTTTTTTTTTTTTTCGGTTTTTTCTCCGGTACCAGGAACCGAACTCACGACCTTGCGCTTGCCAGGCAGGCGCTTTTGCCGCTGAGCTAAATCCCCAGCCCCTGGGTATACTAAACTCTTTATTGCCAAAAATCTTCGGTTTCCTTTTCCTGAAGATGGGAACTAATTAGGTGGGACTGCTTTAAGATGTTGAAAAAGGAGACAATAATGTGCTTGATTCTTAATGATGCCAGCACATTTATATATTCACATAAATAATATAGAAGTAAAATAGTGATGGGAAAGACATTCTTGGTAATTGGAAAAAAAAATTGACCCAGCAGTTATTAAGTTCTTATTTGCTTCAACATTGAAGAAAGCCAGGCATCAAACAAGTAACGTTTCTTCTTAGTAAAATTTTAGAAGCTTAAGAATCTATTGTCCTTTCTCTCACAAACTTTTCAGCCACCTTCATAAAATTACACAGAACCGTTACACAGGGCTCGATTTCTTCTTTATGTGATATGAGAAAAACTCACTAGAAAGCAGAAAAATAAAAGAAAATCTTATCCTACTATTCACAGCATGCAGCTGTAGGGCAGCTTTCTGTGTCCTTGTTCAAAGGGGATGTATGCCCTAGTCCTTCTTCCCTCTTCTTTCATAGGCTGAAAGCCAATAATATCTAAAACTAAGTCCAAGGTTATGTTCTTTCTTTTGCAATTTAATATGTAATGATGGTGTCTTATAGATGATGGGTAAAATTGTTTGCACTTGTTTAACAGTATGTAAGAGGGCACATTTTTATTTGAAGGTATTTGAAATTGTCTCCAGTTGCTGTGGTTGAGTTTAATGAATAGAGAATGCAATACACAAAACATTTAAAAGTTTTTAATTCAACTACACGGGTAGGTGTAGTCCTTCATTTCAGCATGAGATTGTGCAGCCATACATATGAACTCAGGGTCACCCCTTTCCTTTGCCATATATATAAAAATTTTAACAACTAAGTATTTTTGATGTCCAGGTTTTATCAATATATTTAATGTAGTTTGTAAACCTGATCTACTCTCACAAAAATCTTCGTTGAAGCCATTGACTGTATAGAAGCTCTATAAATAGAAATAAATTAGGACAGAAACATGAGCAGTTACCAAGGTTACTGGACACAACCTAAAAATGTCAACAGCAGCAAATGAATTGGAACATATCAAATCATAGGTACTAGAGACGATTCTTGGAATTTTAAAACAGGCCACGTTCACTCCAAGTTTCTGATGGTAATAGGAAGAGCTGCCTTGTTAGTGCCTGTGTACCTGCCATTAGCTGAATATCTTCTACCACAAAAACAGAAAAAATGCTTTGGGTGGGTAGTTTACTTTAAAAATTGAAAACATTTTAATAGGCGCTATTTATTATCAAAATATACTTTTAATAACTCAAATTTATACTGAATTACCTTATAGAATATGAGGAGAGATGACCTCATTATCCTCTCTATGATATAATTTGGCTTAGGTTATTATAAAAGATGGTCTGGGTAAACCTGGATGGAATTGTAGGATTTAGCAGCACTGGAGCAGGCTATGCATTTGCATTTTCTCATCATTGGTTTCTATAATTTCAATTGTGTTCTTGGCAGTAATTCTGCTTTCCTACTTTTCTGCATGATGATTACAAATTTTTTCACGATTTCCTCTTCCTCTCTCAATTTCTAATATAACAGCTCATTAGAACTCTGACCTAAGCCCTAGCGTCTTCTAATTATTCCCACTTTCCTAGACACTCTGATGTAGCCCCGCAATTTTGCATGTCACACACAGGCACCGCACTCCGGCTCAGTCCCGTCTCCTGACCCCTGGCTGCGTTGTTTGCATGCCTGCACATTCCCTCTGCTTGGACGGCTTACAGACACCTGTGACTCTCACGACATACAAACGGTAATGAATCGCCTGACGCCATACATCTAATTAACTTCTGTATTCCGAATGACATCTCTATATTTTCAGTTGTCTGAATCTGAACCCTAACCTGAATCTCCTGTCATAGGTAATCACACAGTATGTTCTGATTTCTTTATCTTCCAAATATCTTCTGGACATTTCTCCTAAATATTGCTCATTTCCCCCTTCTGCATTATCAAAAAGGAGCTACACCAGACAAATTCCTTGAGGAACTGAAGGCCGGACCTCGGCCCAGCGAGAGTTTTGGGAAAGTTTAGTCAAGCCGACGGCCGCGTTCACGGCATCTTGGCGTCATGCCTCACGCCCTAGCATTTTTCATCTAGATTTCTGTAGCCGGTCCCGGAACTGTCTTCTTTGCATCTTTCCTTTCTCCACAATTAAATTTACAGCTATTTGCAAAGTGGAAACTGTAGTTTTATCCCTAGACATAAACACCCTTCTAGAACTCAGTGTCTCCTCTTCTTTTACCACGAAATTCACCCCTTTGAGGCCTTTTTCAGGGAAGTTCAGAATCTGCTCCCCACTTTCCTGTGTTACATTATATTTAGCTACTTTCTTTCCGACTCTGTCTCCTTTTGCAGAAGTCTCAGCTCCTGCAGAGGCACTGGCTCCTCCTCACACCAGCCCTGCATCTCCCAAGAACGCAGACTTTCCCCTTCTCCAGTAAATACCTGCTCATTGTTAGGGTCCCAGGTTACCCCAAGATCTCTGAGAACTAAGTCTTAGCCTAATCTCTCTGCAGCATACATCTGTGCCACACAGAGACCCCCTGGGACAGCCATTGTGTGGGAATAAGTTCTTATGTCATTGCCTTCTCTCTCCCAACCCTGCTAAATTCTAAACTGCATTATCACAGATAGTACATTTTTCCCATTTAATGTATTTACAGAATGTGGTGCACACTTCAGTCAAGCATATCCAGTATGTATGGAAAAATGTAAGGAGAGACTTTCCTTCATAAGACATTGTTAGCAGTACACAGGTCCTCAGTGCATTGATTGTAACATATTACATTATTTTTTGAACTTTCTGCTTTTCAAAACTTGTATCAACCTGCCTGGCAAGCGCAAGGTCATGAGTTCGGTTCCCAGTACCGGAGAAAAACAAAAAACAAAAAAATACTTGTATCTACTTGTGCAAGGTCAATCACGGTAAATTACTACTGCCTATTACTTATTACCTGCTAATATGAATATTAATGTCCTTGTCTGTTTGACAAAGTTCTTATAATACCTGTTAATGTCTAGCTATATAAGGCATATGAGTCCAAAAACTCTTCATAGTTCTGGTACTGACAAATTTTAAAAATATATATAGAGAGAGTATAATGTGAAGTTCTGACATATTTTATAATGTGAAATGATTAAAATAGGCCTTTAGCTGCATGTATTTAAAATATTTAAAATCTATTCTAAATAATTTTGAAATATACAATTCATAATTTTTTAGTTTATTCACTATCTGTGCAGCAGATCCCTAAACATATTACACCTGTCACCTGTGCATAGACACTTTGTACCTTTTTTTCAACAATTGCCCTGTTCTTATCTATCCCCTACCTCTGGTAAATATTTTTAGGTTTTACACATAAATGAGGTCCTACGTTTTCTTTCTGTGCTTGGCTTATTTTACTTAGCACAATATCCTTCATTTCATTGGAAAAGACAGAGCCCCCCCTCCCCCATAAATGCTGAGTAGTGTTCAATGGGGCCTATATGCCATGTTTTCTTTATCCACTCTTCTGATGATCACTCACTGAAATATTTCCAAATTTTGGCTATTGTGACTAATACCTCAATAAACAAGGGAGTGGAGATGCCTGTTTCAATATTGACTTCAATTCCTTTCAATATATACCAGGAGTGGGATTACTGGATCATACGGTAATTCTATTTTTACTTTTCTAAAGAGACTCCATCTTGTTCTCAATACTAGCTATATAAATTTAAATTTCATCAACAGTGGGTAAGTCTACAACATTGTCAACACTTTTCTTTGTCTTTTTGATAATAGCCACTCTTAATAGACATAACATGATAGCTTATGGGTTTAATTTGTACTTCCCTTTTGATCAGTGATAATGAGCATTTTTCATACTTTTATTGGCCATGTATTTTCGAGAAATATGTATTTAGGTCCTTTACTGTTTTTGTTTTAAATTGAATTGTTTCCTTATTAATGAGATGTTAGAGTTCTTTTCATAATTGAAAATTAGGGATTTAACTCAGCTGCACAGTGCCTGCCTGGCAAATGCAATGTGGTGAGTTCGATTCCCGGTACTGGAAGAAAAACAAAAACAAAAACAAAAAACCAAAAAGAACCAGAAAATTAGCCCCTCATGAAATTGTGACTTACAAATATTTTCCCCTAATACATGGCTTGTGTTTTTAACCCTGTTATTTCTTTTGCTTTGCATAAGCTTTTTAGTTTGCTGTAACCACACTTTGTTTGGATTTTTGTTGCTGTTATTTGTATCAGTCAGAGCTCACTAGGGTACCATACGTATATACATACATGACAGATGTGAATATATATAATTTATAAGGTAGGTTTACAGTGGACACCTGCAGAAAGAAATGTGGATGATTGAAAAAGCTCTGTCTGGGAGCTGAGGAGCTGAAGAATCCAGTCAGAGGAGAAAGACCTGGAGTTCTCTGGAGAGTCAAGGTAGAAGTTGGGAGGCTGGAGTCTGAGCTGGGAGGCTGAAGGATCTGGGCTGGAAACCTGGAGACAGACATCTCAAGAAGACTTGAAGACTAGGGCTCCTCTGGAGAAACCCAAAGGAGAGTTCCTTCTTCTTTCTCCTTTTTATTCCATTCAGACTATAAAGCTATTAGTTGGTGCTACTCACCCTTAGGTTAGGGCTTTGATCATCAGTAAATCCGTTCAGCCACACCCAGAACTGTGGTAAACTGATCAGTGGGATATTTCTTACTCAAGATGACATGACGGTTAGCTATCACATTGGTGTTATTGTTAATTCCCATTCCTTTGGGGTCATATACAAGAAATATTTGCCCAGACAAACATTGTCAAGCATGTTCACAATTCTTTTAAGTAGTTGTTATAGTTGATATATTGTATCAGCTTGGGGAGCTTAGAAGTTTGTCTAAGTGACTAAGCAGTTTTGTATCCTGGGGTAAGAAGGACATGCCCTTATTTTGGGGGGATGTTGTTTATTATGTCAATTTAAAAAGTTTAACTATGTGACTTAGCAGGGAGTCAGGGTGTTCATTTTATATTTATTTTGAGCCTGTGCAAGAGGAGGGCATGGAGATTATGTAAGTGCTACACTCCCCAGGTAGGAGTAACCCTCTTATGATATAAGGGAAGAAAGAGGCTTGCTCCTCTCTGCCACTCCTCCCTTTCGCTCTTGTTGCTTTGCTGTTTTCCACTGCTATAAATGTTTGTCCTCTGCCATGTTCCACTCTGCCTTGGAACCAACCAAGTATAAACTAAAACCTCCCCAAACTATTATCTAAATAAACCTTCCTTCCTTCATTTTGGGTATTGGGTATTTGGTCTCAGCATACAAAAAAAGTTACCAAGGCAGTGATTTTATAGTTTCAGGACTTAGGTTAAATCTTTAATCCATTTTGAGTCAACTTTAGTTGTTTTACTTGACTTTTAAATATGTTGTATTCTGTGTATGTTGGACTGCAGTTTGTTTGCGCTTGGTTTTATTTTTCTACTTGTGCATGTCAGTTTCCCAACACAATCTATTGATAAACATGTCCTTTATCCATCATACTTTCTTAGCACGTTTATTGAAAATGAACAATAAATGTGTGATTTCTAAACAATCTTGTTTCATTGATCAATATATCTGTTTTCATGCCAGTAGTATGTTGTTTTAGTTATGATAGCTGTGTGATAGATTTTAAAGTCAGATAGCATGAAACCTCCACCTCTGTTCATTTCCTCGAATTTCTTCCATAGAAAATGAACTGCATAGGAACTTTAGGAATTTTTTTCTTCTATTTCCATGAGGAACGGCATGGGGATTTTGGTAGATTTTGTCTATGGGTTGATTTGGGTAATAAGAAAATGTAAATAATATTAACTTTTTCTGATCCTTGAATACAGAATTCTATTTATTTGTGCATCTATAATTTGTGTCATCAATATTATATATGTTTAGAATAGAGCTATTTTACCTCCCTGGTTAAATTTCTTCTTTCTTAGTTTTTAAGTCCTATTGTGAGTACAATTGATTTCTTAATTGCTTTTTCACATAATTTATTGCTAGTGTGAAGAAACACTACATATTTTATGTTTGTTTATTGGGAACTTTACTGAATTTGTTTGCCAATTGTAATATTTTGCATAGGGTTTTTTGTGTATAGAAAATCACGTTATCAGCAAACAGAGACAGTTTTAGTATGTGCTATCCTATTTGGATGCTTTATATATTTTTTTTCTTGTCTAACTGCTCTGGCTAGATTTTCTAGTACAAAGTTGAGTAGAAATGGTATAATGGGCATCTTTGTCTTTCTCCTGGTCTTAGAGAAAATGGTACCAACTTCTATAAGTTGTAAGTTAGCTTTGGACTTTTCATATGCACTATTTATTATGTTAAAGTGCGTTCTTCCTATGATTAATTAATTGAAAGTTTTTATCACAAAAGCATGGTGAGTTTTGCCAAATTCTTTTTCTGCATTTGTTGAGGTAAAAATATGATTTGTAAAACTCTCCTTATTTGTTAAAATGACCCTAGTATGGCTGATAGATAGATTTTTTCTCTTAGGCTATTTTCATAATCTTCTCCATATCTGAATGGCCTTGATCTTCCTTTAGTTTCCAAAAATTCTTCTAAATGAGCTCAACCTGCCTTTTTTTCATGGAGTTTTCTTCACATTTTAGCCCCTATTGATTTAATAATTCAAAAACTGCTACAAAGAAATCTAAAGGGCAGCACACTTAGTCCATTTGAGTTTTCATATGCTGAGGTAACATGGTCCTCTATCAACTGTAAAGTAGCATATACAGTTTCATCTTTTATTGAACTTCCTCACCTAAATAGAAATTTAGTGTCATCCCTTTGATTTTACAAGTCACAACATAAGAATTTAAACAGAGAAAATTAATATTAAAAACACTATATATTATATTGTCCAAAACTTCTTGTATTGAATTTCTTTTAATAAACAATTCCTGAAATTATAATCTAGGAAAGATTGTTGTCAAATATTTTTACATGCTGTCACATAAGAAATAATAAAACTTCATTAAAATACATTTATTTAATTTTATACTGCCTTGGTTTCTGTTAAAACCTGATTAAAAGCTCATGTTTAATAATTAATATTTAATGATTCCTATGTGTCTCTTTTTCCTAATTGATTTTCTTAATTGTCTTTAGAAATAATTTATCACCACAAAAAGTCTAATTTTAAAAATTTTTTCTCTTTTCCCCTGTTATGGTTTGTGTCTGGGTGTCCCTCCAAAGCCTGATGCAGTCATGGGGCAGGCTTTTAGAGTTTGATTGATTATGGGTGTGAGAGCTACACCCGCCCTGGGGTGGATAGTTTGCATATGCAAGGGAGGGAAAGAGGGTGCTTCTGGCCATTTCCTCCCTTGTGTGTGTGCTTGTTGCTTTGCTGTGTTCTGCCACCCTGAGCTGTAGCCCTCTGCCATATGCCACTCTGCCTTGTAATCTGCCAAGTATGGACTGAAACCTCCACAAACTGTAAGCAAAATAAACCTTTCCTT
Organism: Chinchilla lanigera; assembly: GCF_000276665.1. Classification (NCBI taxonomy): domain Eukaryota; kingdom Metazoa; phylum Chordata; class Mammalia; order Rodentia; family Chinchillidae; genus Chinchilla; species Chinchilla lanigera. The sequence continues at coordinate 18,759,844 of NW_004955425.1, read as the reverse complement.
CCTTAATTTTGGGTGTCAGGTATTTTGTCCCAGAAATGAGAGAAAAGTAACCAAGACATTCCCTTTTGTAAATTTTTTGTCACAGTGGGGTAATATACTTTAGTGTGAAATAAGGCAAAGGAATGTAGTTTATTTCTACAGCAGTTGCAAGTTGTGTAATGAAAGCCTAGCTTGCTTTATTCTTCCACTTAATTATACAGCTGCACACTGGCCTTTACAGTGTTGCCTTCTAACACTGAGCAATATGCAAATGCTGTGCATGGATTAATTTATGATGCCAAGAAATAAATTTAAGTCACGTCTTGGAATATTTGTATGTGACTACCTTGTGAATTAGTGAGCCCAGCCTTCCATTAACCTTTAATTAGAGAGATTTTGATTCCTTGACACAGTCCCAGAAGATGGAATAGGAAGTGAAACAAAATTTTGAGGGGAAAATGTACCCAGGATGGGTATTAGTGAGATAAGCAATGGTAAAAGCAGTCTAAAACTCAAAAGAGGCCTGAACATGTAGGGTGAGGAAACCATCATAAGATATTTGGTCTTTACTTACAAAGCCGGGGGGTGGAACACTGGATGTCCTTGTGATGGGCAGTGCCATTATCTGAGATGTTTCTGCAGGAGTTTTGCTAATACTTTGTTGAAAAGAGTCTGAGTATGGTGCAGGAAGAGGAAGGGAGTTAGAGAATCATTGGTGTCATGAAATTGAGACCTGATGGGAATTAACAAGAGGGTTTTAGAATGGAGGAGCTGAAAGTGCTGTGATGGTGATGATGGATAAGTGACTGCATCTGAATACTGGACACGAGAGAAATTGGAGCCAAGGACAAGGGCTTTATATTAAGAGCTCCAAAGATGGATTTGTCTTTCTTCTTTCCCTGTGATAAAGAGGGCAAATTGAGAAGGGTGGAGATTGTGGAAGATAAATAAATGATTTGGGATCTTCTTAGTCTAAAATATTAATTAGAGAACAAAATGAAGATATATAATGCCCAAACTGGAAATTTATCAGCTAGACAAAAAATTATCTCATATGCACAGATTTATAATTTACAACTTTCTAAATATGCAGTGAAGTTTTATCTCCTACTTGGTGTCCACTTGTTTTTCCCTTCGCAGAAATTTATATCTAGCTTTGGTCTGGTTTTCTCTTCCTTTTAGGCCTCACCCTTGCTGAGTCTGGTTAGTGACACACTTGCCCCTGAACACCACCTGCTTAGCAAGGATGACAGGGTCACTCTGTTTAGATTTGCAGTGCTGTTCTCGGTCCCAGTCAGAGCTCTTCCTCCATCCTCTTTCATTTTCTTCATAGCACTTTATTCCACTACTTGACTTACTACATGTTTGCTCATTTATTCATTATCCTCAACAAGGTAAAGTCAGTGAAGGCAAATTTTAATCTGCTTTGTCCCCCAGGTGCATTCCCCTGTCCTTATGACAGTGCCTGAGACATCACAATCATGCCATACATATTTATTAAATAAATGAATGATTTAAACCAGTAGTGTGTGTTGGTACAAGGACTCTGAACTTTGGGGTGGGGCAGTAGTTTGTAAACAGTGAGGCCCAAGGCATAAACAAAGGAGAAATTAGGCAAACTTTACTGCTGGAAATGCGAAAGAAAAGAAACCAAAAATGGATGGACCTTGAGACCATAATGATGAGTGAAATAAATTAGACACAGAAAGTCAAATATCACATGGGGTTTCTTACATGAGAAACCCCAAATATAAATAAAAACCAAAATAAAGGAGAAATTGTATGAAATGGGGAGATAAACTTGGTAATAAAGGAAAGAGGACTTGCAGAAGGTGAATGCAGTGAGGAGAGGGAGGTAGAAGCTTGAGATGCTGTATGCGTGTCCCTCAGGGGACATTTCACATTCCCGCATCTCCAACTTCGGAGTCTCCATTTTACCTTTGCCTTCCCTCTCACAGTCTCATACACTGCCCTCTCAGAGTTACACTTCCTCGCCTCTGATCCTTCTTTTAAAATCTGAGAGGAAGCCTTCAGGACCACAATGCTCCCATCTTGTGGGCCTGAGAAACCAGCACAACATGGATGTTGCCAAAGACTAGCACCTTTCAAGTAGTGGGCTGGGCCCCTTGAAGCATGGCTGCAGAGGCCTCTGAGTGGCTGAATGTGAGGAAACACTTTCCTCTATGGCACTGAGTAAGTAGGGCACCCTGTATTTTATTTAGGTATTTTTTTCTGATGGCAAGGTCTTTCAGTCCTGTTTACCCATTTACACTTTTAAGAGTATGAAGTTTGGGTCCAACCAATTCCTGAGATGCCTTTAAGCCATCTTTGCTGTTGTTCTGATGCAAGGAAGTTGACCTCGTTTTAGTGCTCATCATTTCTGCCTTTGTGTTCGGCTGGGATCCAACTTTGCAGGTACTTCCTTTCTGTTGAAACTGCAAACTTTTCAAACAATTCACTTCAGTTTTTTTTTCTTATTCTCACTGTAGTTTTGATAAAAGCAGTTATTAGTATCCATACCACAGCCTGCATATTGGGCTGCCTTGACATTTCCTGTGACAGGTTAGTCTGCCACCTTTTATTTTATTAAATTTTTATTTATTATTATTATTATTATCATTATTATTTGTCTTTTTGAGACAAGGTCTCTCTATGCAGTTCAGGCTGGCTTTGAGCTCACTTTGTAGCCCAGGCTGGTCTCTAACTCACAACGATCCTTCTGCCTCAGCCTCCCGAGTGCCGGGATTACAGGTGTGCATCACCACACCTGACTGTCTGCCACCTTTTAATTCACACTTACATGAAGTCATAGGATATGGGCAAATTGAGAACAAATTCTTAACCAGAAGGAAACACACACGGACTCCATCCCAGTTTCCAACAGAATTCTTATTCACACCTGGACTTAATGAGTGAGGCTTTCATGCTCTGCATCCTATGAGTGTTTTGTTTTTCTGAACTCCAGTGGGAATTACTCATTAAGCTGGATTTACAGGAGGTTACTGCTCCACAATCTGATTAGTACTTGGGGGACCCATCTGCATGGACTACCAGCCTTTGCCCAAAGTGTCTTTTAAGTGAGGAACTACTTCTCGGTTGCTGTAGTGTTAATATTCTGAGCCAGGTAATTCTGCTGTGGAGATGGTTCTGTGTATTGTAGGATGTTTACAGCAGCTCTGGCTTCTATGCAGTAGTGCCTACGTCTCATCCAAATGGATTGCTAAGTGACAGTGCGATTTTTGTTTTGGGGATTAGGGATAAGGTAAAGCCAAGCACAGTGCCAGCCTTCTTTCTTGGGAAAGTCTGTCTTCTCTGATTGGATCCTTCCTAATTATTTTGATGTTGAAATACTTTTTTTTTTTTTTAAATAAAATGATTCTGTTAGTGGGATGTAAGTTTTTTGTGGTGAAATTTTCTCTTCCTTTTTGTTTTTATTTTGAATGTGTGTTTTATGCCCCTACTTTATAAAACAGAATAATACGGAAACATATGTTGATTCGAGGTTTTGGTTTTGTCTTAATTTCACAGCTTATGAAATCCAATGCTTAGGAACCTTTGGCGAAAATCATTTTATTGCCTCTTTCAGTCTGAAAATGTTTCCAATTATTGTAGACTGTGAGCTGTGTTATTGAGGCTTCAGTCTGAATAGTGTATGTATTTCTGAATGATTTCTCTAAGCACAATGGAATTTTGCCTTTCAAAGTTTATCTAACAGAGGCCCTATTTTACTTTCATTTTCTGCTCATCTATCAGCACAACTCCATGCACCTTCCGTCTTAGCATTAAGTTGGGCTCACGTGTCAGGTGCTGCCTGTGGAGCATTTCCAGCTCCCAAATGGAGTTTTACATGAAAACCTCTTGTCAGCTGGTAAGTGCCTTTCTAATCCAGATGTCTGCCTCTCCACATTCACATTCGGAAGACAAGAAGAATTACATTTTGTTTATTTAATTTTGGTATGTGTTCAGACCATATGGATAGAGTTTGCACAAAGCTGGTGTACTGTTAGTGCTGCTGGTGTAGGGTTGACTCTTGAGCCTTTGTTTTCATTGTTGCAGCACCAAAAGAGTGTTTTATAGGTTTTGCATCTCAGGCATTAATTGTGCCAGAGTTTAACCTAAGTATTATTGTTTATCTAAGGGAACTTGATTCCAGGTCCCTTAAATATCCAAATTTTGCGTACGTTCAAGTCCCTTATCTAAAATGGCATAGTATTTGCATATTCTCTGTTCTCATCCTTCCATTTTCTTTAAATCATTTCTAGATTATCTATGATATCTGATAAAATGTATATGCTATATAAATACTTGTTATATCACACTGTTTAGGTGATAAAGAGAAGAAAAAAAAGAACCTATACATGGTTAGTGCAGATATAATTTTATTGCTTACAAAATAGTTTTGATACACAATTGGTTGAACCTGTGAATGTGGAAATTACTGATGTGGATGTCAGATTGTATCATATAAAATAATTTCAATGAAACTATGTAAAATGAATTAAATTAGCTACATTCCATGTAGAGAGGAGTCTTTTAATTAAAATGTAGTACATAAGGAAGTAGATTGGAGAATTATGAATATTTCATGCAGTATCATGATAAACATACAATAAAAATAAGGTAGCAATTTGTAGTGCATAAAATAATACCTGAAAACTGCATGTGTGCTGCTGAAAATAGCACAATATTTAAGAACTATTTGATTATTAGAATGAAATTTCAACCTTAGGAGTGTCTAGAGAAATTCTGTAATATGCTTTTTCATATATTTTCTTCTTAATAAAGATTACAAAGGACATGTCAAAATGTAATATGCTATGAGTAAGGGAAAATGTTAAAATACTACACTATCACCTCATTACACAGACAAGCTGTAATAGTTTTTAGGCATATTTGAATTGTACTTTGCGAATTTCTCTGACCCCTGTGATTGAATGACAGTTAATTAAATTATACCAGCAAATAACAACACTGGGCTTCCACCTCAGTGGCTTTTCAGCTATGCCTCATTTCCTGTTCTGCTTTGTCCATCTTACTCATCCTCATTTGTTTTCCCCTGTGAATTGTTCCTTGTTACCATAAGCATTTTTCTCACAATCTTGAATAAAAATGGAACCTGAAAGTTTCAAAATGTATTGTTTTATTCTTGTGTGATAAATCTTTTAAGCCCTTCTTTATTGATGGTCCTTTGAAATATTCTAAGGCTAACCCTTCATATCTAATAGAAAAAAATACTTGTTTGAAGGGATTCTTTGCAAGTTCTTTTATCTTGATTTTTCACATATTGGTTCAACTTCTGAATTGTCATGAAGATCACAGAAAGGTATTTATCACTTCCGACTGGAAAAATACATGGTGATGTTCATCTTATTGGAAAGGTCCAGGGAGTCTAGACACCTGGAAACTAATTTCTAAATTGTGTGGTACTATTTTTCTGTCCTATGAGATCTCAAGGATTTTACATCTTAAGATTGATCAATCAATCAATCAATCAATCAATAATTAAACACATGATAGATGTATAGCCATTGAAATGTGCCATTGAAGCTTGAATCTTATATATCACCTTAAGCAATTTTATGTTTTATTATAGAGAACCATCTCTGGGAAAATAATCAATGATTCACTTAGAAATGTATTAAGTTAATCTTCAGCTTATACAAAATAGAAATATGTGGTCTATGTTACAATTAAATCATCAACTCATTAAGATTAGTCTATTCCTAAGAATATTATTTTAGAACAAAATTATATAATATACAATTAAGAAAAATATTTATGCCATTCCACTTTAATACTCCTAGAGCCAAGTACATTCATTTACTATATGTGTATACCTGCATTATGTTAGGCAAAGTAGAATTTTAAAAGCCTTGTTCAACGTGATACATTTCAAGTCATTGCAGTGTGCTTAAGGATCCAAATCTATTGCTGTTATGAAAGACCGATTCTTGTAGGAACAGTCTTGTACTCTGTGGAACTTCATGTACTTTATGTAGTATTCTGATGGACTTTTAGAGCCTGTGCCATAACCTTTCTAAAGCTTGTTTGCTCTCTTTAAGGAAACACTACCGTTGTTAATGTCAATCACTGAAGAAGTGGGTACACAAGAAGCTGTAATAAATAAATCCTGATCTGTGTGGAACTTGGTTATCTATAGTTACATTTAATATACAGTGATGTCCAATTGGGTGACTGGGTATTCAGAATAATATTTATCATAAGAATTAATAAAATGGTTTCCACTATTCAGAAAATATACGTTAACTAGCATGTATAAGATCCTGCACATTAGATGTCTATTTAACAGTGCCATATTATTCTGCTAACAGAGGGGCCCAGGAAGGAGGAATAGGCTGAACACTTAAGTGCACAAGAAATAAATTGTTCTCTACTTGGTGAAGTGCATTAAGTATTGGAATGCATAGTTTGCATTGTTTAATTTTTATTTTGAAGTAACTTTAGAATGACAGAGATGTTGAAAAAAATAGAGCTGGTCTCCATTTGCTTTTTACTGGGTTTTCCTTAATGTTTGCACCTTGTGTAACCAGGATCCAATTTTCAAACTCAGGATCTATTTTTCTGGTATTACTTTTATACTATACATTAAAGTACAGATTTTATCCAGATGTCAAATGTTCTTCACTATTGTCTTTTATCTATTCTAGCATCCAATTCAGGATTCCACATTTTATTTATGACAATTCTTCAGTGTTTACTTGATTTTTATGACCTTTATATCCTTAAAGAGTACAGATTTAGTAGTTTATAAAATGTTCCTTGGTTTGCGTACGACTTGTGTGTTTACCATGATTTTAAGTCTTGTGCATTTTTAAAGGAAATACTGCGGACCTAAGGTGTCATTCTTGGTCATTGAAATCAGGAATTTCAAGATGTTGATGGGCCTCATTTCTGGTGACATTTGTCCTTTAAGTTACATATTTTGGTTGCTGGCTCTCTATAATGTAAAATTGTTGTGTACTAATTTTTTTCCTTTTAATTGATAAATATCTTCAGGGAAAATGCTTTAAGATGATTTAAAGTTTATTCCCTCTCAAACAATCACCTGTTAGTGTTAGTATTTATCAAGAATGTGCCGAAACACCTATCACTGGCATGTTTGCCTAATAGCGATTTTTGTGCTACTCTTATTCCTTGTACATTTGCTAATTGGAATGACAAAGAAAAGCTATCCTTTCTCCCACATTTGTTCCTTCCATTATCTATTTCTGTTACTTTTGATATGTGGATATTTACTCTACTCTATGAACTTTAACTCTTTCATTAAACAAATGGACCCTCATTTGGCACTGGAAAATGGTACAGGCTGTCTTTTGCTTCTTTTTTAACCATTATTTACTTTTGCCACCGTAAGATGAGTCCAGCTCAGTAAATTTGTCAGTCCTTCCAGCTGGCTTCATCTTAACAAAATCTGGATGCTCCTACTCAGAGCAAGCAACCTTTTGTATCATATCTCTTCCAGAAAGTTCCTATCTTTCCTTAGATCACAGGGTAGTTTCTTATTTTGAGATTTATGACCAAGAGAGGCTTAATTTCCTCCTCATCTTGAAAAACCACTAGGCAAAATTGTTCCTAACTGTAGCTCTCTTTCTTCCTTGTTCTTAGAGCATTTATATTAGAGAGTTTGTAATGCTTCCTTTGCTGTCCTTTTCAGATACTGTACAACCATCCTAGCCTCTTGCCAATTTTATAACAAAGGTATATTGGTCAGTTTTCTCCTTGCTGGGATACAAGGCCACACACCCACAATTTAAATGAGCATTTTAATTTGGCTCATCATTCAGGGAATTCTGTCCATCCCTGGCTGGCTGGAAGGCAGAACCATCAAAGCAGAAGGGCTGGAGAGAGGAGCACTATTCACCTACTGGCAGCCGGGGATCAGAGAGAGAAAGGAGGAACCTGGGAGGGAGGAAGATACTGTAACAGAAGATACCCACCCCTAGCCAGTATAATTCAGTCTGTTAGCTGCCCAGGTAACAGTTCCTGTTCCAGTTTGGGTTGCTTCTGTCTCTTAGAAATGGCTGGTCATTGTGAGGCTTAGCTGGTCACTATGATGCACATTGTATAAACCAATCCCCAAATGACAAGCTGTTCTGCCTCTGTACTTCCTGCTTGCTTATCCCATGGAAGCCCTAGACCACCAGAGATCGGGGCCTGATATTCTGAGAATGATCCCGATCAGTGCTCATGGACATAAAAAAAATCTGCCTTCAAACCCTGGGTGTCGTTTTGGTGTTTCTGCTTACTACTGCAATATATCCATTTATATGCTTATGTGCATAAGGCATGCTCCCAGTGCTGCCCTTTTCCCATAGGTTCCACCTCCTGATAGCTCTAGCTATGAACTTATCAGTAGATCCATCTACTGAGGGTTATACTGTCCTCATGCTCCTGAGCACTTGCTATATTAGGGGCCACTGTATGTCTGAACCATTACAGGAATTTCTTACTTAAGCAGCTCTCATAAATATAGGCCCTTTATTTTCCAGTCTTTTCAACATGATAAAAGCCTCAATTAGAAAATCACCCATTAGCAAGCACAACCATTCTAATCACATTGACCAACCTTGCCTCAAATGTCCTCCAGTATTTTCCACAAGCTCACCTGAGTGCTTGAAAACTCTCTCACCACTTATTTCTTTAAGTAGAATTGAATTCAGTCACTCTCCACTGTTGCAATGGTCTTTAATAAATTTTTCTTTATCCATTTATCTTGAGCAATTTTTCTTTGATACCTCTAATTGACTTTAAGGAAAAAGCCACATTTGCACATTTTCTGGCTTTAGCTGTAAATGTTGGAAAAATACCTTTTCTCATTCTCTACATTACCGGTTAATTTCCCATTTTCCCTAAGATTACTCATGGAGTCGTGCTTATGGCTACAGCATTTACTACAAGATACTTTGCTGGTTCTTATCCTAACCTCACTCCAAAGTTTGCCATGATGCATTTCACTTTTATTATTATCTTCAGATCATTCTAATATATCAGCAGTCCTTGCAAGCAAGAGATATCATTCTTTTTATAGCACTCTGATTTTAGCAATGATATTTTCATTTGTAAAATTTAGTAATTTTCCATTGCTTAATATTAAATAAACACTGGCAGTAAGCTGCACTTTTTTTTCCCAATCAGAAATGTATTTTATGTCAAAGTCAAAGATACAATAATCTTAAATTATTTCCAATCCCAATTTTTAAAATTCCTTTGTTAACTTTAAATACTTTTACAATTTTTTCATATAAACACATGATATTTGTATTTTTTAAGGATTTTAGTATGTCAGATTACAACAATAAGTGAGAAAGGAAAAGTCATAGATAGGTCTTAAATGAAAGGAACAAGGCAATGAAGGCAGAAATGCACATTAAAAAAATGTCACCTAAAGGGATATAAATTCACCTAAATTTATAAAATCCTTGAAGGAATTTCTAAAGAATGAAAGCAAAGAACATGGATTCAGATTTATTAAAATTTAAATCACAAAGCAATTGAAATATGGATAATTATATGCCCATGTAGTACAAAGAAATAATATTTGTTGAAATTCCAAGTTGTTATAAAACTATTTTTCTCTACAAATGATAAATAGTTCATACATTACAAACAAAAAAATATGTTGAATTTTTTTTGGTCAACCTATAAGTAAATAATAATAATTTAATGACAATGTATTTTGCATGTTTCTTGCATGTGGATGTGACAATAGGTATACAAATACCTGTTTTTAAGTAAAAGTAATTTTGATCAGCTACACATTTATTTAGGCCCTTAATTACAGTATTGTATTAAATGTTAACAACATATACATATATATGTTATGAAAATGGCATGGATATTTTCATTCTATATTATATTGCTCAAATTATTCTTTTATGAAGAAAAATTTGTTACAAAGGTAAAATGAAGTGTTAAGATTCCCATTAATTATTAGAATCTGTTATTATAATACCCACTTATACACTTAATGAATTGTATATTTTATGAAATTATATTCAATGCAAAATATTATCAAGAAGAAAATATGCATAGAAACTAGACATATATTTCTTTCTATAATTATGCCTATTTCTGTGGTATACTATTCATGTTCCTTTTCAAGATTTAATGACAAAAATATTCAGAGAATTTGTTTTTAAATTATATCCCTTACCGACTAACAATTTTAAATAAAATTTGATCTTTTCTGTATGGGGATGTCATCTCTGTGAGAGGAGTTGTTCAGTAGAATTCTATTATGCAGTAGACATGAACAAACTCTGGCTGGTGATGATGCTGTAGATGGCTTACCAGTATTATGACCAAACATACTTGCATTATGCTGTAATACAACGATGAAATGGATGTGTCCTAACATAAGCAGGAAAACATATTCATGATCAAACAGAGCCAGATTATCTGAGTTATGTTTCACTTTGACTTTCCCCTCCAACCTCATGGTCAGTCTAGGAAGCCACCTGTCTATTTACAAACAATTTAATGTACCCTGGGGCATAAAATTCAGGTAACTAAACTTTCTTATGTTTTGTGCAGGGTAACAGTTCTCAAGCTCAGAGTCATGTTGTAAAAGCAGTCTTGTGAATACAATCAATAGACCCTTTGGCATCGGAAAGGGAATTGTCCAGGCTTATTGTATTCTGGGAGAAGAAAGGAAGAAAGAGAGAAAGAGAGAGAGAGAGACAGAGAGACAGAGAGACAGAGAGACAGAGAGACAGAGACAGAGACAGAGAGAAAGACAGAAAGACAGAAAGAAAGAAACAAAGAAACAAAGAAACAAGGAAAGAAAAGAAAAGAAAAAAAGGAATAAACTGGGTATATGTACTGAAACTGCAGTTCTCTTTTCTAAAATTATGATTTTTGCCTCCTTTTTATTTCATCTATTCATCAATAGAACAATATGAGCATCATGCTGAATATAATTTATAATCATCTCCTAATATTACCCAGTCTGTATTCCATCTGTCTAGCTATCTCCCAAATGTGTTTTTCAGTTTTTTTCTGCAGTCTGATACAAATTGGGCTAATAAACCAAGTATCACCATTTCTAGTGTAAAAGAAAAGGAATGGGAGAAGATCTTCATTTATAGAAGACATATACAGGTACTCTATGGATCTAATTCTGATAGCTGTCACATGTAGATATATTAGTAATGCATACTATTACTATTGTTACTTAAATGAAATACATCCTTTGTTGTATTTTAAAGACCACGTCTCACTAAGTAGTTCAGGCTGGCCTTGAACTCACTATGTAGCCCAGGCTGGTCTCAAACTCCCCACAGTCTCTTGCCTCAGGCCCCTAATTGCTGGGATTACAGACATATGCCACCATGCCTGACTAAAAGAGATAAATTTTTTAAAGCACCTAGTAGAGTGATTGCTCTATGGGCAGTATGAATGATTACTAATTACCATCGCTATTATCTTTAAGGTATAACTAATCAATGCTATGATATTAATATTATTGCTTAACCTATTCTTATGCTGAGTAAAAGAATTCAATAAGGAATTTTTGCTAGAAGTATGGTCCTGAGTCTTACTTTGAAAGATTCATGGTCCTTGAAATTGATTGATGTATGTAATAAATTATTCATAGTAGTACTTAAAACCTTCAGTAAAGGTGTCACTTAGTAATTTAATGTTTCATTGTTGTTCTACTGAGAGAAAGAACTAGAATTCTTTCGAAGTTTTAATTTTTCAAACTATTGCCCATCTTTTGACCCTTGTCTTGTCAGAGACGAACGTCTGTTGATTGTAATTCGCCATGTGTGCAGAGCTGTTATTAAGGAGATGGAGTGCAACCAATGAGCTGCCTGTCCATGACAGGGTCGGTCTCGGTGTTATCCGATAATCTACTCTGTTCCCCACAGGGCAGGCGGACAGCAGTTGGAATTGTCACTTTGTATCTAGGGAAACAAACAGGAGAATTAAAAGACTTATTCAAGGTCATCTAGGACATCACTGGCATCCAAGAAACAGAGCTTGGAATATACTAAAGCCGATCACCTCTTGAGGGGTTTTAAGTTTAGCATGCAGTTAGTGAGTAATTTGCCAGAAGATACCATTTTATACCTCCACATTATTTATTAGATCCAGCATCACAAATTTATTACCTCTTTGATAAGAGTATGGAAGGAGGCCCTAGGTAAGCCTTTTCCAGAACTATTATTTTTATTTGAAAATATGAACACTTTTATACGAGATCGGAGAGAGGGTTAATGAGCAGTAGTCAAGATGGAGGAAGCTCATTTCTATTTTTGAACTAGTTTAATGGGTTGATAGTTTATAATTTACCGAACATGCTTGCATATTACTTTTGATCTCAGAAGTAGTGAGCTGTGTCTTCATTTATGTGCAGCACCATATGCCAGCAGTAGTAAAAGTTACTCTTCTTTCAACACTCTGCATAGGGCATACTTCCTGAGAGGAAAAAAAGACTCAAACAAATTCAGATGGTAAAGAAGGAAACATGTATAGCTCCTTAATTAAAAACCTAGTCTCATGCAGCTTAATTTGGTCCTTCAAAGGAAATTGAATAAATTTTCAAAGGAAGAAAATAAGTGCTAGACATATGAATATATTTTGATAATTTTCCCATTGAATGAGAAACAGCTATCATTTATTGGGCATTCAGTACTTGTCAAGCATTATTCAAAGAAACTTAAAGGACCTTTCAAATCAAGAAGCCTCATGATTTATTTACTTTAAAGTGGTAGAAGTAGGCTTAATTAATTAATTTTGAGATTTTTAAGGACATCAAATGGTTTTAGACCCTGGGTTAGGCTTATGGTAAATATATAGTAAATGACAGGAAATTGCTACTGATTATTTTTTGTTTAAATTTTGTTGACCATTCTTTTCATTGGTTTCCTTCATATATTTAGGTATTTTGCTATTGTATACCATTGATTTGGTAAAGTATGTTTTCATTATTCTGAACATTTTATCCAGAATACTGCAGGTTTTGGGGAGATTTCTAGTTGTGTGTTCATCTATTGGTGTCCTATATACTAATATCTAGGTATTGTATGCATCACATTCTATGTGAATAATCTAATAAATGAATCCCACTGAAGGGATCTATTCTTTTGAAAAATTTTCTTCTCAGACCTATTCAGTAGTTCTACTACTAGAATATATCTAAAATTTATTTCTAACTTTTTTTACTCCACACTGAGGATAAAATCAGGGCTTTGCAGAGATTAGTCAAGGGCTATACATTTGAAATGAAATTTCTTTTTGATAACACCATTACATGAAGAAGCCCATGAAATATTAAGATCTTCAGATTATCAAATTGTATTTACTTCAAGATTATTCTTTATGTGACAAAATGTAATAGGCTCCAGCTGCTAAGGTTGTGAATATGGTAGTTCAGGGATAAAGGACATTTTCTACACATCCTGCATGCATCACGTAGGGAAATGGAGGATGCAATGTGTGTATGGCTAAAAATGTAACATTTCCAAATAATTCGTGTCATGCCAAAGCAGTTTAAATGTACTGTACTTGCAACTCTGTACTCAGTATGATAATTAGGGAGTAATACCTGAATAAACTCTGTCTGTAAAGTTCTTATTCTTCCCCATAGCAGATTAAATACAAATGCATACTTTAGTATAGTCATATGCTACATAATCATACATCATTGTGATCTTTATACTTGCTATGTACATGTATATGATTTATAAATGTACACCATCATATTTTTGGATATATTCCCAGTAATTTTGTAAGGATTTACCTGAACGTGTATGCACATGTAGACAAGTATGAAAGTTATCATTTAAAATTAAATTCTGAGGGGCTGGGGATTTAGCTCAGCGACAAAAGCGCCTGCCTGGCAAGCGCAAGGTCGTGAGTTTGGTTCCTGTTACCAGAGAAAAACCAAAAAAAAAAAAAAAAAAATTAAATTCTGTTACAGTTGAAATGCACTATTAGTATGAATATTAATGCTCACACTTTAATATTAAACAGATTTTTGAAAAAATAAACCAGGAAATTTTGAATAAATAACAAACTATAAACTATAAAGTATCTCTGATTTTAAATGAATATGTTTTATAAATACACTATAATGACCACTTCTACCTAAAATACTTCCTACATAGGAGAATGATTTTAAATCTAATTATCACCTGTTTTAGGCTAAGATGACTCAACTGCCTGAGGCAGAAAAGGAAAAGATTGCTGAGCAAGTTGCTGATTTCAAGAAAGTAAAGAGCAAGTTGGATGCTGAGATTGAAATATGGGATGATACCAGCAACGACATCATTGTTCTTGCTAAGAAGATGTGTATGATCATGATGGAGATGACCGACTTCACGAGGTAATGACATGCAAAATACTGTGTGTTATTAACAATAGTTAGAAACATTTGTCACACTACTGAAGTCCCAAGCTCCTCTGAGGGGCAGGTGCCAGAATCAAGTGCTAGGGGAAACATAAATAATACACAATTAGAAAGATATAGGTGTATAATTCTGGGTGATGTGGTAGATATGTAAACAGGGTAGAGTTTCTCATAAACTGGAAGGGAACTTTGACACTGCTTTATATGCTCTTTCATCTTCCTTTCCTCAGTAATATTTCTGAAGCATCAATATTAGCATGATATATTTATCAAAAAGAAAAAAAAGAGTGAACTAAGTGATGACCAGTGTTGACAACATCCAGATGTTTGATTTCTACAGTTACATAACTTTAGTTAGTTGTAGTAATTCATAGCATCATCAAGGCTAAGTGATACATTCTGCTCCAGAGACAGCTACTACATGTACGTAAAGGTACAATGACTTAATGATATCTGTGAATTAATCATACATTGTATGTATATTCCAGAAGAAATACAAATGCTTGTTTTATGTTTGAAATTTAATTTCATAGAGCTAACCAAATCCCAGTAGAATGTATACTGCTTGCTGACCAGTAACTAACACATACAATACTACACCGATTTAAATAATTTAGTCTTCGTGTAATTAAAAAAAGCCAAAGAATAGAAGAATAGCCTGAAGCAGATATGCTGGATTTTGGAAACCACATACGTATTGAAGTAAAAGTTAATTTTCAGATAAGGTATTGTAGAAAATGTTCATAAGGTTTTCAGTGATATTAAGACTGAGAAAAATTTCTAAGCATTACCACAAAGAAAGAACTCAAGAAGAATTATTAAATTCAATTATTTAAAAAACTTTTATATATCACTAGAATAACTTACACAATATCAAAATGGAAAGCTTGCTAAATGTTTATAATAAAGAATAACAAAATATGTGATGCTAATGTACTTATTTATTATATAGTTATATAATGAAAACTTACACATTGTTAAAAATGAAGATAAATATCCTAGATAAGAATAAACAAAATGTACAAGTAGTAGTTCACCATTTTATCTACAAAGAGGTGACTAATATTTATGAAATATTTATCATGAGAATAGTAAAATGATAACTTTTACTTCTGTAAAATTGGCATAAACTGTCATGATAGACAAGGTGTACATCATGATAGTTAAAGCAAAAACTAGTATGAGCTTTTATTTGGTAACATCTATAAACAAAAACTCTAATAAACTTTTGATAGCTATCTGTTCATGTGTCTATGCTGCACTTCAGGGAGCCTAGCTGTCCAAAGAAATTATCTGGAACAAATTTCAGTGTACCTTTAAAACAGTAAAACACTTGAGTTCTGCTATATAAAGAAGAGGCTACCAAAAGTTAAGATTTTAAAAATAGTATTTCAAGCAAGTTAGAGTATTTAATGAAAGGGAAAAAGTAGTCTGAACTAAATTTTATAGTATAACATATTCAGCTATATTCTTATTGATATTTCTCTTTGTTTTATTTCATGCCAAAGATAGAACTTGGTACTACTTCTTTAAAAAAAAATCTACCCTATGATGATATTGAGCACTGAAGATTTCACTGCAGGTTTCACTAGGAACTAAGAAAGCTAAATTTATAATATACTATGCATAGAATGTATAAAGAACGCCTTTTAGATGTCAGTCTTCATTTTTATTACTGCGTGTTCAACTTCCGCTGTGCTGGGGTTCACTTCAGGAAGTCAGCCTATGCTTTTAACACACTTTAATCAGTGTCAGTCGCAATGTCCCTGTCTTGCTTTCCTCCCCATGCCCCACTTCTCCCGCTCCCTAGCTTCAAAGTTAGCCTCCTGCCTTCCTCTTTTGTCCCTTATGTCTTCACTCAGTGGCTTCTGAATCATTCAGGTTTCTCATAGAAGAGAAATTACGCAATGTTTAACTTTGAGTCTGGCTAATTTCATTGAATATGGTGCTCTACTTCTCTCTCCTTTTCTGCAAATGATATGATTTCATTCTTTTTTATTACGAGTAATATTCCATTCTGTAAGTATATGACATTTTCTTTATCCATGCAGATGTGGACTGACATTTATGCTGTTTTCATATAATAGGAATTGTGAATTGTGTCTCTACAAACATGGGTATTGCTGTATCCCCGCAGTATGCATTTCTTTATTATTTCAGAAATATGCCCCAGAATGGTATACATGTGTCAAATAATGTTCCTATGTTTAGTCTTTTGAAGAAACCTGTACTAATATCCATAGCAGTTTTTCTAGTTCACATTCTCACCAATGACATAGGAGGATGCCCTTTCCCCCTGTATCCCCCCATTTCCCTTTTTCCCTCTTAAACTCTTGTCATGTTTTCTGGCTGTAGCCTACAGCTTCTAGGAGTGCTTTCTTTCATCCTTCTGTACAGAATGATTCACTTTTCATATGTGCCTCAGTTTCTGTGGACAAACATTCTGAGCAATCTCATGGTCCCCTTCTCTCTGTCTTTGTGTATCTCTCTTTGCTTCCACATGTAAGTATAGACATATATAATATAGATGTACAAAACATATACCTGTATGCAAAACAAAACTATAGCAATAGTATTAAGTAAAGAATATGTTTTAGTAGTTCAATTGTGAATAATTTGATTGTAATTTTAATCTTAATTTGTTAATGTGCTAAAATAAATACATTATATGGTTGTTTTTAAAAATTTACAATTAATTTTAGGTTGACCACATGATAGTGACAGATGATTAAATTAAAATCATCCCACTGAAACTTTGCGATTACTAAGAACAAAATGAAACACAAGAAAAAGTTTTGTACAGTGTCAGCTTTGAATCTTTCCAACTGAGGTGAACAAAATAATATAAAATTCAAATTTCCTTATATAATATGCACACCAAATTCCAACAGACCTATTAACAATTCTTTGTCACTGTCATGAACCCATGATGCTAAGAGAGTCAGGGACTGAGATAATTGAAATACTACATAAAGAGGGGCTGGGGATTTAGCTCAGCGGCAAAAGTGCCTGCCTGGCAAGCGCAAGGTCGTGAGTTCGGTTCCAGGTACCGGAGAAAAAACAAAAAACAAACAAAAAAAAAGAAATACTACATAAAGAAATATATGTCAAAAAGCAAAATATAAAGTATTGAGGAAAACTGGACCAAAAAACAACATGTGATACAAATTGCTAAAATACTGAACACAAGTCTAATGGTGACATTTTATAACACAGTTTAGAGGAAAGAGCTTAAAGTTGAACCAGCACATAGGTATAAACATGGTATTGTTTCTCTAGTGTAAGAAACCAAAAGTGTAAATAAGGACCAAAGTGTATAGTAGATATCATGAAACAGAAAGAAAATGTTCAACTGGGGAGGGGACTAAGGGAGGTGGGGAGGGGTAAAGGAAAGAAGGAAAAACTAAAAAAAAAAAAAAAAATGAGAAAAGAAGAAAAATATGAAAACAAAGCTTTTGTAGATGGGGAGGGGAGGAGGGGTTCAAGGACGGGGAGGGGAACAGGGAAAAAAGAATCAAGTTATGTCATGTATAGGTACAAATTCCTTATGGTGAATGTGATCACTATATTCATCTATAATGTAACAATAAAATATGATCAAAACAGTAAATAAAATTGAATAGGATTAGAATTGAGCACTTTATATACATCTTCACTTTTGAGGCACAGCATATATTGGGTACGTGATGCTAAAGATTCCCAGAGATTGGGAAATAATAAGGATCACAGTGGAATGAAAGTCAACTCTCTCTTTTTCACCACCAGCTTTGAAAACCTTCATTCATTAGAGGAAAGTGGATGTCACAAAAGTCATGCAAGAGAGTGAACTTGACTAGAAACACTCTTTAGAAACTGGAAGATTCACACCTACTGTCTGTAAAACTGGCATAAGAAAATACGGAAAGTGAGAATCCAAAAATTCATGTGACAAAACCTCTGCCTCTAAGAATCAAACACAAAACATAACAAAAAAATAAAACTTGCTCTGCATTTTGAACTGAAAAAATTTAAAAAATAAAGGTTTAGAATTATGTAGGTAGGGGCTGGGGATTTAGCTCAGTGGCAAAGCACCTGCCTGGCAAGCGCAAGGTGGTGAGTTAGGTTCCCGGTACCGGAAAAAACAAACAAACAAACAAATAAACAACAACAACAAAAATTATGTAGGTACACATTATTCAAATGTAGCCTCTGAAAACTAAAAAAGTAAGAGAAATGAATCAAAAAAAGAGAAAATGGGGTGGAGAATACAATGATTTGAGGAAAGATTTTTTTTAAATTAAATGATCAAGGGTCTCAAAAATGAAAAATAAGTTGTGATGTCCGCAGTCAAAAAGATTCAAATAAAAGTTTCATAAAGGACATTAATGACAATCAGTGCATTAACTAGGAAAATGAATATGTGACCGAGAATGCCTGGGAGACAAAGGAAGACAAAGGTCAATGGAAGAGAGGCTGAGATGGTGGAGGAAAGGAGATCCAAAAGACACATATTCTGAACCTTTGAAGACTAAAAATAAGACAATTAGTATCGAATGATATAGACAAGAAAATTTTCCACATGAAAGAAAACCTAAATTTACATATAGAACATTTACCTAGGAAATTTGATGCAAAGCAGTCAATACCGAACAGACACATACATTTTCTTGATAGGATACCCCATTATATAACAGAATCATGTGTGTAACCATGTAGGAGCTAGCAAAATAAAACCAAATAAATAGTAAGACCAGAAGTGCTCATCACTGCAGAGGGAGGGTAGGTACTTTACACTTCATCTGAAGTCACTTTTTGTGATTGTATCTGTATCTCTAAGATGTGCTTTTCCTAATATATAAATTATCGACATTTTCTTTTTTATTTTAAAGAAAATAATAATACTAATAAAACAAAAGTAAAAGCAGTAAAAATGATACAAGGTTTCAGAACAAAATGATAGGAATTAACAGTGGTTGTTATATTATACATTGTTATCTTCAACTACATTGCTCAGGTTACCAGATGTAAGAATACAAGATTGATCAAACCATTAAAGAGAATAAAAAATAAAATAAAAAACATAATAGAAACGAAGATTTAGGTCAATTATATGACTTTTCATCTTCTTTTCCTCCTTTCTTTGCTATTCTTGATAGTTTATGTCTTTTTTTTTATATCTGTAGTCCTTGATGTTGTAATCTATTGATAATTTATTTCTTAATATATATGTGTGTGTTAATTATATCTCAACTTCTCATTATTAATAATGAAGAAACTTTCACTTTTTCCATTCCCTCTTACTCTTACTGTATTTTATTTTAAGCCCAAATTCTCATCATTTTATTTATATAGTTGTTTGTTTATTTATTTATTTATTGGGTACCATCAATCGAACTCAGTGCCTTGTGCTTGCAGGCAAGCCCTGCACTGCTGAGCTATATCCACGCCCACCACTATATTTATTTTTATATCATTGATAAGTGACTGTTACATTCTTTTCAATAATCATAATTAAATCATTCATGTTAATCTATTGACTGATTCTGAAAATGAACATTAATATAATTTTCCTTGATAAATTGTTGATATAATTAACCTAGCTAAGAAGTATACATGAAGGAAATACATTTCTAATGGAAAACTGACCTCGATTTTGTACGTGGTGTCTGTGCATTTAAATGAAAACAAAGTGATACGGAAAGAAACCTAAATCGAGAAGAATGTTGCAATATTATTTTCCACATGGCAATGAGAGGCCTCTCAACTTTTTCAGCACAGATTAGTATAGCGCGCATGCGCTTCCATACGGGTTCTGGGACCACAGGCAAAAGAACAACACTGTGAGAGACAGAAACTTTGAAGATGCTGACCAAAAAAAGTCATGTAAAGAGAGCGCACTCAAGTCCTACCGAGGCACCTACTGCATACAGAGAATGCAGGAGCATCGTGAGGGGAATTGCAGAGAGGAATAAACACATAGTCTCCCCTGAAGAGACCTTAGCATATTAATTGAAAAGATACCAATTTTGGTAATTTCCCATTTATTTTGACATTTTTGTTTTAGTACATGGTGAGATGGTAAAACTTAAGCTATATTAAAAGACATGGAAAAAGAATAGTAGATAGGTATATAAGGATACTCAGGTGACTTAAATGAGGCAAATGATCAGAGCAGGATTTTGGAGATGCCCGGATATTTGAACATGTATATTTCCGCTGAACACAAATAGAGCAGAGGGATAGGATACTATTGTAAAAGGAGAATAATAAATTGTAATTAAAAATGAAGGAGTAGGCTGGGCATGGTAGAACATTCTGTAAACATGAAATCTGGGCAGCTGAAGCAGGAGCATCACAAGTTTGTGCCAAGTCTGGACAATTTAGCAATTTGCCAAAATCATGTCTCAAAATAAAAAGGGGGAGGGTACGGAAATGTAGCTCAATGCCAAGGCCTTGGATTCAACCACTTTAAAACCTGACACAGTTATTAGGAATGGAATGAATATACTCTCTCTTTACATGTTCTCAGAAGACTAGTTGGCTTGATTTACCTGAAGTCATAGGCGGGAAGGAAATTTGCAGCAGCATCGAAACCACCAGAGAGGACCTACCGAGGTAACTGACTGGGTCCAGGTTAGGAAGAACTGCATGAGTGGGAAAGGAAGAGCTTGTCACCAGAAAGGGACAGGTTGTAGACACTTTTGCAGATTTTCCTGCTCTGCGTGTCTCCTCTCTCAAAGGAATTAATCTGACTGTCGCCACAGTTTATATCAGCTTGGAAAGGATCCTTCCATCAGTGACTCCGAGGGTGCTGCAAACTGGGGGTGGGGTGTTAGAAGAGTATTCACAGCTCCACAGAGTGGAAACTAATTGAAAACTAGATACACTTCATGTTTTGTCCAAGTTAGGCACTCCAAAATTCTCACCATCTGCGGGAGCCACTGCCTAAGGCATCCACAAGACAAGGATATTTTGTTCAAATTTCAGGAAAGGTAGGGTAACACAGCTGAATTTTAGACTCTGCTAACCTCTTGCACTCTAATTAAGCCTAGAGTCCGATAAATTTCACTGCATATAAACTGTAATAATTCCACTGCTGTTTTAAAATGGGTGGGACTTTTTCTTTACATTTTTACTCCCAATTCCACTTTTGTTTTTATCTTACACACTATGTTTTTCTGGGCACTGTTTCTTAGTCCTATCCATGTCACGTTACTTTCATTGAGAATATCATAGCCTGTGAATATGGGAAGCACAGTTGGCAGGGAATTATTTGTCCACCTGTGGGGACCCATGTGGCACAGTGTCTGTCCTTCGTAGGCACTCAGTTAAATACATAGTTAGAAAATAGAAAGAAAAAGAAAATATTCCTATTCCTTCTGCTTTGCCGCCCGTTGTATTCTTTTTTTCAAATATGATTTTATTAATAAGGGGTACAGTGACATCCAAATTTTGATGAAGCTTACTATGTACAATCCCATGATAAATACATATTTATCATTTGTATCCAAAAGGTTTTCTGATTATTATATTTTCCATTTTACTTTGAGAGAAATGCATGTGTGATGAATTGGTCATGAACACATAAGTAAAAATGGTTTGAAATTGGGGTTGGTCCATATTTAGAACCCAGGGGTTGTGTTACAGTTCCATAGTAATTGTGCAATATCTTGTGTTTGCCCCTGTAAATACATTAGAATTTTAGAAGAGTAAGAGTACCAATGGAAAATGTAGGAAGAAAGCAAGTAAGTAGAAATAAATAAGCTTTGTATGAGACTGAATGAGATGTAAGGGTCGAATTAGATGTGCAATGAGATAAGTGAGAAAACCCACAAGACGGGAAGCCTGGGAGTGGGAATCAGCCAGAGTGCTTTGGAGGCTCTAAGCAAACTATATAAATAAACGGATAAATTAAGATGCGTGAAGAGAGTGCAAGATCTGCAAAGGCCTCTAAACACAGACAGAAGTTCTTATTGTTATAAAGATACAGACACTGTTCTAGCATTTTGATTATGGAGGCGTGAGAGAAAGACCCAGGAGTGACATGTAGAAGAAGTGACAGGCACTTTGGGGCAGCACTTCTAGCACCAGTACAACCCAGTGGGACCTGGTCACAAGTGGAAATTCATGTAATTTTACAGGTTTTGGAAATTCTGGTATAGGCTAATAGAAATTTAATAAATTCTTTGGAAGTAATGTACCTGGGCTGTAAAAATTAACTTCTATAAAATATCTTATGATATTTCCAGGCCTTGGCAGGTGCCCCTTGGCATACAGACTATTTGACATTTGTTTCCTCGTGATGGCAAGCGTAGAGATGTGTGTTCAAACTGCAGCCCAAAACCCATTCACTTAAAATGGCAACACTGCAATTAAACCTGAATACTGAGGTTTTATTTTAGAAAAAAATACTCATACATTAACATCTTCCATCTTAAAAGGAAAATAAATAAGACCCATGTTCACTACCAGCCTTCAACTGAAGGCACGGAGAAAGTTGCACTTTGTCATCTGTGTGTAGTGCCACATACCATGAGGAATTTCTGCCACTACCCCTCCAGCACACCCATTCCAGCGTGGAAGTGAGGCTTCATGGTTTTAGGCATAATTTCCCCTTGGTGGAGGACCACCCACAGGGTGACACAGGCTAGGTTACATTATCAGCACTGAGCCTATGGCATCTTCTATCAATTCATATTGCTTCTGTTCAGCCTCTGGCTCTTTCTAAAGCCAGACTTCAGAATGTAAGACTTGCCACAGAGAAAAAAATCTTTCTCCTTAGTACTAAATATCTGCCCATGAAAGCACGTTCTAAATTACTCCCTGCAAAGGAAGGGTGTGCAGCAGAAGGGTCAAGTTGGGGTGCATGGGTATCACTACATTTAACCTCAGTTCTTCTCAGATTCTCTCAATCCTCAGTAAAAGTTACCCTCCCCCTTAAATACGGCCAATGACACCAAACTCAAAGGCTTGACCTCACCCACTTCAGATGCCGATCTCAATGTGTGGAACGGGGGAGAAATGAAACTACAGATTTCAGACCCTCTCTTCACCTTCAGTTCCACTAAGACATGGATCTCTCTCCACAAATTGACTGAATTCTTAGTTTCCCCACTGACGATTTGGACTTTGATTTGCTCAGATTGACAATGTCATTTACCACTTGCTATCTGCTTTTGAGTTTCCCACCATTTTCTACTTTTCTCTCTTTCCTGATTTTGTTCTCTCCTTCAAAGATGGTCTAAGCCTTTAAAGAATCTGTAGTTTATACAAAACCTAGATACAGAGCAAAATTAAATGCAGGTGCTACTCAGTCATCTGAACCGGGAAGCCTATCAAAATTTATTAGAGCCAAAAATATTTTCTCTTTATGAAAAAATTCTCATAAATTATGTTTCTCTTCTTCTAGCCTACAGGTAAATTTTATCTGAACAACATTTTCACTAGGACCAGTTGCAGCATCTCATGCCTTACATAATAGCTGAAAAAATTCAACTTTTTATGCCTATCTGAATAGGAGACTACGTCTAGGTAGAACTTTCCAGACATTCAGTTATATGTTCTGGTCACAGCAGATGATTTTTTAGCAGTTGTAGAAAAAATTATGAGAGAAAAGCCCAAAAATAATAAACTATCTCTTAAATAAGGAAACCATATTAGTTTTATAAATATGATTGTTAAGAATATAGTACTTATAATGTTAATATTATTAAAGTTATAAAAAGAATGGTAATGCTCTAAGAATTAATATTTTTCAAACTATGTATTTTGAAACATAGCAGATGGCATCCCATTCTCATGAGATTTTATATTTTAAGATGCAATGTGATGTCAACTTTTACTTGAGAAAATTATCTATTTGACAGAATTATAGGATCTTCTAGAATTTGCACTGTCTCATTACCTGAGAATTTCCTGAATATTGCACACTGCCCTTGGTCTTTAGGGTTTACTGATACTCAGAAAAGGGTTTTGAGCCAGAGCACTATGAGATAAAATAGAGGAGTAGAAGATGAGGAATGAGAGGGGACACAGAGGTGGCAGATAAAAATTTGATCACATGAGAGCAGGTAACGCTGGACATGGTGAAGAGAGAGGTTCAGTTCTGAAAAGGAATGCAGGTTGTTGCTTGGAACTTAGAGATGAAAAATAACAAGGAAAATGAAGACATACAGGATTTTTTCACCTTAGTCTACTCTGATTTGGCATCTACGATGTATAATGAAAGGAGTCTGTAGTCATCTGATGACCAGAAAATAGAACACTAGGGTGACCTTTCATAGCAAAGTGGCTTAATTTTAAAGTACATTCTATTTATTTATCTTTATATTTTAAAGAGAAAAGAACAAAAATAAACTAACAAACATAAAGACATAAACAAACAATATAAAAACAATACAGAATCTCAGACAAGGTGATAGGAAATTAACAATGGTTGTTGCATTACATACTGTTATCTTCAAATTGGTTACTCAGATAAACAAACATAGGCATGTGGGATTGATCAAACAATTAAACATTAACTGTTCCTTTCAATAAAGCAATAGAAATTAGTAGTAGTACAATTATCTTAACTATCTTGTGTGTGTGTGTGCATATATATATATGTATATATATATATACAAATTTTTTCCCATCTTTCTTTCTTTTCTCTTTTCCCTCATGCAGGTCATTCTTTCCTTCTGAGCAGTTTCTTTCCCTTTTATAATATCTATTTCCTTTTCAGATTTTATTTTCTTGTTCAGGTTCTTACACTAGGGAGACAGTAGGACGTTTACATATGCAGGTCTGATTTAATTCACTTATGAGTATGGTCTCTAGTTGTGTTTATTTACCTATAAAAGCCTTGAGTTTATCTTTCTTTATAGCTGAGAAATACTCCATTATAGAAAAATACCACATCTTTTTTATCCATTCCTCAGTTGATGGACATTTGGGTTGTTGCCACTACCTAGCTATTACAAATTGTGCTGCTGTAAATACAGGTGCACATATATCACTGTGATATGTTTTTAGTTCTGGAAAAATACCCAAAAGGGAAATAGCTCGGTTGAATGTGACCTCTAATTCTAGTTTACTGAAAAATCTCTAAACTGATTTCCACAATTGTTTCACCAGTCTACACTCCCACCAACAGTGCAGAAGGGTTCCTTTTTCCCCACAGCCCCTCTAGCATTTGTTATTGATTGATTTTTTGATGATACCTATTCTTTCTGGTGTGAGATGGTACCTCAGTGTCATTTTAATTTGTATTTCTTGAATGATTACTGACGTTGAACATTTTTTCATGTATTTATTTGTGATTTGTATTTGTTCATGTGAAAAGTGTGTATTCATCTCATATGCCTGTTTTTGTATTGGGTCTTTGTATTTATTTGCGGGGTCTGATTTTTAAAAATTCTTTATATATTCTAGATAACAGTCCTTTGTCTGGGGGACAGTTAAGTAAAATTTTGTCCCAATTTATGGATTTTCTTTTTACTCTATTGGTGACTTTTTTGATGTGCAAAAGCTTTTTGATAAGATGAGATCCGAGTTATTGATAATTTGAAGTACTTCCCTTGCAGTTTGATTTTTGTTCATGAACTCTCTGTCTACTTCTATGTCTTCTAGATTTTTACCTACTTTCTCTTCCAGTAGATTTAGTGTTTCTGCTTTAATATTTAGATCTTTGATTCATTTTGACTGTAGTTTGGTGCATAATGACTTTCTGTAGGTTTTTTTTCATGAAAAAGTTTTGGAATTTGTCAAAGGCTTTCTCTGCATCTATTGAGATGATCATGTGGTTTTGTCTTTGGCTCTCTTCATGTGGTGTATTATATTTATTGATTTGTATATATTGAACCATCCTTGCATCCCTGGGATGAATCACAGTTGGTCAAGGTGTATAATTTTCTTGATGATTTGCTGCATTCTGTTTGCTAGTATTCTGTTGAATATTTTTGCATCTATGTTCATTAGGGAGATTGGCTTGCAGTTCTCTTTTATGGATGGATGTTTCTGTGGTTTTGGTATCAGAGTAATACTTGCCTTCAGACGTGAGTTAGGGAGAATTGCTTTCCTTTCAATTTCACTGAAGAGTTTGAGGAGTGTTGGCAGTAAATCTTCTCTGAATTTCTTGTAGAGTTGAGCTGTGAATCCATAAGAACCTGGGCTTTTCTTTCTTGGTAAGTTTTTAATCACATTTTCAATTTCATTAATTGCTATAGGGTTACCCAGAAATTTTATATCTTCTTAATTCAGCTTTGGTAATTTGTATGTGTCTGGATATCTGTCCATTTCTTCTGTGTTTTCCATCCTATGGGAGTAAAGATTTTCAAAGTAGGTTTTAATGATCTTTTGAATTTCTACAGGATCTGTACTGATTTCACCCTTTTTATTCTTTATTGCATGAATTTGAGCTTTTTCTTTCATTTTTTGAGAAGGTTAGCTAGGGGTTTATCAATTTTATTTATTCTTTCATAGAACCAACTCTTTGATTCATTAATTCTTTGTATTGTTTTTCTCATCTCAGTTATGTTAATTTCTGCCCTAATCTTTATAATTTCTTCCCTTCTTTGGTCTTTGGCCTTGACTTGCTCTTCTTTTTCTAGAAGCTTGAGGTGCAGTATTATGATATTTATTTGTTCTTACTCTGTTTTCCTGATGTGTGAGTTCACTGCTGCAAATTTCCTCCTCTGAGGACTGTTTTCATTGAATCACACACATTCTGGTAAGTTGTATTTATATTTTCATTTAATTATAAATATTGTCTAATTTCTTCTTTAATTTAATCTGTAACCTATTGGTTGTTCAGGAGGCTGTTATTTAATTTCCATGTGTTTATAGATTTTTTTGTGTCTCCTTTTGTCATTAATTTCCAATTTCATTGCATTATAATCAGATAATATGCATGGGATAATTTCAGTTCCTTTGTACTTAGTTAAGCAGGCTCCATGGACTAGAATGTGGTTTATTTTAGAGAATGTCCCATGTGCAGCTGAGAAGAATACGTTTTCTGATGTTGTGGGGTGGAACACTCTGGAAATGTCTACTAAGTCCAATGTTCATAAGTTTGGTTCCATTCTGTCATTTCTTTGTTTTTTGCCAGCTTCCGATGGGTTTTAATTTCTTGGATATCTCTTTGAAACTGTTTCATGCATTCTAGTTCTTTCCTATATTATTCATTAAAGGTTTCCATCATTTTTCTATGCTCCTCTGTTTTTTTTATCTATGACTTCTTTAGATGTGCTGAGCAATTCTTTCATCATTGTTGTCATTTCTTTTTTTACCTGAGAGATTATTGCTAATTTGCTTTCTTCTAGGGCCTGATGGGGTTGTTTCTTTACTTCAGTTACCGTCATTTCAGAGATTTCAGTTGTGTGACTTCTGAGTTCTCCTGTGTTGATGTCTGCTGGGGTTGTTTTTGGTGGGGTGCAGTTCTGAGATTGTATTTTGATCTTTTGTCTTGTCATTTTTGATGCAAGAGGTGGAAAGCCAAACCCCGCACTTTCCAGGAACCTCAGGGAAATTCCTGAGCATATGTGGGTTTCCTGAGGGTCAGACTTGCCCCATGAGGGTGGCAGAAGGTGGGGCTCTGGGTCCAGGATCCCCAGGCAGTTCACGAGTGTCACTGGCACTCTCAGGGATCAGACACACACCAGGATGGTGGCGGGAGGTGGGAGGCCCTTTAAAGTACATTCTAATAACACAATTGTCTGTTCTTGAGATAGTGAGAAGAAAACTTTAGAGAGAAACTGCTGCAGAAGATGAGTTAGTTTGTCTTTCAAATCAGTGTAGATACCTCTTTCATTTTAAAAATGAAACTAATTTCTTTTTGAACATTTTCTACAAACATATGAAGATTAATATTTACCAATCTAAAAGAAAAATGCTTATGTTTTGATGATTTGTATATTTATAATATATAACAGACACCATTTTCCTGGTAATGAAGGAATTTTCCTATGGCAAAAGTGGATGATCACAAAATGATCTAATACCCATGAAATATTACAACTTGAAGAATGTCAATTAGCATTATAATATATGCCCAACAAAATATATAATAAGCATGAGAAGACTACAACTTTTTTATTTTTGATTAGTTACTCACAAGTAATGATAAATACTGTATTTTTTAAAAAGTCTGTGACTAATTCTGAATGCATAGTATCATAACTCTTGGTACTTCGGTTTTATATTACCATGCTAACTGTAGTGTGTACTTAGAATCTTGTTCAGTCATCTAGATAAGCTATCTATCTGCAAATGAATCTGAAATATGGAGATTATGTGGGTCAAGAGAGGTTCACTGTGACGCACTGAACTCCCAGCTTTCCTTATGTCCAGAAAGTCTAAAATCTCACTGGATAATGGAGAGATGCTGTGAAATCTGTTGAACTGAAGGGAAAAGACAATAGTGCTCTCATATTCTTACGTCAAAGTAATGTTACAGTCATTAAAGCAAACAAAGTGCTCGATGGAGGCAGCTACAGAGGGATGACAGATGAAGAACAGGATTGAGAGACGGGTTGGGTTTGCTCCTCACCATCTAAGTGCCTCCCATTGCAAACAGGCTTGTATTTTCAAGACATTTATGCTCTGCTCTCCTTTCCCAAGATACAAGCCTGAGGGATGGAATAGAAAATGAGCAGCGGAAGGGAAGGAAGCTCACTGTGGTTGTGCTCAGTACTTTAGGAAGTACATCTTTCTGCTAGCAAAGTGGGGATGCAGAAATGCATGTGTTACTGTTCGTGTCTCACAGTCTTTTGTTTGTTGAATAAAAATCTCTTTTCGGTTTCTGAACGAAAGACTCATTTCGCTTTCTGAGATGAAACATTTATATTCTAATCTAATGTGTTAATACAATAGTAATTTAAATTTTATATTCCACACAGCAAAGGGAGTAAGAAAAATCGGTAAGCTTTATGTTTTCTCTCTCTTTAAAACAGTTTAGGTCTTAGGATTTAAAATATAAGGGCAGAGAAGTCAAATTTTTGCTTTCCTTGGCAACACTACTGAATTCTCTTTCCATATATATGGTAAATACAAACAAAAGTTTGGTAAATAATTGAAAATCTAAAATATTATACATGTAAATCATTTAAGATCTTGAAAAACGTGTCATTTCAGTATTTGGAAAAAGATGTTTAAACTTGCAAGTTTAAGGAAATGCATTATATTAGAAATAAACACTGTTTCAATATTTATGTTTCTTATACATAAATGTTGAATCTGGGAGACAGCATTATTTTTCAGTGCACTATAATTTGCTCACATTTCTATTTGTTAGATTGTATGTTAGAGTAATAATAGGCAAAAAATCAAATTAAACAGCATATCAGTGATTATAAGTGGGAGAGCACAAATACTCCTACCTGAAATTTGCCATTATCAATTTATTTATTGTGAAGTCATAAGAGAATTCAATGAAATGTTTTGTCAATTTCTAAGTGGCAGAACAATTCTGTATTACATATATCTGCAGAGATTACAAGTGGATAGATTCAAACTATTCATCATCTTAGACTGACTGTGATTAAACTATTAGTAATGTAGAAAAAATAAAGACTATCTGAATGAGAACAAGTAGAGACCACCAAGATTATGAAAATGAGTCAGCCACTATTGATTCCTGTTTGATTTTTCTATTAGTCTTTTACCTTTGATTGATATGATATTTGTATGTATTTATGGGGTACAATGGGATGTTTTGATTTATGTGTACCTTGGAGATTGATCAATTCTGAATGAGATGGATGTCCACCAGCTTAAACTTTTATCATTTTTGTAATGGTGAATAAATTTAAATGCTAGCTTTTGGCAGAGATCCAAAAGGCAAGCAAGGTCAAGAGAAAACTTACAAAACAAGACTTCAAATATTTTCCTATCAAAGAGTGTTAACACAGGGAAGTTAAGTAGAATGTGGGCTATCTAGAAGTTGGTTTAGCTACAAGCAACACAGCATATGTGACTGATTGGTAGAAAGTGTTTGACTACCACTCTTGCTAAACTGGAAGTTCAGACATATATTGGTAATTTTGCAGCCTGTGACTAATTTCTGTTCATACTTAATCAGTTGTTACAGAGGTTATGGTTAACTTCTTGGATATTACTGTGAAAATTTGTGTTAATTTTGCTGCTGTCAATAATCCATCACTTCACCATTCATATGTGAATTCCTTAAGAAATGTAGCAAGTAAACATTTATTTTGGATGCTGATAGATATCTGTGAAATAATATAGAATTACTTATATATATATATATATATGAATTTATGATTTAAAGTTCACTTGCTTAAAAAACAAAAATGAAACAGTGAGACATTCCAGTGGAGGGATCTTTGTGAACATAAACAATTTTATCAACTTTATTTTTACTGTTTCAAGGACCCTTGATTAGTGCACTAGGGATTTGTTTGCTCCTCTATAGTACTTTGATAAATACATTCTATCCATAAGGTATGGTTTTCATATCTGAAATATTGAAATCCCACACCTACATCTCTCTTTTAGTTTTTAAATCTTTATTCTCAACCTCATCATGCATTCATATGAGATCCTTCCAGTGCCCCCTCCTCAAAATTATTTATCCTTGGGGCTGGGGATTTAGCTCAGCGGCAAAGCGCCTGCCTGGCAAGTGCAAGGTCGTGAGTTCGGTTCCCGGTATTGGAAAAAAAAAATATTTATCCTTTTCATTTTTATTTTTCTATTCAACTAGACCCTTGACCCACATTTTAGCCAGTCTCTTATGAAGTGTTGGTCTCCAGTTCACATGCCCCATACGATATTAAAATACTTCAACCTTGCTTCAATCCAGCACTTGCACTCTTCTGTTTCTCTTAGACTTTGTATTATGGGTTGCATCCATTTTTCCCTAATGAACACGTATATTTTTGTATGATCAAGCAAGTAGGCCTCAGAAAAACCAGATACTGTATTCTTGCTACTCTGGTATGAAATTGTGCAACATACATGTAGCTGCTTCCGCCATTTTTAATTGAAAGAGCACAGACAAATGTGTGTCATGAATGAGCAAGAATAACCATGTGCTTCTCTTTTACACTGTCTGTTCTACCTCGATTATAGACTCTTGCCTTCATCTGCTTCATCCCTGAGTTGGAGCAAGTGCTCCTCTCAGAGGCAGTTTTTCATATTGACGGTTTGATCTCCGTGTCCACCCTTACGCCTTTGCAGATTTTGTGACTGATTTCTCTCTTCTTGCTCTTGCCAAAAAGAGCACTGGTTAATTGGTTGCAACTCTATAAATACTAGTTTTCATTATTATTTTAATGACCATGGCACTTAAACCCAGAAATGATCCGTTGTTCATATAATGGAAAAGTAGTTCAGGGATTTTGCTGTCTCCATAGGAGCTCACTCCATGCTTTCCAATTATATTTACTTTGCTAGACAGTATCTTTATTATAAATACAGAATTTACAGCTCAGGTGCTAATTTATATAATTTTCACTGGCTCAAAATATTTTTTGACTATAACAACCAAGAAGAGCTAAAACACCTGAAAGCATATTGACATTTGAGAAAACTTAATTTAAGCAACGTAAAAATAAAATTTAATTAAAATGCAAATAAATGAAAAGAAACACAATCTTAATTTCATTATTCTAAGTGACAAAATATTCAGAGATTTGAATTAGATATTTCTGACAGTTAAAGGATTTAGAGGAGAGATCATAACTCTGCGTTTTCCTTTGGAAAGCAACCTGAAACCTATAAATTTTATTGTCCTTAGAAAATGTTTCCTTATGTGCCACATGGGAAAGCTAAAATTTCAGGAAGTAGTTCAGTAGCATCTCTTAACTGAAAGAATACGAACTCTGCAGGAAAAATAGAATTACCGTTAAAGCAAATGTTTACATTAATAAACAAACTAGACATTAGTTTTTCCTTTAACATGAAAAATGCTTTTAAATTGTCATTTGTCCTCATAAATAGGCAATTTATTCAAAATTGTCTTTGGAATAATTTTTTTGCATTAAACTTATGACATGTTCTTTTAAAGTTCATCAGTATATTGTGAAGAGACAAATAAACTGAATTATTTCATATAAGATTAAGGAATTTTAACCTTTCAACTGAAGCAGATAATAAAACTACCTAGAGAATTGTCTGACAAGTAAGTAGTTTAAAGTATAGGCACAGTGCACTGAAATGAAGGCTGGAATGACGGAAAGGAGGTTAAAAAAGAAGTAAGACATTTGTTTTTGTCTTTATTCATTTGGGCATGCAGTTAAAGATATTTAGTACCACGTATACACTGGATTCTGTTTTTCATGTAAGAACAAAATCTCAATTTAGATTCAGTTTGCCTCAGAGATTAATGATGATTTCTTTGAAGGAGTAAATATTTGAAAAACTTGTAGCAGCTTCCTACTTGGGAAAGCAGAAAAAGGATGCCTTAGAGAAGAATATGGGGTACAAATAAGGTTGGATAGAAGAGAATCAGTAAATAGCGTGCTGTGTTTTGAGAGTACACCATAAAGGTTTCACAACTGAACCTTCATATCATGAAAACATGGGGATAGCAAAAGTTTTATTACAACTATTCTGTCCATGGGAAATAAAAGAAGATATTGATGCTATTTTCCCAAAAGAATAGGAATTTTTGAAATGATAATTTTGAGGACAATAATTAATTCAATTTACGTATATTTTCATCTTCAGATTAAACATGCAAGTGAAAATATCTGACTCAAAAACCAGACTTCAAGAGAATTTGGTATAAAAAAACCAAATTTGGAAATTATTCTCAAAGTGACAATTATTAAAACTCAGAGAGCCAATAAGCTTCTCAAAGTAGGCTACATGAAAAGAGAAGGAAAGAAATTTATAGTCTGAATAATAAAATGTATTTACAGCTTTAAGATATAATATAGAAATCTCTTTTAGCTAACTTTTACCCATAAATCATTGAAAGAATCCTGTACATTATATATTTTTCTTTGGCAACACTGATAGAAGAATAAAACACCATCATTATATGCCCAGGGAAAGAAATATTTTATAAATGTTCCATAGAATACCTTATAGAAATAGATGTTTAACTTTGAAGTGGTACCACAATACTCTCATCTGACATGGGGTGGAAATGCACTGTAGTACTGGTTGAATTGGTGACTGCTTCTTTATTTTGGTCTGCTTTTAGGGCAATTTAAGAGTATGAGATTTAGTACCAATTTTTTTTTGATGCTTATTATTTGAACACAAAGAAAAAGAAACTACAAGATTCTAGGTCTGAGTAGATAAACCCTAGTGCTGTGGTGTGAGTACATATTGAAAGCAAATGTCTTTTCTTCAGTGTCTGTTACTGAGTGCTCTGTGAAAGATCAGATGGCTCGTGGTGCCTGGGCCTGTTTCTGCATTACGAATTCTTCCCACTGACCAGTGCATCTCCTTTTGAGCCAAAACCGTGTTGTTGTTGTTGTTTTCTTTAATCTCCATAGCTTTTTAATATTACTTGTAATGCCTCCCACTTTGCTTCTGTTCCTCAGGATTGTTTTGGCTAAAGATAAACTCTTTTATATGGGTGCTGATAAACTATATACATGCAGAAGAATGAATCTAGAACAATATCTTTCACCATGTAATCAGATCACATTAAATGGATCAAGATTGTTTCCTATAATGTATCTTTTATTTTGCTTTTTTTTTTTTTAAGTAGATTCTCTAAAGAATAATGTGAACAGGCAGGCTGAAAAGCCCTAGCACAGGGCTGATGTGGAATTTAAAATGCTTCTCAGAATTCCATGAACGCACAGAGCATGGGTCAAACCCACATACACCCTGATGGGGGCATAAGAAAGTTTGTAGTAAATAGCTGAAGGTATCGGTACAATGGGACTGTTTCAGCCAAAGCAGGGCATTGAGGACTCATCATGAATAGTGAATATATGAGTAAGTGATATTATAAGAGTATCAAAGAAGAAAGTTAGTTTTGTATTCATGTGAGGTAGAGAGAGAAGTAAACTATATTACCAGACATGAGGGCAGAAATGCTCCTTGGGTAGGCATTTATGATGAATTTCAAAATAGATACTGAAGGGTATTGTTTTTAAATATATGTAAACTTTGGTATGCTTTGCTTTTAAGTTGCTTCTGGATAATGAGTGAAATTAGAGAAAGGCAGACTCCCACAACAATAAAATACAAAAACAGTAGTCCTATTATAATATTAGGCATACCCAAACACCTTGATATCCCTTGAGGTCTGCCTCTTACAAAATACTTGATTAGCAGGGAAGATTCAAGCATTGCAGGAATGCCAGTTTGCCAGCTGCCCACCGTGTGTTTGAGTGGTGATTAACAGTGGTACTGGCTGACCTCTGCCGAAGAACATGGATAGAATCTGGGGACCTGCAGCAATTGCAACCCACAAGTGAGAACATAATCTCTCAGATTTGTAATGGAATATCTAGAGCTGTCAAGGTGAGTCACATCACATAAATGTCACCTGCTCTGACAGAGCTTAGGACATCTGCCCATGGTGCTTTTCACTTATTTTCTCCTTGGATAATGAAGCGACCCTTAAGATGCCAGCAGGGACTGGTCAACTTGCAAGGCATCAGAAAAGAACATTATATATTTAAAATCTGCCTCATTT
This sequence comes from Chinchilla lanigera, assembly GCF_000276665.1. Lineage (NCBI taxonomy): Eukaryota > Metazoa > Chordata > Mammalia > Rodentia > Chinchillidae > Chinchilla > Chinchilla lanigera. Next base: position 18,724,907 of record NW_004955425.1, on the reverse strand, counting down.
GTTATAGCCAAGGGCAGATATGAAATTGCCAGTTGCTCTTAATAACAGCAAAACTCATTTACTCTAGCTGCACACACACACACACATACACACACACACACACATACACACACACACACACACAATGGTTAATCCAAGAATATTTCTCTAGTACTGTGGACTATTGCTAGTGTATTCTAACTTTAGGTGCAATATTTATCCATTATTATCTAAAAATAATTTTCAAACACTATGTTTAACAAAGTTCTTATTCTGACAAATAGGCAAATGGTTCAGTGTTTGAAAGATAATATATATATTATCAAGTAAATATATTTCCAAAAAAAATTTTGCTCCTTCTTTTGTTTTCCCCCTAAATATTTTTTCTTAGCATTATCACTGAACTGTCATTAAATAATTTTTATTCTTGTACTTATTCTGTGGTCTCTCTTTATTTTTTCTTCTCATACCCAGATGGCTACTTTATATTTGTGGCTTTTCATAGGGATTACTATTCTACATAACTTCTGGTATTTTTTCTTCCTTTCTTTAATTTGTTTGGCTTCCACATAATTAGATAATTTTTGTGAATTTTATCCTTTCCTTTTGTACTTTGTTTATTTCATTTTATCTTCAACTCATATATTTCTATACCCCCACACACTTTCTTTACTCATACTTGGTAAGTAATTTCAGGGTTTTTTCTAAGTGCTTATACACAGTGACTTAATCAATCTGTATCAATATTAGAAGCACACAGATGATAATATTCCCAGAATTTTATGGAGGCTGTAGAGAATGGTGATGATTTATAAGGAGTAACATCAAAAAAGTCTTGCTACATGAGTAGATGATAGCGGTACTCACATGGGAGAGAACATGAGTTACTACGTGAGATGGTGGAAATGTGACACAGGCAGCACGTTATTATATTATAACTTATAAAATCATGTTGCACACATTGCATGAAATTTATTAGAAGAAGGAAAAGAATAACATCCTTGATAAGGTACTGTGCTACTCAGTTAAGTCTTGGCAGGGAGTTGAAGAGCTCTACAGGTAAGGAGGACAGAACAGTAAAAGAAAAGAGAAGAAAAGAAAAAAAGAGGAAAGGAAAAGAGAAGGAAAAGAAACAAAACTAGGAGACACTAAATATCATGTGTAGAGACAAAGGAGAAGTTTGACATGGCCAGAGTGTGAAAAAGACATGAAATTCCACGAGAGCCTCTCTGTGGGGAGAGGGTGTTGTGTTACCACGCTGAGAAGCATAAAACTGAACCGGGGAACCTCTGAGTTGGGAAGTGGCCATAATCAGATCTTCATTTTTACCAAACATCCTCTGCACTATTGGAGGATGGATCTGAGGAGCATAATAATCAATTTACAGATCCCAACTGAAGACTACTTTATGAGGATCCAGATCTGAATGGCAATTCCTTCCCTTACAGATCTTCCAATAAAACTGATAAGCTGCATGTATTGAGGTGCACATTTCAAAGCTCTCACTCATCCATTACTTAATGCAATCCTTCTAAGACTCCTCAGAAACTGAGCAGGCAGTTTTATTGATACATCTCAGAGAAGAGTATTGAAAATGGCTTTCCTCAAATGCATATACTTGTGACAAGAGATTATCTAAATATTCATATTTTCCAGTCTGACCCCCTGGTCCTGGTCTGGCAGCCAGGTGAGGCCTCTGAGGTCCACTGTGTGTGTGTTAGTCACTTTTGCATCATTGGGACAAAATTCCTGACAACTACGATTTAAAGAATGCGAAGATTACCAGGCTCGAGCTGTCATCCATGGTGGGCTGGCGGCTCCATAGAAGGAGGATGCAGAGGGGCCTGGTGAAGTCAAAGCTGCTCAAGGGCCGCAGCGGTGAAGCGGAGAGAGGGGAGGAGCCAGGACAAAGATGCACCCATCTGCTAAATCCCTGGCAGCTGCCCCTTCCGACCAGGGCCCGCCTTAGAATGCAAGACTTTTGGACAAAATTTAACGCGGAACATAACAGCACGTTTCAATAAGGCAACCGTGAAGCTGCTGCCTATAAAACATGATAATGTTAGCAAAGACAGTCCCATGAGGAGCATGCCCAAGTTTGAATCCTGGCTGTAAGGATGCCTGTTCAGTTATCTCCACCCAGAAAGCTGCCATAGCCAAAAAATGGAATATCTTCAAGTAAAACGAATGTATGAATGGTGTAGAAGTCAAAGTACACATAAATTTATATTCCCTGTTTTATACATGTGTGACAGACAGACATAGACTATATTGGTGATTCTGAGCATTAATCGGTCTCATGACCTCTTCGTCCTTGTTGCACATCTGCTTACGTCTTTGTGCAACGAATTATAGACACTGATTTTATTTTAAAGCAAGGTGTGGAACTTCCAGGCTGGGAAACACGTAGAGGTGTATGGGGACTGTGGTGCCGTCCTCCTTAGCCACACCCCATTTATTCCTCTCTTCTATGTAATTATTCCTTAGTTGCACCCCTTCTAATAAACAGGTAAACATTTCTTTAGCAAGGTGTGTGCAAATGAAAACTCGTAAGCTAGCCTTTCTAGCAGCAGTCAGCACGATGGGAGGAGGTCATAAGGCCTGTCCTGATCTCTTCTCATTTTCATTTGAAAGCGAGGTGAGCAGAACTTAGGAGCCGAGATTTCCAGCATGTGGTTTCTTTTTCACATCAATTTGAATGCGTTTTTATGAGAATGTATCATGTTTAACTGTATTTCTAGGTAGTGGGCCTAGTGAGGGTCCTTGTATAAGCTTAATTACTATGCTTTATCCCTGTAACTGTTCAACCTATGTTTCATTTTAAAGTTTAAGTTTTAAATGAGGATCCATTATATGAATTATATATTTATGTATTCAATAGCCAAATAAAAATGGGAGAATGAATTGAATTATGATTCATATGAGGAGCTTGGCAGCAACCTACTCTCATATACTAATTGAAGAGACGTCAAGTTTTGCTCAGCAGCGAAGCATCTTGGACTGAAAGTGAGAATTAGATCAGAATAATCTGAGTGCTGTTGACACACACAAGTGCTTATTTTTTTATTCCAGGTGTGTTCTTCAATTCTTTTGAGATATAGGGATAGTATTCCAGAAAAGTGAATTTTTCAAGAAGCAGTTGTCCATAAAGATCTAGAATTTTTCTTTTATTATTCAAACATGAATATTTTTAAAGTGTGGCACTGTCATATAAATTCCACGCATGTCTGTGATAATTTTTTAAAAATCTAGACCAGAGAAAATCTCTTTTCTAAACTTCTAGGTAAATTCAGCTTTGTAAAGGGGGATAATTTTAGCATAAGTATATGAAGACTTTAGAATAGTTGTTCTTAAACTATAATGAGAAATCTATGGGGAGATATTAAAATATGCACTGTTTTGAAACTTCTGTAGATTTAGTAAGTCTGAATGTCAGGTTGAGTCAATGGAGAATACTTTTAGCTTATTGGTTGATTCTGTCATAAACTTTGAAATGTATAGACCTAAAATCCATTGTTATTATTAATCATCAGCTGGAGGATAAAATAACACACAAACCTTGGTGATGCATGTTATCATTGTGTGAGTACGTTTCATTGTGTGAGTAGTATCATCGTGTGAGTAAGGACCCTCACTAAGGCCTCACTGTGTACTAACATATATCTCTTTGTATCACGTGAAATTAGTTTTCACCAAGCTTCTACATATGCATGGATTGGTGGAGCAGGAATGCAGAGGATGAGTAGATGCATATATATTAAATCAAAGAATACAGAAAAGTATGTTTTACTATATTCTTTTTTGACATGAGATCAATTTCTATTTCTCCTTAGAAAAGAATCTGTTTCCAGTTTTTAAGGATCAAGTAAAATGCATAATGGGTAGTCTTACCCACCTTTCATCTATGTCATCCTTTATATGATGATGATATTGGAATAATGATAAGATAATCTTTTGTGGAGTCTTTCTGTAACCAGATTCTATGCTAGACCACTGGGAAGGTGAAACAAATGACACATAGGTGCTACCCTCAAATGTTAGCAAATAAAGGATAAATAGTTAAAGAATTATGTGTAATAGAAACTCATGCTCAAGTGTAAAGCAGTAAAAATTACCCTGGAGATTTTTATATTTCTATAATGAAGGGAAAGGTAAAAATTATTGCTATTCTCTCTATTACAATTTCCTCTTATGGTGAATGTAATGTATTTCCTCCCAAATTTTCTATATATTTAACTATTTGTTTGTACCATTGTACTGTAAGCTTTTGCTTAATTTTTTATTTAAGTATTTGAGTGACTGCCATGGTTACTGTCCAAAGGAAGATAACATGAGAGGAAAAGGCTATTTTTTGACTCCATGCCTATATCTGTGTTTTCCTATTTTCCAGAATTCACTTTTACTCCCTATTTCGATCCCTGTCTGTGGTATAGGCACCTCAGAAATGCACTCCTTCCATTTTATCCCTCCAGTTATGAGCTTATTTTGCAATATATAGTTTGTATTGCAAAGTATGTAGCACACAAAGGAAAAAAATAAAAAGAGGTGACAAAGATAAGTGAAAGGAAGAAAAAAGATTTGATTTTAATATAGAACTGAGTGAGATTCCAACATTAAAATGCAGGCCCTAGCATGACATACTTATTAAGGATAAGACATACATTTGACTTTGAGGTTACTAAAGAGTGATTTGAAATGGTGAAATTGATCTTAAAAATATAGTTAGATGGCCAGGGAAATCATAACCTTTTCTGGTTTATGGGTACAGAATTCATTTGTAATCTTAAACCAGATTTTAGAGTTTTGCATTTGGGTGGTGTCCATTTTCCTATCATGATCTTCCATAGGTTAAACCTGATCCTTTCTCAGATTTAAGAGAATAATATTTGCACCACAATACATTGAAAGTAAGTAGCTATTAATGGAGTTCTTTGGAATACTCACAGTACAACAGTAAGAGTCTCATACGTGGCTTAAAACTAGCAAGTGGTCAAAATGATGTTCAGTTTGAGGTTATGGAAATTAAGGTGTAAAAGCTGCATTTTCACTTTATCTAAATAAAGATGCTACGGATTTGTTTCAACAACTGAGCTTTGGGATACTATTTCTGTTGCTGAAAATAGGCAGAAATTTTGAAGAGATGAAATGAAGGTGGTAGAGGAGAACTCAAACACCCCAGATGTGCAACCCTGAAAGGCTTTGCTGTGCTCAGAATTGTGAGGTGGAAGGAGTCAGAGATTGAGGATGATGACTTGATAGGAAGTGTTGAGCACTTCACAGTATTGGCCTGTTTCTACCGCATCCCATGTAGACATTTTTATATGTTGCTTCAGATCCATAATTTAGTACTTTCTAAACTCCTACATAGCCTTTACTAATTGCCATAAGAATGTATATGACTAAGAGAAATAGAGTACTTTCAAATCACTTTCACTTATGTCATCTAATCTGATTATCCAGATCACCTGCAAGGGAGATAAACACAGCTAGTAATAATTTATTGGAAATCATTGTATTTTCTAAATTCTTACCTCATTTAAGTAAATCTCATGAGGTCTATACTGTTCTACCAATAAAGACACTGAGGCATGAAGCAAATATTTTAATAACGCAAGGCCTCACAGCTGGCAAATGCTAGAAGTGAGATTTGAAATCAAGCAGTTTTTACTCCAGAGTCTGCCTCTGGGCTCCAACAACATATTACAGGGAATGATGTAGAAGCAGATAGAGTTAGAGATGGTATAGTTTTATAATTCCTAACATATGTCTCCATGTGGCATGAATAATTCTATAAAATAAAGTCATCTTATTGGGAATGAAGTTATAGGAAGTCATAGGAAATTCAGCCTTCAGAGTTTAATCACTCAGGAGCAAAACCCAAAGTTCTTGTATTTCAGACCTGCATAATAAATGTAGCCCAAAAAAGCAGCATCCAAGCTAGAAGCTATGACAGACTGAACCCTTCAATCTAGTCCTTTCCTTCGGGATACTCTCAGCCCAGAAAAGTGAAACAACAGGAAGAGCACTGCATATACATATCATTACATGCACAGGTATGAACATATGAATGTACTACAGGCCTTAGAATCCAGACAAATCAGTATAACTCCCACAGATAAGTACTTGAGCTGGGTCTACAGGATAACCAGCAGCTTGAGATGAACATGTCCAGCCCTATGGTCAGAATGAAGCAAAACCTGCCAGTGTTGTGCAAAGTGTCAGAGAATATGGATATTGAATTTGCTTCTTCAAACACTGTAATCTAAGAATAATACCTTGACAGTTCTGAACCTATTTTTCTGTAAATTAGAGCTAAAAAGTTGCCTCATCCATAGAACTATTGAATATGGTTTGTAAATTATAGCTTATATGTAAGGTATTATTCATTATATTTTATATTTATATTTTGTGAAATAATGATTTTGTATGGTGGCAATTGCTTGTCAAATTCCTCAGCTCTGGCTTCAGGTAATAGCAAAATAAAGTACCTAAAAATGAGAGAGTGGTTACGGGGGTCTCTCATGGGTCTGGAATATCTCAGTTGCATGATATATATTTGGCAAGTGTATGAACGAATAGCTGAGTGAATTGAAATAATGAGTGGACATCAAGTTGTGATTTTCTCAAGACTTTCATTGTTCTGCCTTAAAGAGACTCTGGCTTCAAGTCCTAGAATGTGGAAAAACAATTTATGTTGTTATGCAAATTTATCTTTCTGGCCTCGGTCTCAGGATCAATGGCTCATGAGCAGACTTTCTCATTTTAACTTATTTTTTATTTTTCTTTTCACTTGAGGGCTATAAATTGTTGTTTTACACCTAAAAAATACCCTCACATAATTAATAAAATAATTCAGTCACAGGATTTTTCTCAAGTACAAATGAAAAGGAATGTTTAGTGGTTGGAAATGGTTAATATGAGTTCTCAGATCATTGTGCATTTTTCTGCAAATATTTTAATCCAATATATTTGAATAAATATTGTTCACTAAAAAAACTACTAGTGTGCAAGAATGCATTTTTAAAATGCCTGCTGTCTAATTCTCAGTTCCCATCTCTCAGTGTAACTTCCAAGACAGCTACCTTCAGGTGTTTTTATATTTCTCCCAGTCACCTAGTTCTCACTAAATAGTTATCTTAGTATCTTATAGCTTTTTTTTTTAGGATTCAGTTCCACCTGATTTTATTTCCTTCTCGAAAAAGTTATTTACAGAAGGTGTATATCAACAGTCTGACAGGCAGTGAACTTGACATGATTAGCTGGCATGATTTTCTTTTTCTCTTTCCCCCAAACATTGTTTGTGTGGCCTTGAATTTTAAGACAAATATTCTACATGGTATATTGCACAGGATGGATGGAAAAAAATGTTTAAAAACAAAAAGCCCTTAACAGAAGAGCATTTTAAAAGGCAGATGTCTAGTGTCTGTCATGTTATGTTGAACATGCATACACACAATCATTTTGCTTATTATAATACAGTTAAATTTACAATTTAGTAGCTGTAATCATTTTCTTTTTACTCTCCATTAGCTTTTTTTCATTTTAAAGGGAAAAGAATGAAAAAAATTTAATGAACACATATACATTTAGAAAATAAAAAAACAACACAAGCAATACAGAATCTCAGACAAGGTGATAAAAATTAGCAATGGTTGTTGTATTACATATAAATATCCTCAATTTGCATACCCAGATAAACAAATATAGACATGTAAGGTTGATCATACACTTAAATAGTAACTGTTCCTTTCAGTAGAGCAATAAAAGTCAGGCTCCACTATGTTAGCTCTCCTCTGTGTAGATATATATATATTTTCCCCTTCTTTCTTTTCTCTTTTCTCTCATCCCAGTTATTCTTTCCTTTTGAACCGTTTCCCTCCCTTTTACAATGTCTATTGTACCTCCTAGATTTTACTCACTCTTTCAGGTTCTTACACTAGTGAGATAATATGGTGTTTACACATGTAGAACTGATTTATTTCACTTACAAGTGTGGACTCTAGTTGTGTCCATTTTCCTATAAAAGCCTCCAGATTATTTGAGATGAACACACACTTCTCAGACAAAGAAATACAAATGGCAAATAAATACATGAGAAAATGTTCAACATCATTAGTCATTCGTGAAATGCAAATTAAAAGAACATTGAGATTCCACCTTACCCCAGTAAGAATGGCTAACATTAAGAAATCAACCATGCTGGTGAGGCAGTGGAGAAATAGGAACTCTTCTCCACTGCTGGTGGGAATGTAGACTGGTGAAACCACTGTGGATATCAGTTTGGAGATTCCTCAGCAAAGTAGGTCTAGAGGTCCCATTCAACCCAGCTATTCCCCTTCTGGGTATTTTCCCAGAAGATCTGAAAACATCATATCACAGCAATATGTGTGCACCCATGTTCATAGCAGCACAATTTATAATTGCTCAATTGTGGAAGCAACCCAAATGCCCATCCACTGAAGAATGAATAAAAATGTTGTGGTGTTTTTACATAGTGCAATATTACTCCATAAGTTTCTGTTTTTCTGTTCCTTCACTACTAACTCTAGGTAGCACTTACATGATATTTTCTATGTGTCATGTTAAGCACTGTTCCTGGATTTTGAAATACAACAATGAATGAAAATTACAAAGGTATCAATCTTATATCCTTTTGGTCAAGAGAGACATTAAGGAGAGCACACAATAATACAGTCAATTAAAAATACTTTAGAAAGGCATGAAGAAATACTAACAGAACAGTGTGAAGAAAATCAGAATGGCTGGGTGAGGATATAATTTGAAATATTATCATCAGAATGGGGTTTCATTTGAGTGATATTTGAAGACAGGAAGTTAAACACGCAGCTACCCAATAAAGGAAGTTTAAGCGGTAGTCACAATTGGAGGAGAAAGTCCTTGCTGGGGACCCTTCCTCATTCCTGAACCTGGAGTAATCAAAAAATAGGAAATGAGGTCCAGAGATGTAATAGGATGGTGAGCTAAGTGTAAATCAAGGAAGCTTTTGACTTTAACTCTGAATGTGATGGTGACAATTTAGATTTTCACCCAAAGATGTTTACTGACCTATCCTAAATTTGAAAAAGATCACTCCTGTGTCCAATGCAAAATGCAAGACTAAAGGATAAAAGCAAAGAGAACCATTACAAGCTATAACAAGAACTCAGGAAAAACATGATGTGCTCTCCCACAGTGTGAATCCCACCCTCTTCTTGCCTTGGAACTCCCACCAGCTTTATATATTTATCTTTCTATTGCTTCTTAGAGTTGGCTGTGGGATCTTCCTCACTGATTCTGTAGATCTCTTAGCTTTCCTCTTAGGTGTTTCCCCTCTTATTCTTGATTTTGTCTTTCCAATTTTCCATTTCAGACTAACTTTTAGTTTCAGAATTTCTCTCTGATCTTTAAATATTTTTATTATCTTCCATCCCTTTTATGAATAAGATGATCTTATAAACCATTTTAATATTATTATTATTGAAAATTTTAGCTTTATTTAACCTCATTTTTGACCCTATAGGTGCTGCTTAGTCTTGAGTCTTTACATAAGATCATAAAATAATATTCTTCCACTCTGAAACATGAGTAGCTGTAACCTTCTGTAAGTGACATATGCTCTTATTTATGTTTCAAAGATCTAACAGGTATTGGACTCAGTGAGTTTGAGAATTCCCTAAGGAACTAATAATTAGGAGGAGAATTGAGTAAGAAGTAGATATTAACAAAATGAAAATGAAAATAGCTTAATGCCTTTACAAGACATTCAAAGGCCTTATTTCAGGATGGGTACAGGGATAAGTGATACAATACTAAGTCTTTAGGATTTTTATTGTTGATTCTTCTATTTTGGGTTTAGTGTTATGGACAGCCATCATTGCCTGTTAGAATAAATAGTAATAAGAAACAAGTATTAATATACTTACTTTAATCATGAAATGATAGCTAAACCATACCAATGTGAAGTCCTCAGCATGTATAGTTATTGCATGTGTCAATTATAATACTCCATATAATTGTCATCCTTTAATTTCACAAATTTGGAAACTGAAAGTCAGAGAACAAAAATAATTTGGCAGATGTAATAAAGCCACAAAATATAGAGCTATAACAAACTCAGGACTCTGATTTTTACATTGCAGTATTTCTTATAATGCTGTTTAAACTAAAGCCTTACATATAAAGATTCTTATGATTGTTTTTACATTTCTGGATTTGAATATTCATTTGTTTCTTTTTAATTTTTTCTTCACTTATGAAATGGTTAGAAAAAAAACAACTGAACTTACTACAAGAAAAAAATAACTTTAAAAATACTAATATAGGATCAGTATTAAAGTTAGAAATTGACAGTATCCCTTAGAAACACTGAACCAACGTTAGATTATTTAATTAGCTCTCTTCTGAGTTGTTGTGTAACTTCAAATCTTGTGAGAGTAGTGCCAACCACATGATACAAATATTGAAGACCTTTTAAAATTGAGGAAAATGAAATACGAATATTAAAATGAAAATATTCTAGACAATTTGATAATCAGCACCATAAGTGAGTGATGGAAAGGGAGAGAGCTTATTGGTCACATAGGTCTAGTAGAATATCAACATTTTAAACTGAGATACTTTACGTTTGATTTGAAGGCAGAATTTCACCCTTACTCTTCTTCAGATGCTGTTGGAGAATCTAATGATGCTGGTGTTATATTTTATTTTGATAAAATTTTTATTTTTTGCTTTAATATTTTGTTATCTTACTTATAACTGATACATAGAATCATAAATGCTATTTATATTAATGGGTGCCATGTGACATATATATATATATATATATATATATATATATATATATATACGTATTTTTACACAGAGCACATTGTATAATATTTATATCAGGTGAACATTACCTGTCTTTTCAGTCATGTACCGTTTCTTCATGGTGAAAACATTCTGTATCCTCTCTTGCAGTTGTGAGACCCACAGTGTGTGATTGTTATGTGTAGTCACCCTGTGTACAACACGGCCTCAGAGCTCCCTGCTGGTATCTGGCTATGATTTATGATCACTGGCCGAACTCTCCCCACCCCTCTATCACACCTTCTCTCCACAGCATCTATAACCACCATTTCCCTATTAATTTCCAAGAAATCAACTTTTTAAGATTCCATGCATAAGTGAAATAGTGTGATACTTGTTCTTCTGTGCTTGAGTTACTCTATTTAAAAAAAACTTGATCTCTGGTTCTATCTATGCCTTCCTAAGTGATAGGATCATCTTACTTATTTTCAAACAGTATTCCATTATTTGTATGTGAATGTGTGTGTGTGTGTGTGTGTGTGTGTGTGTGTGTACATATATATATATATATACCCATCACGTTGTCTTTACCCATTCATCAGTCATGGATACTTACACTGATTCCACATATTGGCAACGGTGAATGGTGCTGTGATAAATGGAAGGTCAGGTCTCTGCTTGGCATACCACTTTCATTCTCTTTGGCTGTGCCCTTAGTAGCGATGCTTCTGGATCATTTGATTTGGGAGGAGCCTCCTTGTTCTCCATGGTAGTCATACTAATTTAGACTCCCACTGAACGTGTGCTGGTTCCCTTTCCTCCACACTCGGATCGGCACTTTTCCTTGTCTTTTGGGCAACAACCGCTTTAACTGGAGCAAGCTCATATCTCATCACAGTTTTCGTTTGTATTTCCCGCATGATTGACGACATTTGGCGTATTTTCATGCTCTTGTTGGCCATTTGCATATCTTTAGGTCTGTTGCCCACTTTTCTTTTTTTGCTGTTGCTTGGTTGGGTGTTTTTCTTTCTGAGACTTTTCCCCTGACATGTTCTGGATATTAATCCTTTCTCAGATGTACAGTTTGGAATAGATAAGGCATTTTCGGACAAGACCCAAAAAAGCCCAGGGGTCAGGGGGACAGAAATTAGGTAAAAGGATTTCATCTAAACAAAAAGCTGCTATACAGCAAAGGAAATAGTCATCATAATGAGAAATTCATAGGGGGAGAGAAAATACTAGAAGTTTTCAATGTGTCTCTTTGCTCCTCTACTCTTTAGACATCAGTTGACACTAACTGGAAGAGAAGAACAATATTTAGGAGTCACAGAATACAACACAGTGAAACATCTATCACATTCCATTACTGAAATAAAAGTTAACATAAAAGCACTTTAGAACCATAGAAGATTACATATGGAGATTATGCTAATGGGTGACATGTTGAACTGAACCTTCCTTTTAATTTCCAGTGTTAAACAGATGACATTATCTTTTATCTGAGGCATCAGTAAAACTGGATGACCTAGAAATTCAGTGCCCAAGCTACAAATTAGAAGGAGCTAGTTTGCTCAACTTTCATTCAAGATTTTAGCAACTTGTCCTTAAAAATATGCATAATGCTCAAAATACAAAACAGTAAGTTCATGGGGTAGACATAAGCAAACGCTGGGCAATGGCATGCACATTTGGCATGGCTTTATGCGTCTTCTCACAACTGTCCAGCATGTACATGTAGCACTTCTCATATTTGGCAGAAACACTCAGGATCTTCCTTTGCAGCTTATTTACTAATCTAACACATAGCCCCTTTCTACAGTCATGATCTTTTGTGAACCAGAATGTCTCCTCTTGGTAATGCTGAGGGAGCATCTTGTCTGTTATGAGTGTGGCTGGTACACTCCATTGCTGGACACCCTCCTCTAAATCTGAGACCCAGAAAATATACACCATTATCATAATTATAGCCTTGAAAAGCAACATTTATGCCTGATCAAGAGATATGAATTATTATTTTGCTGACAGTGGACAAAGCATAGAAGTGAGAAAGAGCAATGATGTATAAAACACATTGAATGATGTAAAATATTTTTCTAAACTTCTATCTTCACTCAGTATTCAGGAGTGGGCAACATTTATATGGGAAAAAAAGAAGTGGTGTCATTTAAATAAAATATACTATTGCTGATTTAAACCATGGGTGTTTGGCATTGTTTTCAAGGAGACAGGGTGGGTGGGTTGTTTGATCAACTGCATTGCAAGTTTCTCCTGTGACCCACAAATTTTGTGTTTACGATGGAGCTTTGCTGCAATAACAGCAGGAGCTTGTGCAGCAAGGATTTTCTCTGCCAAGTTAACTGGGCTTAAATCTGTGACCTTATCCTCATTAGCTCAATGCTCTAAGCCAGTGAGCTAGCTTCTCCAGTTCACTTTGGAATTTGTGTACTGATTGCAATGGAGAACACACAAAGCAGAGTGTACAGCAGGATGGACATTAGAGTATTTTTATTTTAAAATAAGACATATTCATCCAGATGCCAGTATCAGCCTTGTGATTAATCACTATTAACCAAAGCACTCAAATAGATACAAACCTGTCACGGAGAGTGTTACCATTTGAAATCATAACAGATGATGTTGTTAATGCTAGAAATGTTTCTATGTCTGTGGCGTAGAAATGATGATCTGTAAATAATCAGCGGCCTTTTACTTCAGGCTGTGATATACTGTGATACATTATCAAGCTGGTTGCTAACTGCGAAGGATTTAGGCTTCTCCTCTCTATCAGTGATCCTTGTCTCTCTGGCTTGTGTTACTTTAACGTACAACTGACACTTGTCTTAACTACTTCAGCCTAGTCATAAACTAGTTTCATCATATGAATTCTGTGTTGTGTTAATTCCCCATATCTGCCAATCAACTAAAACTCCAAAACAGTATGCTCTGCTTCTTATCTGAAAATTGTGTACATTAACAGTGCTCACCTAATGTTACCTAAAATAGAATTTAGTGGTCATCTCTTTTTTTGGTTTGTCTCGAAAGTATATAGTAATATGCAGATTTTCTAAACTATACATTAATATGCATCTTTACACAGGTGGCATCATTTTATTAAAGGGCTTATTCATTGAATTTTAAAATTTTCTTACTACTTCTTTTAAATTCCTGTTGCTAGACAAAATACACAAGATAATAAATTTATTAAAGGAAAAGGTTTATGTTGGTTGAAAGCTTCAGCAATTTTCATCATTTGGCCCCCTGGCCTCTGTGTCTGAGGCTGGGCAGAGTGTCAGGGAGGAGGGCTGGACTGAGGAAGCCACTTGCTCTGAGGCAGCCAGCAGGCCTGGGAGAGAAGGGGCTGAGGTCATCCAGTTTGAAGTCAGACCCACAGTGGCCGAACTTCCTCCAATGAGGCCCTGTCACCTCCCAGTAGAGCTATGAGCCAGAGGCACCACCTCTAACACATGAACCACAGTGGGTCATTTCTGTGCCAACCACAGCACCACTGAGCATGGAAAACCATCTCAGTGACTCAGCAGCTTTATTTTTTTGATTGTGTAAATATCAGTTTCTCACCTGTTTAGAGGAAGCACATACTTTTGTCTCTCACTGAACCAAATTATGCTAATGAAAATCAATCTCATTCCAAGTCATTTGAGAGTAAAAATGCTTTTGACTAGTTGCTGTGACTTCTAAACTGGTCAAATTTCATGCAACAAAGTCCATGTAGGACCAGATTTTTCTACTAACAAAATCTTGTGATTTTCATTTTCCTTTCTTCTTTCTTTTCCTTTCTTTTTTTCTTTCCCTTTCTTTCTTTCCTTTCTTTCTTTCTTTCTTTCTTTCTTTCTTTCTTTCTTTCTTTCTTTCTTTCTTTCTTTCTTTTTCTTTCTTTCTTTTTCCTTCCTTCCTTCCTTCCCTTTTTGTATAGGTGTTGAGAGACTGTAACATTATGTTGTCAACTCAAATTTGTGTAAATTATCTTATTTATCAAAAGTTCTATTTCAAATGTTTACAAGGCTTGAAAATCCCTGTAGTCTATCTTCTCACTTTATAGGTCAGGAAGTGAGACTCTAATGGATGACAATTCAATAGTATATCTAGAGAAAGCTCAGATCTCTTTAGCAAAACATTTTATCATGAACACATTTGTTTTATATTTTTAAAGTAAAATTTAGTTTTATTTGATCAAATGAATCACAGTATACCAAGTTTATAAAATACTTTGATTTATTTGATTGTGTTTTTCTGGTAAAAGAACATATATCACCTCTATGATTTTCATTACTGAAAATGGAAAAATAACATGCTCAGTCAAAGTTTGCTGATGTAAATATGAGTCAAAATTCTGCTTCAAATACTGACTCACTTTGTTTATCACATCAAATTCATAGGATTGGTATAAGACATAAGTACCAAGCTTACAAATTCTCCACATTTGCCAGGTTTTAAGTATAAAGCTGGGACTCACTCCTCTACTGCAGTATGTTTTACAAACTCTAGGAAACTTTCAAAATGTGTATTTCAATCTTGTTTTACTTGATTAGGATTTTTAGCAAATATGGAAAATGACTGGCTAGTGAATAGCTTTCTGAAAATATTTAATGGGTGCCTGGTTCATTATTTTAGTATTAGCGATGGTTAAACAACTGACTTAACCCATGAAACACTCAAATTCTAGTGAGGAAACAAACATGTATTTGAAAATAACAACAACAAACCCGAATTTGAATTAATATCAATGTTTTGCACCAAGTGCTACTGGAGAACAATTAGGAAATACCGAATTATTTGGGGCTGACTCTGTATGTTTATTAGAGAATAGGTAAAAATTAAATAATGGGGGCACTGGGGATTTAGCTCAGTGGCAAAGCGCCTGCCTGGCAAGCGCAAGGTCGTGAGTTCGGTTCCCGGTACCAGAGAAAAACCAAAAAAAAACCCGAAAAACAAAAAACAAAAAAAAAAAAAATTAAATAATGGACACAAAAACTGAAATTCACAAGGTGGACAAGCAAGGATGGAGATTATGGGCCACAGAAACAAAGTAAGATAACCAACACAGATGAGAATACAAGGGGTCCAAGGTTGTAGGGGGCATGTAGTTTGCATAAAATAAGTAAATGGTAGGGTAGGGTATGCTGCCCTATGTGGGAATATGGAGTGCAAATTAAAAAATATTGTATGCTCTGCTAAAGAAGCTTGCTTGGCTTGTGTATGTGTGTGTGTGTGTGTGTGTGTGTGTGTGTGTGTAAAATGTATGAATATATGCCCTTCTCTAGGTACCGTTGTGTTGGTAAAGCAAATGTATATGAGACATGAACAGTTCCTCAACTTCTCCAAAATATCTATTGGCATCTGATCTTTACTTAGTGCATTCTAAGTCATGGAGCAATGAGTGTTTCTCTGGTAAGTGTTAATGCAGGTAAATTTGAAGAGAAACCATGAGTACAGTTACTGGAGCTGTTTGACTTTTATCAAAGTAAAAATTAAGTTCTTCTTAACCTTGTAATTTGTACATAGGTTGAGGATAATTGCATACATTATTCATTTTTGAAATATGACTTTTGTTCAAAAGTACTGGAGATTTTGCTGTTTGCTTTTTGTTTGGGGTAAGGGTAGAAGGAAAATGAATAAAATTCAACAAATGAATATTGAATTTGCCACCAACTAGGAAAATTCAAAGTCAAAAATTAGCTCTTGCTTTTATGAATAAAAGCAATTATCAGAAAATATACCAATGATACTGTACATAAAATTGCCATATTGATTATATGAGGTATGCTACTTGAAGTGCTCATTCAACCAAGACAAACATGTTATAGTTTATCATTTCATTTTTTCTCTCAATTTGTATATGAATATTATGGTTTGTCAAACATAGAATCTTCAAAATTTGAGAGCTCTATGAATATTTGTTGTTTGGTCTTTATGAAATTAGAGCTCTTGTTGGATACCATATTTAGAGATTTCTTTAGAGGAGAATCCAATTAGCATCTTTTAAATAATGCAAATATGAATCAGTAAGAATTCTGCCAAAGTTCAGAGCTCATTTTCAATGCATTGCTATTTACAAATACCTAGAGTTATTTTAATGTAGATTCTTTGCAAAAATACCCTTACAAGAGTCTTAAAACATTAATTCACATTTCAAATTACAAAGAATAATGTCAAGCTCAAATTGCTTGTTGGAAGAGCTACAATTTCACCCAGTTGGGCAACCCTCCTATAAGAAATGAAGCCATAGTGTTTCCTGAGTAACACTGTTTCACCATCATTTTTAAAAAGCATGAATAATTTCAGGCTCTTGAATTTTTGATGTAATGATTGTTACAATCACTCTAATTGTTGACAGGCTTTGAGCACGACAGATCTTATGTTGGATCTTTAGAAATACGAAAAATGTATAGACTCAATTTTTATCTTCAATGTCTATGTCATGTACAAGTCACACCCCAAAATAATATATATAAATGTAAAGATTAAGTGAGGAGAGGACATGATTAGGAGATGCTGGTGGCCAAAAGAAGTCAGCCATGAACCAGGAGTAACAATGAGATCATTAGGAAGTGTTTAGGCCTTGTCAAAGACAGTGAACTGCAAAATCATCTCCGTGGCTAGGCAAGGCTCTTACAATGTTTGAAAGCCACTGTGGAAGAAAAATTAAAGCTACTTAAATGTTTTACAATTTCTCTGTATGTAGGCATGCTCAATATCCACGAAGAATGTCCAGAATACAGGTTTCCCAGACATCTTAGCATTTGAGGTTTTCAGAGTCAGGTCCTTAACCAGTCTCCTCTTTATGACCCCACTGTTCTCTCTACCATGTTCTGGTCAAGTTCAAAGGCCTTTCCCAGAGCAGCTCAACAGCAGCTGTGGGGTGTCAGTGCTCTCCGCACTGGGCAAGGGCTCCATGTGCTCCCGCTTCAAGTCTGCCACCCTGAGCTTTCGCACACCGCCTCCTAGGAGAGATGCATGCAAAAAGCACCTTTCACTCAGATTAAGATTAGTCCTTGAAGCATTAAACGTAGTGGAATTTTGATGCCATTGCTATTGGCACAGTTGAAACATATGAAGTCACATTCTGCCATTTACCACTGAGTATTTTGTGATGAAGGAAAGACCACATTTTGAAATGAATATCTTATTATTTATTGAATGTTAAAAGCATTAAAAAACAGATAGAATTGTAAAACTCAATCTACTTCTGTTGTAATTCTTCCAAAGGAATAAGTGGGTCTGATATATCTAGTGAAGTTGGAAATATGAAAAATGTGTATTAACTACAGTATGGCTGAGACAAAATGGAGGGAAACTAAAGAACAACTAGTGTAATTGTGCTAAGATGTTTCCATTTCGAGGTGAACAACATATCAGCTCTCCTATCTAGTCTATGAATTCCATAGACATGAAGGTATAGAAGTACAAAATGATACTAAGAAGATATTAAAATGTGATTTTTCTCTTTTTTTAAGATGTCCATTTTTCCTTGAATTTTATCAATTACTCATGTTTATTTTTTTGTTTATTTACATCATTTGTGGAGTGCTCATGAATTTCAGTATCAAAATTATTTTTGAATGTTATAATGTTGGTATTGTTGGGATCAAATTACATGAGTTACTGCACTATACAAATACTGACAAAATAAAATGAAGTAGAGAATGCTGCAGTGGGAGGCCAGGGGCCCTAAATTGGGATCTTTCCATAGTCTGACTTGCTGTTTTGCCCCTGTATCCCTGGACACTGCGATGGGGGGAAGATACCTTGAAAATCATTGATCTGTCTAAAAATTCTACCTTCTTAATGATAGTAATTTTAGTTTCCATTACATCTTCTGTATCAATACTGCTGGTAGAGCCGGTTGAGTCATTTTTCTAAAGGTACAGTTACATATTCCTGCATAGAAAATTGATGGATCTGTAGCTGCGTGTGAGTAAAATATAACTCCTCATCTTTAATTTGTTTGAGAAGTAATTATGAAACAGAATGGCTGGTGCTATGGTAATTGTAATTATGACACTATTTCTCTACAATAAAACTCTCAGCTAAGTAGGTAATATATGACATTTTCATGAGTTAGCTGAGCAGTTTGGTTAAAATATAAAATGTTCCATGTCAGTCTTGGTTATACATTTATCAATACCATATGGTCGGTCATCTGTGTAACTATCTCCCTAACTGGTGTCACATAGCTGAAAATGAAAACACATTGTCTGTATAACTAACATGGAAAATACATATTTCCCATCGTAAATATAAATATGTTTGATTATGTATCACTACATTATCTACTTATTTGAAACCAAGGATTCTACTTAATGGTTAGGAATTGTTACTGAAAGAAAAGAAAGCTTAAAATTATGAGACCTAAGAACTAAAAATGCCTACAAGATTGCCTCTTCCAACTTTGTCATCTTATAGAAAGGAAAGACAATTACTGTTTTAAAAATCCAATATTCCTTCCAGGGTGAATGGGTTGAGAAACTGTTGATGATTCTTTGAAGGCCACTGCACTTCAAGGCTTTAGATTTACTGTGATATTTCACACAAAACAGACATGTTGATTATGTAATAACTAAAGTGTACTGCAGTTTAATTGCTCTGCATGATTTGTGGATACTCATAAAGAATGACTTTAATAAAATAGATGTCATAATTGTAGTCATGAAAAAGTCTGCATGTGCATCTGGGGTGACTGATTGCTTTCCTTCAAAATAATACTGACAATATATCCGGGAAAGTTTTCTCATTTTTCAGCTGGGTAATTCCCCCTCTCTCTTTTTCTCGTGTATGTATAGCTGTACAATGGTTTGTGCGCAACTTTGAGAAATAAATTAATGATAAAGTGTTTTGTTGAACAAAACAGGTTTAAAAAGCAGGGAATAAAAATAATTTTGCTGACTCATAATTGGCTACTTTTTGTACTTTGTATCTGTTTTGTTGTCAAATAATATGTATTTGTATATGTATGTGTTTTGATTACTTTTTCATACAAGATTATATATGTACTTAGGCTTCATAGTTATATGCATGTTTCTTTTGCCATTTGTGTGTGATCTCGCAGAGATTGAAGCATCCCACGTTTCTGGGGTGAAGTCATCCTTTCCCGTAGTCAGAGGCACAATGATGCACAACTCTGCATCTCCCAAGCACATGTACTCTCACCCACCTCAGGAAGGAAACACCAGTTCAAAAGATACAAAGGAAGACATACAAAAAGGAGAAAGAATCATGGATAAATTTGAGAGAAAAATGAATTTTGCTACATATAATTCAATCTAAAGCATATTTTTTAAATTTATTTTAAAAATAAAAGGAGGAAAACATTAACAGACAGACAACCTTTTACAAAATAGCAAAAGCACAGTACAAAAAATACAGAGTTACAAACAAAGTGGTAGGAAATTAACAATGCTTGTTGTATTACATATTGATATCTTCAAAGTGGTTTCTCAAGAAAAGAAATAGAGACATGCAGTATTAATCAATCTAGGACTCATTAACAGTTTCTTTCAGCAAAGAAATAGAAGATAGTAGTTTCACTATGTTAACTATCCTGTATATACATATATACAAAATTTCTCCTTCTATTAACAGACACCAATCCCGATATTTACAAATATGCCATTTTCAATTACTGCTATAAAAATAATTTCTCTGTTGCTAAATTAGAAGCTCAATGTGTAACATTTTGTCCAAGTAACAACTGCTTTTGCTAAGGCACAATGATGGAGGGATATTTAAAATACACTGTCTCTGGTTTATATCTTTTCATAAATAAAAGGTTAGAAGTGTTTTAGCCCCTGGAAGATGCTAGTTCAAGTTTAGGAATCCACTATCATTTTTTTAAACCTGTATTAGTGCATGTTTGGTACATGTATGTAGCACATTTCAGTTTCTTTCTCTTTTCCCCTCCCTCCGCTTCCATTTTTCTTCCAGTGGCAGATTCATTTATTTATCTTTTAAAAATTTATTTTAAAAATAAAAGAAGGAAAACATATTAACAAACAGACATCTATTTACAAAATAGCATAAGAACACTGCAAGCAATACTGAATTACAGACAAAGTGATAGGAAATTAACAATGATTGTTTTAGTATGTATTGATATCTTCAAAGTGGTTTTTCAGGAAAACAGAGACATGCAAAATTGATCAAAAAGTAATCATTACCTGTTTCTGTCAGTAAAGTGATAGAAGTCAGTAGTACAACTGTGCTAGCTATACTATATACACATACATACATATGTAATTTCCCCTTCTTGCTTTTCTCCCTCATCCCAGTTGCTCTTTGCTTTTGAACAGTTTCCTTTCATTTCACAATGTCTATCATACCTACTAATTTTTATTCACTGTTGCAGGTTCTTACATTAGTGAGATGATATGTTGCTTTTATTTATCTTGTAAGAACTAACAAAGTTAATTATCATATATACAGATCAAAAACCAGACTGGTAGGCCAAAAAACATAAAACATGAAAGACAGTTGTACTAAGTCAAGGTACACCTTTAGATATATTATGCACACTGGGTTACAATACTTTTTTTTCTTCTCTTTTTTTCCTATTATCTGTCTTGTCCAAATTATTACAGCTTTGTACCACCTGCAGTAATTTTAACATTTTGTTGAAGTTCAAGTACATCTCATTAATAATATTTTCAATTACTACTACAAGTAAAGATTCATAGAAAACTGTAGTCATCTCTTCCAACAGAAATTAAATTTTTAAAATCTTCCTACTAATAGGACACACAGTGGTTTCCAGGGCTGCACTGCAAATCTTCCTTCTGTGTGCTGTGGTCAAGGCTAAGTTTGGAAAAATTAGATACAGTGACAAGTCTTTTGTGTCCACTTTATTTCCAACCAACTGATTTCATAGGACTAATGCAGCACCACACTGGAAAAAGAACAATGATTCAGAAAAGGACAAGAGGCATATTCTAAAATATTCTTGGTTACACAATGTAATGCAATTGAAATGACTAGTTTGTTCTATTTTTAAATAATTCAGTATTTCACAGCTCAATCAAAGATCTAAATCTGTACATGTGGCTAAAAATGGATGAGACTTCATGCCTCTCTACAGTTCAGGGTTTCCTATACATTATTGTATTACAAAGCCAAGTTTATACTGGTATACTAAAAGAAGAGAGAGAAAATATTCTAAATTGAATATTAATTTTATGTAAGGATTTAATAGAACATACTGTTTTGATGAAGCTTAAAGCTTTTACCAATGCAGAATTTTTTTTTTTGAGACAGGGCCTTGCTATGCAGCTCAGGCTGGCCTTGAGCTCACTTTGTAGCCCAGACTGGTCTCGAACTTGCAACGATCCTCCTGCCTCAGCCTCCTGAATGCTGGTATTACAGGTGTGTGCCACCACCCCTGGCTTCCAAAGCAAGATTCGAATACATGTTTCTATCAGTATACATTGATTTGAACTATTCCTTTATTCTTTGTCACATACCATAAAACTATGATGGTTTTAATAAAAATTTCATTAAAATAATGCCATTATAATTTACTTTAAAATCTACACTATTCAAATGTTTCAGAGATGAAGACAAGCATATCTGCTTTATAAGGCATTCCCAGTCTACAGAAAGAAAATTAAGGGTCAGCTCTACAGAAGTCATAAAATAAATTTTCTGGATTTTTCCTAACAATTAATGGAATTCCTTAACAGAATCTCAGTATAATCAGACTTGCCCATTAGACAGTTATAATATAATCCAAATGGGCCTCTTCCCATTTTTAAGTAAATCTGCAGAACAATGCTAAGTTACTGTGAATAAAACAAAACCTGAAATGCAAGTGCTTAATTGAGCAGGCGGAGATGATCCTGTAGGATGAAGTGCGTCGTGAGCTGGCAATTCATTACTAATTAGTAGGTCATAAGTATTCCTTTGTGCATGCCAACATCCTTTGTGTCTTCCTTATGTTAGCTGATGACAAGAAACATAAATGCTGGAGAAACCAAAGTGGAAATCTAGTCTGCATTATCTCTTTGCTGGATTGCGTTGTGCCCATATATTGTACATAGGGCAGCCATTATGACAGTCCACCAGACTTGCAACCTAAACTCCAAAAGTCCTACAGTTCTGAGTTCTGCATAGTGCATAGGCCTGCCTGGGAGGTTCCATCAATAGAGGTATCCCAGAAAGTGAGGGCTGATAAACTGAGTTTTACCTTTGTGTTCCCTTAGGCAATTCTCAACTTTTGAAGATATGATCTTTAAAATTAGTTCAGAATGCTCTTAATCTTCTACTCTATCTCTAGTATGTTCTGATCACCAAGACTCTAGTGAAAGAGTAGATCAATGTTTCTATTTAAATTAAAAAATAAATGCTACACAATATTGTTTATACGTAAAATTTCCATGATTTGAATGACAGCGTGGGATTTACTATACTAAATAATTATATATGTATATATACGTGAGATTCTAGTGCCATGTTTGCTAAGCTGCTACATATATGATGGAATATTAGTATATGCATATTATTATCACATATAATATTAGATGTGAGTAGAACAAATTATATGTTATTTATTATATGTGGTGGATGAACTGAGAAGAGTGTATTTCTGTATAAGAGAGACTTTATCCTAAAATTTGCATTCCTCAAATCTGGGATTTGTAAACATCCCATAGAGGGCCATATTTTAGGCTACTGTATGGTATCAGTCATGAGTTTTCAATTCTGCTATTGAAAAATAAAAGCAGTTATAAAACATATCTCAACTCATGAGTGTGGTTTTATACTAATAAGGTTTTATGCATACAAGCAGGTGATGGCTTTAACTTGACTTCAAAGTCATAGATCATTTCCTGCTTCAGTTAAGTGAAAAAGATGCTGAATGTATTTACACTATTCCTTTTGCTATGGGGACAATTTCTACAACAGTAAACAATATATAAAAACTTGTTAGTCTATTAAATGTTGATATTATTTTTTGTTTCTTATATAAAATCGACACTCTAGCACCTGTATCTATACACATCATTTAGCATTATTTTAACTCTAAAAATGTAAATTTTATTAAATCAGAAAGTCATATACCATGACATAGACTTAGACCATCCCATTCAGCATCCCATAGCCAAGTTTGGCTCTTCAAATTATAACATAATTACTATTTAATGCAATTAAATTAAAATTCTCAGTTGTTTAAAACATAGTTACTTGTGTCTAGAGAGAACATGTCTGTTACTTCCCAAAGTGTTAATGTGCTTGAACCAAAACATATTCACAACCATGACCAATATTTGCTAAAGAGGCAATCATTCTAAAATACTGATAGGGATGAAGTGTGCTAAAAATGTTAGAAACTTGCAGGATGACAATTATCACATTTTAGAGTTTAAAAGTCTTCCATTGCACATGATTACCACAGAATTTTTCTGGAGACTTCTGTAATGCCCTGCAGATTCAAAAGGAAATTAGAGTTCAGGAACTCAGATATAAATAGTGTGCATGCAGTTACTCCCTCAAATTGCTGGAAAACATCAAGGTGTTTCCTGTAAGTTTCTACCACTGAGACCATAAGAAATATAAATACTTTCAACAAAATCTTAAAAATTTAAACTTGCATGAAGGCAAAATGTTCTCCTGTAGGCCATTCTCTGAGCAGGGAGCAAAGGCATCTGGTTATTCCTCATCTGTCCACTCAAGCCCAGTTCAGGGCGATACAAACTTATTTTATTTTTATTTATATAAATCAGAATCTAAAGAAATTTGGATTATGAAACTGTTTGGCCTACGAAGGCTTTTCAGCTTTCTTCACTGGTTCTCATTACTAAAATGTTTTAGAAATTTCACAATGTTAAGGTTCCAGATAAAACACATTGGATATATTTTAATTTTTAATTTGATCAAGGAAAACAGCTTTGAATCAATTATCCACAGTTTTCAACACATAATCAAGAATTTTGACAATATTAGGGTGTTGAATTGCCAAGCTATTAGCAACCAAGAGATATGATTAGACATACAAATTAATAAACACCTGTCACAATAGAATAGCAGATGTTCTAGGAATACAGCTAAAACCAAATCTAAATTTTAAAAATTTGGTCATATTCCTTTACAGTGTGTCACCTGAATTAGACTTCATGATGTTCATATCATTGGTCTTAACTAATATTTAGTGGTTTCAATAGTTTCTTTCAATGGACCTGCATTGTTTCATTTTAAATGACTAAAAGTTTTTACTGAGACAAAAACTTATTAAAAAAAATCTCAAATTATCAGTTGAAGATGTGGAGCATGTTTGTGTATGAAATGTATACACATGCTTGCTGTTTAATTTATTTATTTATTTATTTATTTATTTTTTGGTTTTTCTCCGGTACCGGGAACCGAACTCACGACCTTGCGCTTGCCAGGCAGGCGCTATTGCCACTGAGCTAAATCCCCAGCCCCTTCGCTGTTTAATTTAGAATCCACTATTTTAAAATTTTTGATGTTAGATCCAGTATATGTAGTTTTAATTGACATTTACATATGTAACTTGTATAGATTTACAGTTTTTGACTAGGTATATTTGTTGAATTGTGGTCCTTTTAATACAGTCATTGATATAATATATTGAACTATATTAATTAGTTTTTTCTATTTCCTTTAGAAGCATGTCACTAAAATAATATAGATATGTTGCATATAAAGGGAAACATTAATTATATGAAAGAAACACTTAAAAATAATACCAAAAATGGTACTTACCTGAAGAGCAAATTGATGTATAACTATGTATACTTTCCCAGTACAACTACAAATATGATAACTTTCATGTGCACATTTATGCGCTATTCAGGCAAGTGTCAATTTGACTGTCTTCTAATTAACTGTCAGATTATTCAGCTTTTATGTGTGTGAAATGCTAATACCATATGCAAATATTGTTCTTGTATCTCTATAGATATTTGAAGAATTTGAAAATTATTCCCTGATATGGATAGGATGGACATTATTATATTCAATTTAGTGATTATAAACTTATACTTACAGAGGGCAAGTAGGAATTTCTTGTACAGACAGTCCTCACCAATCCCTAAGATTGGGACAGATTAGCATGATTTGATAGCATCAGTTTTGGCAGGGGCAAAATCCACTGTTAAATGAGTAGTAGAAAAATCCAAGCATAAGTTTCCAAATAAGCTACTGACAGACATCACAAGTGGTACACAAGCTTGAATATATGCTAAAAGTTGCCTGTAGGGAGATTAAAGGTGTTTATAAAGGGCTCATGTTTGTAAACATACTTACAGATGATGAAAACATAACCATTGTAAATCTTTCAAAATTGACTATAAAACTAAAATATAAATGTATTTCCATTGATTCCTGATTTTTTAATCTGCAATCATGATTAGATGGTAAAATAACTCTGTGTGAAAGTTTGTATTTCCTCCTGCTATAAATTTTGTCCTAAGTGAATGTGAGCTGCACAGCAGAGGTACATTTCCTGCTGTCTTTCTTTCTTTGTTTTCTCTGTCCCTTTCCGTAAAACCACGGTCTTCCACAACCCATTTTTCAGTGTCAGCTCTGACACCTTAGAAACTTGGCCTCGAGTCTGTACAGACCCATTTAACATCTCTCCGTCTATTACCTGCTGTCTGTTGCTCTAGTTATTTGAGAAGGGCTCTGTTCTTCCAACATTTTAGATCACTTTCTCTTTGTAATGGAACTGAATTTTGGTAATAATCTTGTACCACATATAATTCTCTTGATCTGTCCAAATCTTGACAGTAGTGTTGAGTGTTTTTCTACATATTTATTCTCTTCTCTTATTTGTATCTAACAGAGCAATCTATTAGGTATCACTATAATATGAACACATTTTCTTTTTCTCTCTTGGCTTGTTATTTGTATTTAATTTTTTTAATATCCACTTCTTTCTCATATTCTAAAGTTTATTTTCAGAAAATCTAATGCCTAGTGTTTGAATCTTACTGAGTGCATCTTGGGTTGCTCTAGAGGGTAAATTTAAGATCGGTGTAAGGAAATCAAAATCTTTCTGTTTAGCTTAATGAAATAACTCACATAGTTTTCTATTCAACAAAAATTAACCTATTCTATGGAGTGTTGGGCCCCTAGTATGGATATATGTAATCACAAATTAGATAGCTGTCAGTGTTTAGATAACCTAGTCCGATTGTTCATTAAGCACCGCTTCAAATACTTTCCATCATATTTCCCAGGAAAGTGTCATAACCACGTAACAAATAATCCATATATTGTAAAGATATGTGTAAATTTAGTTCCTTAATGAAAGTAAAAGAAATGTTCAAAACAATAGGGTGTTTTATGTTTAAAAGCAGAAAGAAGAGGGACTATGTTTTTTGTTGTTATTATTGTTACTGTCTGTTTGGATTTTAGTTTTGGTCCAAAGGAGGGTAAAAAACATCTTATAGCTTGGAATAAAATAAGCAAGTAATCAGGAATATTACGTTTGATTGACCCCTGATCTGCAAATTTATGAATTTAATCACTGCAGTAGTTTATAGATGCCTCAGGGTCTTCTTTTGTGATTAAGGCACATAGTTTCTCTCATTCCATATTTGCTATGTATATTAAAAAATCAAATAATCCACAGGAAAATCCTCTTTAGTTTGTAAAATTATATACAGTGAACACTTAGCCATTATGAGTAATATTAGAACTTCTCTGAGACCAAGGACCCTCCTTCTGTTTAACAAGTACAATTAACAGGTAGTGTCTCCATTTAAACTAGAGAGGAATCACAGAGGAAAGGTAGTTTTTTCTGTTGGAAAGAATGAATAAGAGGCAAAGAATGAATAAGAAACAAGAAGAGAGAGGACAGAAGAGGAAGAGAAAAAGAAGATAAAACACATGAGAAGTGATTTCAACGGGAACATGTGCCCAAGAAGGAGGAAGAAAAAGAATCAGCAAGAGAGAAAATAGTTCTCTGGTGAGGATTTGTGAGTGGTACCTCAGGTAGGCTAAGGTCTCTAAACTGAATTTTCATCCATTTCCACACATCAGACTGGGGCTGGGGCTTCACGGATGAGATTGGACTTTGCTTCAGCCAACAGAGGACCAAAAGCCAAGCTACTGCCTCATCCTGTGGAAGACAGTGAGGCCAAGGGCCGGCAGAATGACGTGCCCTTGCGCATCGTTAGAAATAGAAATGACATCAGTAACTTGTGCCTGTGCTCCTGAGACTTTGCTGTCAGAGGTTTTGCATGAAATCTGATTTCTAAGTCAGACTGTTCTAGGAGGCGGCCTTCTCCAAACCTCAGTAAACTCCTACGTGCACTCGAGTCGCTCCTTCTGTTTGTGTTCAGTGCGGCACACGTGGAGCCTCTGAGCTCTGTCAACCTGGCCGGACATGCTTTCCCCACAGACGGCTGCCCTGTACCTCACCTCGTGGGGTGAGCATGACCTTCGTGAGGAAAATTAAACCATCAGCCTCATTTTGATGATCTTCCGGAGCGATGTGAACGCAGGGAAAACCGGCGGCCTTCCGTAAACGAGGTCCTGGCTCCATTCTCAGAAGACAAAGAAGAATGTATAACTTCGGGCCTATTTTTCATGTTTATAGAAATAATGGCTATGTTTAAAAATAAGTTGTTTCTCTATTTCTTGCTCTTTTCACTACCATTTTTGTTACTATTGTTGTTTTTGTAAAGATGATTTCTGGCTTTTTGTTTGAGTTTCCCCCTTGAACTTTAGTTCTTTGCTGATCTAAAAGCGCCTAAAAATAAATCCTCTTGTTTTTATAATAGCATCTGTGCTCCAAGGAATGAACTACTTTATAGTTCTGCAACTCATATAATGCTTATTTCTCTAATAGCCAGAATATAAAATGAGAAGCAATAAAAACATGTTGTGATGATCGTTCATATTGTCTATTCTCAGCTAATTCTAAAAGACAGGAATCTCTGTTTTTGATGAGTGTGACATATTGAAAGTAATACAAATTTTTAGAAAAAAAAGTGTCACCATTTTCATTCATTGTTTACTTTTAGTCATGCAAAGATGATTACTTGTTGACAGTTTGACCTTTATTTTGAACCATTGCAAGAAAGAACATCTTTTCCTTATTTCTGCTTTTCTTCCTGCATACCTTCTAATTGTTTGGTAAAACCTAAGAGAACCAGTTGCATAAAATAAAACACAACCATGAAGTTTATTTGCAGTTTGAGTGAAAAAAATCAATTTATTGATTTCTTGAAATATATATTTTGAGAAGAACTTTGATATGTAAGCCCACAACTGAGCTCTCCACGAGCATCTTCCCTATCTTTAAGTGTTCTTGGAAACAAATCAGGCACGAACTATAACCCCAATAACTTTCGAATCTTGTTCAAGAGCCGAGACATGTATAAACAAAACTCTTTTGTGCACAGGAGTAACAATCTCAAGAGGTGTACAGGTAAATGAGCAGGAGAGTTCAGAGGAAGCAAATGATTTTTTTCTGCATTGAGCAACAAGAAAAACCTTGTGGAAGATATAACATTTGAACTATGACTTTAAATATGGATTGCCAAAATAAGGTCTGAGATATTGTTTTGGAGAGTGAAAAGAAAATATTAAAAAGAGTATTTGTTGATTAAAACATAGAAATTGCACCTTTATTAAAATGCAATAGATGATTGGTATTGATGCTCTCTCTTAGTATGTACTCCAGACAAGAGAGTTCTAGACTCTGTAAGGAGTATTTGTAGTGCCTTCATTTTTTTACACAGGTTTTAGTGGTATCTAAAGTAACATGCATCTGGTTGACTGGATTTATGAATTATGTTAACTCATTTTGACTAAACTAGCTCTCCTTATAAGGGACTCACTCTAAAATTCTTAGAAAAGAAACCATGGATTGAGGATAATTAAAAGGAAATTCCAAGCAAAGAGCAAGAAAATGTTAAAGTTGATGGTTTCCTTATTCCTCGGAGGATATATTGCCCAGCCAAAATGAAATCTATAATCATCTAATAAAAACTGACAAGAATTAAACCAAAAAATTTAACTGTCAAGAAGACTGCTTGGAATAAGAATTGGAATCCTCTGATTCTCATTTCAAGTTATCCAAAGTGAGGATGGTACGATGAGGTTATTTATAGTGATGGTATCATTAGCAAGATGTTTTAGTTTTTAATCTTTACTCAGTTCCTTAAAATGTGCATTTTTATACATGATTTATGGTATACACAAGTTAACACAATAGTGCACATATAACTTGTAGATGTACATATATTGAGGATAAATGTAAAGCATGTGTCACTTACTCTATCCTGGACAGAGAACACAAAACAAAGGCCCTAAGGTAACCTATTTGGCTAAAATTGTGAATGTTTTGCCATTGAAAGCATCAGAAGCTCCACGGGAGATGCCTTTGGGATGCCAGCTCTGAGCTTAAGCATGTTAATCTTCTTGGATCTGAGCCCCCGGGACTATCACAGTTGTAATAATTTCACCCTTCTGAGAAAATGTCATTTTTTTCCACTGGGGTAAAAAAGTTATTCCAGAACCAAATGTAAGCCATAGAAATGCACTCTACAAATTTCCTCCTGAGAACAGGTAAATTATTTGCATTTCATTCAGATTAACTTGAATGCCATGTTGCTGTAAGTTTTCTCATTTCTTATTCTTTTCTTCCTGAATAACCCATTTAATTGGAAATTCAGTGTCTGAAATTCCAATGACTATTTCCAAAAAAGAGACAGTAGAGCTTGGGGAGCATTCTAGGAGCTAGAGGGGAGGCCATAACAATTTAGTTCGATGTATTCACCCTCCATAATTAAAAGTTTTCAAAAAAATGGCAAAAACTTTGGGGTTGTTTTTCAGAAAGACAGCACTGCATGAAAAAGATTCTGTGAGAAAAGAAAGGTGGTGGTCTGTGGCTCAGGACATCATGACACTGTGGCCCACAGCACGCTGCAGGGGCCGGGTGACAGCAGTGCCACTTTTTAACACAGAGCAAAAATGTCCACAAAGAAAGGGGGCAAAGGGAAGAAGGCAGGAAAGAAATCTATCCATGCTTGTACCCTTTCTGTTCAGGACAGCATCCTGTCAGCAGGTGACCTCCAGACTGGGCCACACAGTGGAAAATCACATGCAAGTGTGTGAGTCTGTTTTATCTAATTTTTAGAGCCCGGGTATGGTCAGATAAGAGGAATGAACATGTAGGTGGGCAAGCTGGTAAATGACGATTGTTTTACTATAGTGGCTTACCATTCTTTTTGTTTTTGTTTTTGTTTTTTTGGTTTTTCTCCGGCACCGGGAACCGAACTCACGACCTTGCGCTTGCCAGGCAGGCGCTTTGCCGCTGAGCTAAATCCCCAGCCCCTTACCATTCTTTTTAAATTGAGAAAACTTTAAGTAATTGTCTTATACTGATTTAGACAAATAATTAGATAATAAGCCTGATGAAGGGAAAAAGTAAAATACTCTTAATTGTGTGTGTCTGAACTACAGCCTATTTGTCAGGATTTTAAAATTATAGCATTCAAAATTTGACTTGGGGTCATGTTATAATATTAATAACTCAGTGAAGACTGTAAATCAATCAAGAACTCAATAATATTAATGTAAGCATAAACACAGTAATAGCCACATAGAGCAGTGTATACTAAATCACACTTAATCTGAACGGGCCAAATGAAAACAGTAGGCTTTATAGTCTGCCCTGAAATGTAATCCATTCCCACACTGCCTGACCTGGCTAGGAGAGGAAGGCCACTCAGAAGACCAACTGCCAGGTTTGTTTCACCATAGAAGCAGAAAGGCCTGAGACTGGTGGCGAGTGAGGCCCTAGAACCAGCCCCACACCCAGTGTGCTAAGTATAGAGGTCCTGAGTAGGTAGAGGCCCTTTCACTTCTGAGTATTCCTTCAACTAGAGCTTAGGATCATAGTGCACTCTGCCCAGATTTAGAATTGAGTAGGTAGAGTTTGAGAAGGTCATAGGCTAAATAATAATGGCTAATTTTTTCTTCAATAAAAATGATTATTTTCTGTGCCCATAAAATTTGTTCTGATAATAAAGGAGCAGGGGCAGCCAATGCATCATAGCGTTTTACAGGGAAGTTGGAATAAATACCCAGGCCCTGTAAGAGATGGGGTACGTGATTAATGCTGAGGCTGCTGCCATCAGGAAAGAGAGAGACTCCCACAGCCAGAGACTGTGATTGTATTTACAGTGCACTGGCTTTGATTAATGGGCGCACTCTGAGAAGCGATGTGTGCAAGGCAAGGAAAGACCTGTTCTCAAATGTTGGTGCTGAGCACAGATTTCCCATTAACTCCTGAGAAGGTGTGGATGAGTAATGACTTACAGTCCCTTTTCCTGGGATTTGAGGGAGGACATGGAAGGGCGTGAGGGAAGATACCAATAACTTGCCTTGTCAGTTCTCACGCTCACGTTAATTGGAAGAGTCTCCCTGAGGAAGTCTGTCCCACCTCCCACAGTTTCAATACCCAGCCATTTCCTAGAGCATGTTTAATCATTTTAAAAGTAATTCAAGTGACTTCTTAAAGTATGCAATATGTACAGTTTCTGAATGTCTTATGAAATATGTTTTGGAGTTTTAAAAGCCCGTGGCTCTCAAAGAGAAGGTGAATACATACAGTAATCATGAGAACATTTTTGTCCTTCTCTCCCAAAGAGGGGCTTCTCTCTTGTTGTCATGTGCTGAAGTATGACATGCTTACAGGGAATGCGTTTTGTGTGTTGGGCCAAGAGAAGACAGAGACAGTTTACATTTAATGTGTATTGTAGTTGTGAAGGAGAACACCTCCAGACACATAAAGTGTCTGCCCAGGAAACTCTGATTTCTTCAGGACTACACATATCCCAAGGTCACCTCCTCTGATATGAATTATAACTAAAACAACATACAATTGGTAAACCACGAAGAACCAAGAACTGGAGCCTTTCCCTGGCAGTTGGAATAATACAGGTCATGTTTAGATGAAGAGGCAAGTAGAGAAACAACTTCTAGAGTAGATCACTTTGACTCAACTTGTCTGATCTACATCCTTGGAAACCACTGCTTTCTTTAGAGCATGCAATTTTGACTAGTTGACAGAGGTTCTAGAGGACTCTAGTAGGTTGAATATGGCTCTCTAAGGTGTCTACCTTCTAATTCAGAATCTGCAAATGTTACATTGCATGGAAAAAATGACTTTGCAGGAGGGACTGATCATAAAAGATTTTGAGATGAAGAGACTGTCCTGAAGTTGTCTTCGTGTCTCCAGGACCACAGGAGCTTTGCAAGACGGACAACTAGAATGGAAAGGAGAATGTCACCGTGAGACAGAAAAACAGCAACTGCAGGGATGGGCTTGAAAGATGGAAGAGGAAACCAAATCTGGCTTACAGACAGACAGGAGATGCTGAGAAATGCAAAAGAACAGGTTTTCTGAACAGAACTTCCAGGGCAACTGCTGCTCACATTGTATCTTTAGCTTAGTGAAATTCAGCATGGATTTTAATCTCCAGAAATGTAGAATAATAAGTTTGTGTTGTTTTAAGCCACTACACTCATGTTAATTTGTTGAAACATACAATTTAGGTTAGAATAATATAGGTCACATTTAAAAGAACAACGGAGGATTGGGAGAATAATAGCATGAAAGAGCAATGTCCCTTGTGGGTTACAGAGGAGTAGTAAGAATTCTGATGTATATGATGACCAACTGTAGCTTTCTCTTTAGGCTTATGGGTTGTTAGCACAGAAACAAAAGATGGGAGTGAAAATATTTCTTAGATGATTCTGAATTTTAGATGTGCTATCAAAACAATTTATTCAGAAAATGGACTGTCATACAAACAGTCTTCCTAGAGGTCATAATTTGCACTCGTTCTAAGGCTCACAATTAATATTGCTGTACTTGTTGTTGGTTCCAGTAAATTTGTAATGGTTTCAGGCCCCCACTGGCAGGCTATGTGTCTTTGTGAAACAAAAGCCCATCATGAGATAACAATTATAGCTATTTGCCTTTGATAACTCCACAGTTTGTTATTATGTATATTTTCCACACAAAATTACCAGAGAAAAATGTAAAATCTTTATAGGAAGAACTAAAGAAGCTTATTTTATAAAAGTAAACATCAATTATATGGAGAGGAAACGCAGGTGACCAACAGCAGGAAAATTGCATGACAAAGAAAAGTCTATACATATCCATTATAACCATCACTATAAATTGCCTCGGTTCACCAGTCAAAAGAAACAGACTGGCAGAGTGGATTAAGAAACAAGATCTAACAATATGATTTATACAAGCAACACATTTAATACAAAAGAAATTCACAAACCAAAAATTAAAGGATGGTAAACAATCTTCCATGCAACAGGAACCCAGAAAAAAGGCAGGGGTAGCTATTGCGTTTGCAAACAATGTGAACTTCAAACCAATATAAAAACAGATAAAGAGATATTTGTTAGGTGAAGACTTTGAGGAAGACATAACAATTATAAATATCTAGGCACCAAATAGAAGAGCACCCAATTATATAAGACAACTATTAATAGACTGGAAAATCAAATAGCAATAATACAATTGTAATGGGAGACCTCGATACTCCATTGCCACAGAGATAGATCAACTAGGTAAAAAGAAGCAAAGAAATATTAGAACTGAACCAAACCTATGAGCAAATGGCCTCAGAGGATGTTTTCAGAGTATTCCACCCAGTATCATCAGAATACACATCTTCTTAGCTGCACATGGAATATTCTCTAAAATAGACCATGTACTAACCCACAGAACATGTTTAAGTAGATGCAAAGGAATTGAAGTTATGTCATGCATATTATATGACCATAATGCAATGAAATTAGAAATTAATGGCAAAAGAAACTGCAAAAACTCCATAAACACATGGAAGTTAAATAACACCCTCTTAAACCAATGGGCCAAGGATGAAATAAAGGAAGAAATTAAAGAATATTTACCACTAAACCAGAATGCAGATACAAAATACCACAACTTAGGAGAAACAATGAAAGCAGTGCTAAGAGGGAAATTTATAGCAGTGAATTCTCATACCAGGAAAATAGAATGACCACAGATAAACAACATAATGTTACACCTCAAGCAGCAGGAAAAAGCAGAGCAAGACCAATGCAGAGCCCATACTAGGGAGGAAATTATAAAGATCAGAGCAGAAACTAACACAATGGAGACCAAGAAAACTATAAAAAGAAGTAATGAACTGAAGAGTCTATTCTTTGAAGCAATAAATGAAATTGAAAAATGCTTAGCCAACCATATGAAAAAAGGAAGGAAAAGACTCAAGTTCATGCACTAAAGGATGATAAAGGTGAAATCACTGCAGATCCTTTGAAAATTTGGAAGATAATCAACACCTACTTCAAAAATCTTTACTCTCATAGGATAGAAAACACAGAAGGAATGGACAGATTCCTAGACATGTATGAATTACCAAAGCTGAATCAAGAAGATATAAAAATTCTGAATAACATAATATCAGATAATGAGATTAAAATGTAATTAAAAATTTAGCAACAAAGGAAAGTCCAGGTCCTGATGAATTCACTCCTCAATTCTATAAGAAATTTAGAGAAGACTTAATACAAATAATCCTCAAACACTTTAATAAAATTGAAAGGGAAGCAACACACCCTAACTCATTCCTTGAGGCAAGTACTACCCTGATATCAAAACCAGAGAGAGACCCACCCAAAAAAGAGAACTACAGGCCAATCAACCTAATGAACGTAGAGGCAAAAGTATTCAATAAGATACTAGCAAACAGAATGCAGAAAATCATCAAGAAGATTATATACCATGACCAAGTTGGATTCATTCCAGGAATGCAGGGATGGTTCAACATATACAGATCAATAAATGTAATACACCATATCAACAGATCCAAAGACAAAAATCATATGATCATCTCAGTAGATGCAGAAATAACTTCTGACAAAGCCCAGCACTCATTCATGATAAAAATCCTGCAGAAAATCAGAACAGCTTGTCTTTACCTCAACCTGATAAAAGCCATGCATGCCAATTCAACACCTGAAATCATGCTAAATGAACAAAACTGAAAGCTGAAAGCTTCCATTCTAAAATCAGGAACAAGGGTGTCCACTATCATCACTTCTATTCAGCATAGTTCTGGAAACTTTTGCCAAAGCAATTGGACAAGAGAGAAATAAAAGAGACAGGAAAGGAAGAAGTGAAACTATCAGTATTTGCAGATGATGATCTACATAGAAAACCCAAGAACTCCACCAAAAGACTGGTGTTAAGAATCAAAATCCATTGCATGGCTAGAGAGAATGTCAATACTTAAAATCCAATAGCATTCTTGTGCAAAAACAACAAACTCACTGAGAGAGAAATTATGGAAACCCTTCACAGCAGCATCCAAAAAATACTTAGGAATCAATCTAACAAGGAAGTGAAGGGTCTATACATTGAAAATTACAGTAAGCTGACAAAGGAAATTGAAGTGGATATCATAAAATGAAAAAACATCCCTTGCTCATGGATAGGAAGAGCCACATAGTGAAAATGGCCATACTTCCAAATTTGTTATTCAGATTTAATGCAATCTCCTTCAAAATAGCATTAAGATACACCACAGAACTAGAGATAACATTCCTAAAATTCATCTGGAAGCAAAAGAGATCTAGAATTGCAAAGGCATTTCTGGGCAACAAAGGCAAGGCAGGAGGCATTACAATCCCTGACTTGAAATTATACTACAAAGCTACCATGGTAAAATAAGCATGGTACTGGCAAAAAAAATAGACTTGAGGACTAGTGGAACAGATTAAAAGATGCAGATACAGGCCGGCGATATACCTCAATGGCATAAGCACCTGCTTGGCAAGTGCAAGGTCATGAGTTCGATTCCTGGCACCAAAAAAAAAAAAAAGATGCAGACACAACTAGAAACACACTAAGCCACCTTGTCTTTGACAAAGGGGAAAAACATGTTCACTGGAAGATAGATATCCTCTTTAATAATAGTGCTGGAAAAACTGTCTCCATACATGCCAAAGACTAAAACTAGACCCATGTCTATCATCATGCACTAAACTAAAGTCAAAATGGATCAAAAATCTAAATATTAAAACCAAATGACTAAAATCTACTAGAAGAGAAAGTAAGTAGAAATCTTGAAGACATAGGATCAGGCAGAGACTTCATGAACAAAACTCCAACTGCATGGGAAATACTTCAAAAATCAATATCTGGGATCTCATTTCATTAAAAAGTTTGCACATCAAAAGAAGCCACCAACAGAGTGAAAAGACAATCCAAAAAGTGGCAAAAAATGTTAGCTAACTCCCTCAGGCAAGGGACTTCTATCTAGAACATAAGAAGAATTGAAAAAAAATCACACCTCCCAAATTCAAAGACTCAATCTGGAAATAAGCATCTGAGATGAATGTACACTTCTCAGATAAAGAAATGCAAATAACAAATAGTTATACGAAAAAATGTTCAACATCATTGTCACTTGAGAGATGCAAGTTAAAACAGCACTGAGATTCCATCTCACCCCAGAAATGGCTATCATCAAAAAATCAACCAACAACAAATGCTGGAAGAGCTGTGCAGAAAAAGCAACTCTTCTCCACTGTTTGTGGCAATGTAGATTGGTGCAATCACTTTGGAAATGAGTGTGGAGAGTCCTCAGAAACTTAGTATTAGAGCTCCCATTCTACCCAGCTACAACCCTATTGTGTATTTTTCCTGAAGAAATAAAAACATCACACCAGAGTAACAAATGTGAACTCATGTTTATAGCAGCACAATTTGCAATAGATAAACCTTGGAAATAACTCCAATTTCCATCAACTGAGGAATCAATAAAAAAGATGTGGTATTTTTATACAATGGAGTACTACTGAGCTATAAAGAAGACTTGGGACATTTATAGGGGAATGATTGTAATTTGAGTCCATACTCATAAGTGCAATAAATTATTCTTACACATGTAAAGGTCATATTGTCCCCCTAGTGTAAGAAGCTGAAAGAGTAAATAAGATCTAAAAGATACAATAGACATTTTGAAATAGAAAGAAACTGCTCAAAAGGAAAGAGAAACTGGAATGGGGGAAAGAAAAGATGGGAAAATAAAAATAAATAAATAAATATAACATATAAAAACATAAATAATATATGTATTATACATATTAATAATACAATATAAATATGTATAATATATATATACATACACACAATAGTTAAGATATTTATACCACTAATTGGTATTACATTCATTGAAAAAAAGTTTATGCCTATATTGTTTGATCACTTTTTTATGCATATATCCTGTAAAACGAGCAACTGTTTTGAAAATAACAATATACAATGGGATCATTGTTACTCTCCTACAATTTTGTTTTGAAATTTCAAACCATTGTCTGTAGTGTTTATTTTTCTTTTCTTCAAAATAAAAAAATAAAAATCAATCCGTCTAGCTAGCCTCTATTTTGCCATAACTTACTTGCCATAGAAATCCTTTATTCTAATTCTACTTCCTCCCCTATATGTTTAGTGATCTTTGTTTTGTTTCTTTAGTTTTCTTGTTTGTTTGTTTGCTTTTTGACAACTGAAAAATTGTTCTCTAAATTGAATAATATGCCTATGATTTATGTACTAACAGGTTAAGGGAAAGTTGAGAAATATGAGGCCTGAAAAAGAGGAGAAAAGGTATATGCCTCAAATCTTATCAAAAATTACTTTGTGGATTTGAGGAAGGAAATTCTTACTCCCTTCAAACAACATGCACACTTAAGAACAATAAGAATAGCAGCAACGATTGTAACAATAATAACCGAAACTACTCTTCCAGATTGATCTTCCCAAATATCTCTGAAATAAGTCTCACTACTGTTTCATAAATAAATACAGGGCTGAACAAGAAAGTCTAACATTATCATGTAGAAAGTAAAAGTTACATAATTGTTTTTAATAATAGACCATCTACACTGTGACAATTTCAAAACAAGGAGTAGAACTGGCCTGATGCCCAGGCAGAATATGTCTGGTAATCTCCTTGCACTGGTGAAGAATCTTGGTTCTTTCCCAATTTTTTTTCTGTCGGCTTGTTGACATCCAAAATTTCTCAAGCTTATTTTTGCTAATTCATTTAGAATTTCCCTGGAAATATGTTCAAAGGAAATGCTACGCATTCATATTTTTGGGGGGACCCAATTGAATGAAATAGATCAGACACACAAGCTTAAATACCATGTAGAATCTATCATTTGAGAGAAGGAAACTACAAAGAAGCACAGCAAAGAATGGATAGAAGGATGCAAAGGACGGAAGGGATCCAAGAACAAGGGCAAGGGGAGAGGAGGACAGGAAGGGGAAATAATAGAATAAAGACCTGTGGTGTGGCTGCAGTTTTCTTCAGGATGACCCACCTGCGCCCTCCAGGGTGCACTTTTCTCCTGGCTTTTTCTCTTTTACTCGACTGAAGCTTGCCCTACAGAGCCAGTTTCTCCATAACTCTTCACTTTTACTTTTTCAAAT
The DNA here is from genome assembly GCF_000276665.1 of Chinchilla lanigera. Lineage (NCBI taxonomy): Eukaryota > Metazoa > Chordata > Mammalia > Rodentia > Chinchillidae > Chinchilla > Chinchilla lanigera. The sequence goes on along the minus strand of NW_004955425.1, from coordinate 18,685,645 downwards.
AAAGTTTGCTACAGCTTTAAAAAGAAGATATGTGATGTAGAGGAACTTAATAACCTCAGTGAATGTAAGCATTATACATTATCAGCATGAGACAAGATAATATCAGCAAACATGAAAATAGGCAAAGGTGATTTAGAGGAGGACAGAGGGAGGTAGGTGGGAAGAGAAAAGAGAGTAAAAAAGAAACAAGCTGTGTTATGTACATGTACCCTTTCCCAAGATGACTATAAACTGTACATACTGCAAACACATACTCATAGAAAAATACACTTCCTGGCCTCCTTTGCAACTTTGTGAGTGTGTGTCTGGATGCTAGACAGTGGATAGGAGTGTTATGTACCAATTTAAAGTCCGTTTTTCTGCCCTCTACAGCCTTCTACTAGATGCTCTAATGTCAATTTTTCCCTGATGTTGGATGCCTGGTTGCAATGGATTCAGGAGAGTCACCTGAAACCTTAGGGGACAGGAATTTTAAGAACTAGAAGGCAGCAACAATACCATACAAAACTCATTGCCCCATGGTCCACTTCGACTGTGATATGAGAGAGAAATAAAATTGTGCTTGACCACTGAGATATTCTGATGTAGCTATAGAGGTTAGACTCCTCTGAATAATGTGGTACAAGACAAACAGAAATGACAATGACATATATACCATATACATTTTTCAGACTGTTCTTGATTCATGGAGTAGCATCTTTTTAGACTTCAATCCCAAAGGTTCCTCAGGATACTAATTACTCAAAATGATTGGTAGTTGATTATTCACTGGCTGATTTTCCAAGGACTTTATAGAGTCCTCAGAATTTGAGAATGACATCTTACATCTAGAGAGAGAAAGTTGCCTAACTAACGTTTCAGGTTTACAAAGTACAGGAGCAATGTCCTTGCTTGAGTCTGGTATCTCTCTTCATCTCTGCATTTTGAGTTGTTTTCATGATAATTATGTTGTTTTCATGATAACTTTTCTTCTCCTGATACAGAAATACAAGTAAGAAAATAATAGGTAGGTGCCCTCATAGAGCTAAACCACTAACTCTAAGAAAATTATACTACAACAAAAATCTGTCACCAAATGGGAATCAATATTCTGTAAAAGAGTTAAAAAACATCACTGAACAATAGCAAACATGCACATATACAGAGTGCGTATATTTTATGTTATTTTTTTTCTCAATAAAAGGATGCCAAGGACAAGCCTATCCAAAGTAACACTGTCAGCAGATGTAAGAAAAAACTCAATGTAATCAACGGAGTTAATATTACCTGGAAAGTAGTAAAAATCAAAAAGTATTATTTTTACAAAATGTCATTATTTATAAAAGGAGAAGGGAAACAAAAATAAGCATTTAATGAGCACTTACCATTTACCAAACATTTGAGTTTATGTTCTTGCTTAACATGTGACAAATATAACAATCATTACTTTCATGAAGGAAAATAAACTTAGACCAGCAAAGTTATTTACTGACACCTGCTTGGCTAGTAAGTGGCAGGTTTAGGACTTATGCACAATACATGTCCCAAGTTAGAATATGCTATGGTTTATGTCTGGGTGTCCCCCCAAAGCCTCATGCAGCCATGGGGCAGGCTTTTAAAGTTTGATTGATTAGGGGTGTGAGAGCTGCACCCACCCTGGGGTGGATAGTTTGCACATGTAAGGGAGAGGAAAAGAGTGTTTGAGGTGATTCCTCCCCCATTCCTCGCTGGTGTGTGGTTGTTGCTTTAGCTGTGTTCTGCTGCCCTGAGCTGTAGCTCTCTGCCATGTGCCAGCCTGCCTTGTAGTCTGCCAAGTATGGACTGAAACCTCCACAAACTGTAAGCGAAATAAACCTTTCTTTCCTTAATTTTGGGCGTCAGGTGTTTTGTCCCAGCAATGAGAGAAAAGTAACCGAGACAGAATACTATAAGTAAATAAAATAATTATTCCTAATGTTAAGACTGTTGGAGAAAATTTCCATTTGTTGTATAATAAAAATTAGAGTGTCATTTCCCATCCAGCACCGTGTATATAATGTCTAAGTTTGAGTGTGGAGTTTAGTTTATGAGGAAGGGAAAGAAATGTGCTATGGACACGGGGCCAGAAAGGGCACTAATGTCTCGAGAAAGAGTCCCACGAGTGTGGTATGGAAACCCTGTTAACCACTTGCCGTGGCACTGCGAGGCAACATAGGACATTTTCTTGCTAAGACCTCATTCAAGGCAGTATTCCTTGAGACTGCTTGTGTGAGCGAGTGACCATTGATGAAAATTCCTCCTGCCCAGCAAAGACCTCACCCTGTCTTTGCTCTCTGCTATATGCAAGGTAATTTTCTCCAGTGTTTGTTTTTTGAGAGGTGGTACAGCATAGGTTTTAAAAGCAGACTGTGAGGCCAGATTGCCTAAGGTTAAATTTATGTCTAATATTTATAAGCTGAGTGACTCAGTCAAGGTATTCTTAAATTCTTTCTTCTTCAGTTTCTTCATTTGCAAAATAAGGACAATAACCATTCTAAAATTAGAGGGTCATTGTACTGATAGAGCTAATGTGCTTATGAAGAGGTTAGCCTGTAGAAAAAGAGAAACATGTTCATTACTAAGGAAGAAATATATATCATTATTTTTTCATTTTTTAATGAAAGTTCATTTATTACTCTGTAATGTTATGGAAACTAGTTTATGTAAATATCATACATAGATCATAGCAAAAGAGGATTACTCGGAAAATTTTTGGTGTTGAAATATGGAGTGACATTATTCCCAAATATTTTGGGGCTACTAAATACAAAAAAAAGTAATCAAACTTACCCTTTTTTTATTAATCAGTAGCAGAAAATGCCAAATAATTTCATAGATATTTGCTGTCCCTCACAAGACAAAATATGTTTCTGAGATCAGTTAGTGTTTCTGTTCTTAAACATGAGTTGTTGTTAAGTTGCTACTGGTAGTCTGTACCAGTTTATTTCTTGTGCTTAAACAAAAGAAAGAGAAAGAGAAGAAAGACAGAGGGAGGAAAGAAGGGGCAGGAAAGGAGGGGGAGTGGGATAGGGCTGAATGCCAGAAATGGGATGAGAGTCCCATGGGGCAGTGTCGGTGAGATCAGGCAGCAAGGTGACGTTGAGCCACTACACTGAGTTATAGGGAATCCCTTTCACTCGCTTCAGTAAAATTTTTGTCTCCTCTCTATCACTGAGTCATTGCAGCCTTTCCCATTATGCTTTCTAAATTATAAATTTATTTTTTTATTTCTAATTGATGGATAGCATCATTTACATTTATGGGTACACATGGTGTGTTCATATATTGTGGAATGCCTAAATAAACATTCATTTCTGCAGATTTGTCGTTGGGCCAGCTCCACACTTTAGGGTTCCATCTGCCCTTCTTGGTGGGAAATGGATCGATTATCATCATAATCACTGTTTATTAAAAAAAATTGGCCTCTGATTTTTTAAAAATGTGTGCAAATATTTCAATCTGTACTCCTTCCCCCTCTGGGTATCTTTCTCTGGAGGCTCTAATTCAGTGATTTAAGACACAATTTGCTGACAAGAAGTCTCCAGAAACCATTATGAAAATGAAGGTAGCAAACAACTTTTGAATGTATTTCCCAATTTAAAAAGCTTTCATTACATATCACATTTCAGGCTTAGAATGTTAAAAATTTATCATAGTTTCAGTAATTGTAGCTTCCTCTGGAAGCTTGGCATGCTATGGAATCTTTTGTGAAGTGTATATTTTGTTTGTCACTCGGTAGGAAGCTTGCCAGGCAATACATTTAATCAAGAATATGGAGAAGAAAATAATTATGGTCAGTCAGAGTGTATTAGCATTACTTACAAGTTCTAAAACTCTTTGTTACTTTCAAGACAGTGGTCTCCTAACAAAGTTTGTGTTTAAAGCTGGAGGTAATTTCCCTTTTATCAGCCCAGCATTTTATGCAGAGGAATATTTTATTTTGAGGGAAAGGTACATTAGCTGGACCCCTCAGATATAACTCTTTGTCTATTGTTTCAGGTACTAAGAGCCTTAGCTGCTCTCCTTAGAAACAACCTTTTTCTGTTGTTTAAGACCTTGAAAATTGATGCATTGCCTTTTGGGAGCTTAGACAGCTTTATTTAAGTTTAACTTTCTCTGGAGATGCATAGAAATAATGAAATGCGATGCCTTTCTGGAACATAATCGTGTACATAACTTCTAGTCTTTCCTGATGTGTAAAGTAAATTTGATAACAGCAGTTCAAATATGGTAATGTTTAATGTTGATTTTATTTAAAAATTACAAAGCAACTTACATCAGCAGATTCAGAGAAGTGTGATGATAAACACTTTTAAGGCCAGCTTTTCACGGCACTGGACACACAGCTCCATATGTGCAGGGAAACTTGCTTATAATGATTTTGAGAGATGTCACAGTAAAAGGATGAGAACAATGGAAGAGGGTGTTTTGGGCACACGGCACAAACATTTTTGGTGCTCAGATTTTCAGGTGTAGAAAATTCTGGTGATTTAATTTGTGAGAACTGTCTCTGTCCCTTATCATTACTTAGTGTGCTTCTTCTTAGTGAAATAGGATTCCCCAAAGAACAAATCTGTCGGGAAATAACGACAAGAGTAGAGTAAGTGATGAACAACCACATTAATTAGGGTAACCATTTTTCTATTTTTTCAAGATAAGAGTGACAGAAAAAAAAAATTTCCTACCATCCTCTTGTCTATTTATATACAACTCCTATCTTTAAAGAGTTGAGGTCGAAGTAAAAAGAACTACATGTGGAGATATATGAATACATTTTCACAGTAATGCACCAAAGTCAGTATCTATTTTCTTTTGCAGAAATGCTGGTTTTGTATCACTATAGTCCATCACTAAAAACATAGATGGGAAGTTGCTCCAAGAATTCAAAAATGGAGTTCTGTTGACTTCCTTATATCTACCCTTAAAATCATGAAAGCAACCCAATCTTTATTTCATGGCCTTGTGAATCAAAGTTTCTTAAAGTTGCAACAGCTTATATTTATGAATGCTTACCTTGCTTAAAGCAATGTCTGGAGAATTTTCAAGAAACAAACTCATGCAATTCTCAGAATATCTGTAAGTGGAAAATACTACTATTATCACTGAAGAGAAGCAGAGGGCAACTTATCTGTCTTGATTTGGATGAGATAGGAAATAGTCTTTCTTGGGAAATTGTACACGACAATGTGATTCCAGATTCATACTCATCTATTGTGACACACTGCGTTTTCCTTGTATTTGATAAAGAAGAAATTGCTTAAGAAAATAGATTTAGGAAGAATAGAGAGGAGAAAATGAGCCATTTAAGGAAGAACACATGAAAGATATTCTTTTCTGCATCACTCATCTGAGGGAACCTTCTGAGGTCAGCATTTTCATTTTTTATCTAAGGCCAGTTCCTCGCTTTCATGATCAAATTAGGGCATTCAAGGACAGAAATGAGGGGTGGGCAAAACAGAATCACAAATGATGTGAAAATGCTATGAAGGCATCCAGGTCACCACTTTGTATTCCAACTGGGGTGCGCTCTTGGCTAGTTCAGGCTGTGCATGTGGGCTGATGACTATGCAGTACCTGATTTTATAACATACATTTCTTCAGAATAAGGATGGGCTATGGAGTAGAGCAGAGAGTATGTTCTGCATTTCTGATGAATTGTCCTCAAGCCCAACTTTGTTTTCATCTGGGACAACAGTTTTACTCATTGCAGCAAAGCTGTCAGGATTTTCTTTTAAAATCATGCTAGAATAAGTGGATTTATTTATTTAGGCTTGGGCTGTCCTCTCTTTGCAGCAAGAATGACCACCACGGGCCGTGGAAGTGTAATATAATATGTGATCCACAGTAAAGTCCCTGGATTTCATATCTCTCAGACTTAGGCTTTCCCAAATTTGATTTCATTATGCGGAGAAGATAATGTGATACAATGCAATTCATGGAAAACTGTAGAAGAAGTAAAAAATAGAAAATGTTTAAGTAGTCATTATGATAAAAGTGTAAATTTGAATATGTATAATGTCCAGAGTATGATTTTTTCCTTTGAGAATCAAGAAAACACTTTTGCATTTAGATATCTAGGTCCACCCAGGTATCTCTGAGCTCAGATATAATAAAAACGTGGAAATAAGAATCAAATGGAATTCATCTCCTCTACAAGATTTACTGAATCTTAATGTAATAGACTTTCATTAGTTTATAAAATTTTTATTTAAGAACATGTACTAATTGAGGCCCACTTAAGAAGGAAGTAAATAAAACTAACTGCTAATGTGGCATGCAAGTCATTTATGTACAAATACAGAACTTTACAAATAAATACACAGATAGATCTATATCAGTTCATAAGTTCTCAAGACTGACATGTGTCCTTTTATTTTCAGGGGCAAAGGCCCACTGAAGCACACCACTGATGTGATCTATGCAGCTAAAATGATATCCGAGTCAGGATCAAGGATGGATGTTCTTGCTCGGCAGATTGCTAACCAGGTGAGATATCTACCAACGTGCATGGTGAAAACCCCTGTGAGCTTACTCCTCGCTTTTCCAACATTGATTAGGGCAAAGCTGAATTTTTCTCTATTTGATATTTTTCCTAAATTATAACTGTATTTTCTTGTATAACATTAGCAATATGCAAGTAGTAGATCATTAATCGTAAGGCAACAAATTATTTTAAGGAAAAAAATTTAGCTTTAAATATAATCAAATTATTTTAAAAATCTTTTCTGTTCAGTGAGTTTACTCATTTATTTTAATTGCCTATAAGCAAACAGATTTTTCCCCTTGACATTTCAAATTACTATTTTCACCCTTCAAAAATAATAACCTTCAATTTCGCCATTGTATTATTTTAACTTTTTCTGTTTCAACAATATATTGGGGAATTCTATGTAAAATTAAAGGACAAATAGCAATTAATCGAATCCTGATATGAAGCATAAAATTCAAGAAGCATATAATCCTTACAGAGACCAGTGTTTTTAAGCATTGATTCCTTTTCATTACTTTTCATATGGCTCTATTTCAATTTTCTAGGTAGCAGCTACATTATTTGAGTTTCTTTATGCTTAACTTTAATTGGGAAATCAGTCCATTCTGTTACTTAATATATTGAGATATTCAATTAAAATTTCAGACTGGGGTATAATATTACTTTGAAATCTTTGTATTGCATCCAACTTTATAATACATGTTAATTTCCCTTTATAAAAACAAAACAGTTTTCTTTTTGACTTTTCAAATATTCCACATTGGTTCTCACTTATATGCTTAGAGGAAAATCTTATTTGAATGCTTCATATTAATAATTACTATTATACACTCTCTTTCTACTCTGTTGGAACATGAAGTACTTTACTAGATAAGACATTTACAAATATAACAAGGGAGAAACAAATAAAAGCTAATGATAGCACAGAAAAACAATTTTTAAAATCCCTTAAATATGAATATTGTGTTAGTATCTTGCTAGTTTAAGTATTATAAAAAATGTTTTTAATCATTTTAAGTAGAGATTAGGCAACCCTAAACAGAAAATAAAAAAACTCAGACATGCACTAAAATCTTTTGGATTTCAGTGAATATTGGAGTTCAGATTTTCAAATTCAGAATGCTTAATCAGTAAATCTATGCAAATCCCCCTCCCCCCAAATTGAAACACTTCCTGTCGCAAGCACTTCAGATTAGGTATGTTGAAGCATTAAAAGTAGAATATCTCCTAATCATTCAAAAATTTCAACTCTTAATAAGTGACTGAAGCACATATATTCTCAGAGTTTTCCTTATTATAGATTTTTTTAATTCACTTTCATAAGAGAGGCTAAGATTTAGTGGAATAAATAAAAAATTACAGCTCATTAGACATATTTGTGTCTACTAAATGGTGTTTAATTACTGCACACTTCCTACAATTGTTCCTCTGATTGCTTTGAAATATAAAACTATGAAAGTTCAAATAACTGTGTCATGTGGAAGGTTTTTCCATCTTTTATTAATATACATCTTTAATTTTTTAGATCATCTTGTAGTAGGTACTTTTGTAACACAGTTTTATTAAATTATGCCATTGTTTTTAGCATTATTCAAATTGTATGGGATAAAGCAAAAGTATTTTCTCACCTCCACATACCTTTGGTATTTTAGGAGAAGCTTAACGAAATAGTCACTGAAAATGAAGAATTATGCACTATTGTCTAGCTATTTGTACCCTGTATGGTAGAGCAATTTCAAATAAATCAAATCTGTTCTGAACACAGTGTTCTGAAGAACCAAAATTGAGAATAAAAATACTGACTCAGTAACTACAGTGACCATCTTTCAGAATTGTCCATGAAAGTATTTCTGATTTTCTTTGACAGATTAATGTACAAATATTAGCTTTAAATAATACTTGAAGTCAGTTGTGAAAATCAATTTGATAATGTGACAAAGGGAATTTTCATTGTCTATGCATATTACAAAATAATTTTCTAGGGGAGTCCAGATTATTAGATTAATTGCTGTCTAGATTTATCAATCTAATTACCTAAAATTTCCAACAATTTTACAATGCTCTCTAGCATGAATTTTTTGCTGGAGAGTCAGAAGACCAATTACCAATTAATTTCCAATTCTATCTAGAATGAATTTAAATTATATAAAGTACCCATTATAGTATAACATAGTTCATACAAACATAATTAGTAAATTTTAGTTTAATTGTATATGATTTTAAAGTTCAGATGTAGAGAGAATGAAATGAATCAGATTAGTTGAGGCTCCTAATTCTGTTCACCTGTCCTTTTTCCTTTGTGACTTGTCCTCCCTACCTTTCTCCTTTGAACATAGATTTATTGTATATACCAGATAAAATTAACGACTCGACAATTTTTTGTATCTAACTAGAAAGAGAACTAAAACCTGTTTATTTTGAAGCTGCCTATGTTGTTATACATTATATACATATTTAATACAAATATATTATTTACAAATTATAAACAAATATATGAGGCTCGAACTAATAATTTCTACATGTATACATGATATTATAATTAAATCATCATACTTAATATATCCACCTCATTAAATATTTTGTTAAAAGTTATATAATAGTAGTTATATATGGGGTACAAGTTCATAGAAATCTTTTGTTTAAACATGCATTGCCCCCAGATAAGCTTATTTTCTGCAATCACCTCAGATCTCTTGGACTTTAGAAAAGTCTTGTGATGCTTTAATTTAAATATGCAATCCAAGGCATTTTTGCTCAAGTCCTGTAGCACTCTGGCATGCATTTGTCTTCAATAGACATAGTGCTCCCGAAGGACAGAATGCTTTTAGCTATCAAAATTTTTAAGCATGTTGTTTAAGAAACAGAAGGGAAAAAAAGGGAAAAAATAAAGAATAAAAGAAGGATGAAGCTGAAGAAGTGGAATATAAATCTAAGATTCCAGGCTCTTTGTACACATTTCTTTCTGTGTCGCCAATGCCCACTGTAATTCACCATTGTAGCAGATATTCTAAGTTTGATGAGTCAACTAAAACCTCTCAGGTAGAAATAATGCACAGAAAGAGTTCAATTAGTTACAGAAACAATATAACCCAATTAGACTGGAGATGAACGGTAGCCAAAACTAAAATTAACATCTGCTAAAATGCTGTGCACAAGATGAGAACAAAATTAGAATTTCTGACTTCTGTATGGTGCGTCTGAAGCCTAATTACACTTACACTGCTACTTTGTCAAAGCAAAGGTATCCAGGCTTTTGACCAGGTACTAACATCTAATCATAATTCAAAATCAATTTTTAGTATGAAGTGTATTGACAGTTAATACTAATTCAAGAGAAGAAATATTTGAAAAACAAAGAAATACAACCCAATCATATACATAACAATCGATGAATAAATCAAAGTATAAGTGCAATTTATATTGATATTTGATATAGTGTTATTTGTGGCTAGCCTAATTTGAACTGCTTCATCATATTATGAATCAAAGTTTTTGTTGAAATAAAGCTATACTGAAAATGAACATCTGGATCTTTTACCATGTCATTATTACATATCTTATAAGGATGCACCTTATGAAAGTGTGTTTATTGAGATCATTATTCATCGGAAGTGTATTTCAAGCACAGATTTTGGTGTACAGATTTGTTCTCTAGATTAATGCACTCCTATTTTATAAAAATAAATGTCTAACAGCATCTCTGATATTAAATACAACTAGATATTAAAATATTTTATCTATTTGCGTCTTTCAAGTAATAGTCAATCTCTTGCTCAATGGGATATTTTTCCCTTTTATGCAATCTGTTGGTTTTCCCTTTAAATAGTACCTTAAATGTTGTGCGGTGATTATATACTAAGGGGAGTTTCATGCAGGCAAAGCTATGACACAGGAAATAAAAGATTTAGGTTTAGATTGTAGGAGAAAGTGTGTTCTTTGGTTTTCAAAGTGAAAACAAATGAGGAAGGTTTCTCCTAACAGCTGGCTACCTGCTTTTAACAAAATTCCAAAATAAATAGAATTTGCCTCAATTATATTTTTTCCACATTCATATTCTAAGTGCAGAGTAACACATTTCTGCAAGTTTGGTTCTACCCAGCAATTCATTAACTGACAAATTTCAGCCATTAGAGAGGTGGTATTTTTAGTTATAATCTATTACTTTTAGACAATTTATTTTTTCTGACAATGTCCCATAGACATAATCATAAAATTTAAAGGACCCTGGGGGTATTTTCCTTTACTTCTGCCACTGGAAAGGAGTTTTGGTGAAGAAAAAAAATCATCATTTTTAATTTGTCTTAGTATCAAGGTATGTGCCACCTTCTTAATGGCTGTAAAACCAAGTTGAAACTAAAATTGATCTTAAAACAGTTCCAAACTCAAGATAACTTCAGTCTAAAGGCATCTGGCAAAACTTAAGGTGTTTGTAAAGTGTTTGACAAAACAACATTTACAGCTCGAGATCCTTCACAAATGATATTTTCTCAAGTGTAGCCATCACAGATCCTCTGATCGATCCTGACCATGTGGGTTTGAGCCTCCATCATGGTTATTACACCGCAGCTTCAGTGTGAGTTTAGTTATACTTCACTAGACATTTTATTCTGTGTTTTGGAAACTCAAATTTGACAAATAGCAGCCTAAATAGATGTAGCAAAATAAACATTGCAAGGTATGCCGAGATTTCTAGGTATAGAATCACCACAAATTAATCCCGATCATGTTTCAGAGATGGGGAACAAAGGAGAAGAAATTCCCCAGAGATGCTTAATAGAAAGGAGCAAACAGGAATGCTGGTTCAGTGTATTACTGGAACAAAACACCTGAGGATGGCTGGCTTGACACTAAGGAGAGGTTTATTGAGTCCATAGATTTGGAGGTTCAGAGTTACAAATCTGGTGAGGGCAGAAACCCGGGACACTGTTTCACATGTCTGTTTTGGTCTTTCATGCTCTGGTAAAGCTACCATATTCAATCACGGGAGCTTCACTCCTACCATCCTCTCAGATCTTAGCCATCTGCTGCTAATTCTACTTCTAAACACCACGGGAGGATTAAGCTTCCACCCTCTTAGTAGCTCACAATTGGAATGGAATTTCAACACGTGAAATGTTAAGAGATACAAATAAACCACATATAAACCATAGAAATAGCTTTTATAGTAAGCAAGATGGAAGAGAAAGTTGTTGTGAGTTATAAGTATTAATGTGAAGTGTTGACAAAATACTTAAGTAGGCAGGAGATATACAGTAAGGATGTGGATCTTGTATTGATGGGGCTGGATAACGGAAATCTGAAATTTGTATTCTACTGATGACAGCAAGAGCCAAAGCAGTGCCTATTCCTCTCCAAGAAGATTGTCAGAGTGAAAATGGCTCGGGACAAAAACTAGTGATGCTAATATGGGCAGGCAGAGAAAAGCAAATTCCTACAAAGAAAGTTAGAAAGACTTCTATAAAACTAGAAGAAAGCATTTAGGAGAATGAAAAGGAAATTCTCTTAGCAGAGTTGAGTGAGTAGAATAGTCAGAATATGAAAGACCTCAATAAGAAATGAGGGAATGCCTATAATAGACACAGTGCATTTGGAAACTGAAAGACCATAAGTGCTATCAACAAAATAAAATTCTGTGGACTGGGGTGTTGAAGCCAATTCCATCATGATGACTGTTCATGATAGCTTCAAGAAAAATGAAAGACTAAGGAGTTAACCTAATCAAGGAAGTAAAAGACCTCTACAGTTGAAACTACATTATTCTGAAAAATAAAATTGAAGTGCATATCAGAAAAAGAAAAGATATTGCTTGTTCCTGAATGGCAGAACCTATATAGCCAAAATGGCTATAATTCCAAAACTGTCCCAATTAAATACCAATAACATTTCTTACAGAAATAGAGAAAGCAATCCCAAAATTCATATGGAACCAGAAGAGATCTAGAATACCAAGAGCAGTTCTGGGCAACAAAGGCAAGGCAGAGGCATCATAGTCCCAGCCTTGAAGTAGGGCTACAAAGATACAGTGATAAAAACAGTGTAGTATTGGTTAAACAAAGAAAAACAAAACAAGACCTGTTAATTGATGCAAAAGAAGAGAAGATACAGAAAGAACGCCCAGCACAAACTCCTACGTTACCTTTGACAAAGATGCCAAATTCCTTTGCTGGAGGAAAGACAGCCTAGCTAACAAATGGTTCTGGAAACTGGATATTCACATGCTGCAAGTGGAACATAGAACCATGTCTCTCACCATGCACTAAGCCAAAATCAAAATGGATCAAAGTTCTACACATTAGAACACAAACACTTAATATTCTGGGAGACAAATTGGTAATACTTTTGAAAACATAGATGTAGGCAAAGATTTTCTGAACGAAACCCTGGTTGCACAAGAAAGAATACCAAGAATCAACAAATGAGATCACATCAAATTAAAAAGCTTCTACATAGGAAAGGAAACTATCAACAGAGTGAAGAGAAGACCTGCATAATGGGAAAAAATTTCCTAGCTACTCCTCAGAGAAAGGATTAATATCCAGAATATATATATATATATATATATATATATATATATATATATATATATAACCTCCAAAAATAGATCTGCCAAATTTAGAGACTCGATGAAAACATGGATATTTGAAATTAAGAGGTACTTCTCAGGTGAAGAAATACAAATGGCCAATAAATTTGAGAAAAAATATTCAACACTGCTAGCTGTTCACAAAATGCAAATTGAAACAACACTGAGATGTCATCTCACTCCAGAGAGAACGGCTGCCATCAAGAAATCAATAACAAATGCTTAAAGCTATGGGCAGAAAGGAACCCTTTTTCATTTTTGGTGGAACTGTAAATTGATACAAACACTATGGAAATCAGTACGGAGTTTCCTCAGAAAACTAAAAGTAGAAACTCCACTTAACTTATCTATTCCTGTTTTAGGTATCTCCCCCAAATAGTTAACTATATCGTATTACAGTGACACATGCATATGCATGTTCATAACAGCACAGTTCATAATGTCTAAACCTTGGAGTCAGCTTACCATGACTGGGTAAAATAAATGTGGTATTTATACACAGTGGTGTACTACCCACCATAAAGAATAAACGGGAGTCCTTTGTAGGCAAATGGATCCACCTTGAGACCATAATGTTAAGTAAAATAACTAAGACACCAAATTTTAAAATTGCGTGGTTTCTCTTCTATGAAAAAAAGAGGAAAAAAGATGGAGAAAGAAATAGACTGTGATCCAGGGCAGGCAGTTTATCTAGAAGTGTGCTTTGACTTAGTACAATTGTCTCACATGTTTTACATATTCTTTTTTATTTTACTTTAAAGAGAAAGAAACAAAAGTAAACTAACAAACACGAAGACATAAACAAAACAACACAGAAACAATAAAAAAGGTACAGAATTTCAAACAGGGTGATAGGAAATTAACAATGGTTGTATTACATATTGTTACTTTACATTGGTTACTCAGATAAAAGAATGCTTTATATATTCTTTGGCCTATTAGCCTGATTTTTAATCTGCATAATCTATTATCTCATAATTAACTTTGTAAGTCTTATAAGAAAAATAAATGAATCTGATGCTGAAGAAAAAGAAATAGTTTTAGAAGATTTTGCTCTGAAAAAAGAAGAAAAGTGGAGAAAGAGAGGAGGGTTATAGAGATGAAGGGCAGCATTGGTTTTGAGACTTTACGTTGATACCTTCACTGGGGGGAAAGAGATAATAAAAGTGAAGTAAGGGATGAGATCACAGGTGATTTGTGATCTTGAGGAACCTAAAATGAGACAGGTCTTGGGCTGGGTTAAGGGTAGAGTAATGAACCCTCTGGGAATGAAAGGTCACAGGATGACACTGCTTAAAATTTCTATTCTTGAACTTCACCATGACATCTAATACTTTTCATTAACAAACTTTGGTAGTTTAGCAGAATTTAAACTGTTATCTGTTATTGCAAAAGTCATTTTAAATGCATCTTAAATAAAGTTAATTCCCCAGTATGGGCAAAAATTTACCAAGATTATGGAATAACGGTCTTTAAATATGTTCACCTTGCTAATTCACTTCTAAAATTCAACTGAAAGGGAATGAACATTTTTTACTATTCTTATTTCTAAATGATGTGCTCTGTGTTGCTACCAAGGAGCTTGTCAGAAGAGTGAAAAGTAGTTTAATGTGAGAAAATTACTTATGCTGACATGCCATCTGTTTACCTGTAGTAGATTACAGGATTACCTATGATACCTGTGATTGTAGTTTAAATTTTAAAACTCCATGCATTAAAGAGCTAACCAGATATCCTAGTTGACATCTCCCGTTTTAATAAAATAGGAAATGATAACCAAATTTGCTGTGATATCCTACCTACCACTGATTTGCCAAAAATTCCCTGGAAATATTCCTTTAAAGTTATTTAATGCAAATTTTATTCAGGAAAAATAAAGTCAAGGGCAGAAATGTTTTAAAAATCCATGGAGCAAAGTTTTCTACTACATTTACACAAAAATGTAAAAGATAGGGCCACCCCTTTTGGGACACCCTCCTGGAAATCTAGGAACTGTTGTCTTTCTTATTTCCAGTAAACAATCCTCTTAATCCCCCCAAAAATGTAAAAGGTGTAAAAAGCATTAAATGACTTTTAAATTTTTATAAAACTGTGTATATTTAATGCATATCATATAACAATATACAGTGTTACATCCAGAAATCTATGGATTAGGAAAAAGTGTTTGTGAACCAAGTACTTGATAGAGAGATAATATCCAAAATATAATGATTTCTGTAAATCGATAATAAGAAAAAACCCAATAATCCAATCAAAATGACCAATACAATAAATAGATGTTTTTCCAAACAAGAATTACAAATGGCCCAAAGTTTTCGTCAGTAGTAGAAGAGTATTCCTAAAGTAGAAATCAATAATTCTTCTACTACTGTTTCTAGGAAAATAAAACAACTCAGAGGCATAAAAATAAATAACATTTCAGGAGAAAGAAATGAGAATTACTCTTACTTGATCATTACACTATGTGGATAGATAGATCTTTACCTCATACATATCTATAAATATTACATATCAATTAACAACACTCAGGAAGATTTTCTAAATATCAACGAGGAGAATTTTAATCACTTTTATAGCCTGAGATTTTGCTACTTATTTGTTTATGAACATTTTTTACTTATTTGCTTCTCTACTTCATTTATAATACTGACTTCTATCTATAGATATAACCAAGATTTTCATCAATCCTGTAAGTGTAAGATAAATCCCAATCAAGTAACCTTCAACTTCAGAAGTGCAAGTTCAAACTTTCTTTTTACTTGACTTATTCTTTCCTTATTGGAATCATAGATTCCTCTATCATGGCTTTCAGAGAGCCTCTTGGGAAAGACTGCATATTTTCTTTACACTTGAGCAATTGCAGCATTGACTATTGGTCAAAAATCTAATTATTACGCTGCAAATCAATTTATCAGGAATTTTATAGTGATGCTGCTCTATAAGGAAAAAATCCACACTAAGCAGACTACAATTTACAAATACGAATGTCAATTCAGGATAGGATTGTACTAAACACAGTGGCTATTTACTACTTACTAAACAAAATGGAGCTGGTGAGAAGACTGGCATTACTCCCAAGGCACAGTAGCCTGAGCAAACTTATAATGGTTGTGTCATACTGAACTTGTGTGAACTTGGTTATCTTGTTGGTATTCTCTAAGCAATAACAACTATTGGAATTTTACTAGATAGTAAAAATAAGGATGTAATGTATATATAATGTATACATACTTATTTTTTATGTTCCAAAAACCTGTTCCTGCAGTCCTTTGAAAGCCTCACTTTCTTGGGATTCTATAATGCCACATGGTACAGGCAAACCTTTGTACTCTTTCCACTACTTTAGGACATTTAGGTTAGGAATGAACTTTGCTATTATAAGTGCAACAATGATGAATAGCTTTGCATATAAAGTGTATCTAGATTTCCACATTCTTTTGAAAATTTATCAAAAGCAGAATCAGGGGAAATTTTTTAAAATCTGCAATCATTACATAGGAAAAAGAATGCAAAGACTAAACCCTAACCCACAATGTTTAAATGCTAAGATAAAACTTAAAACTATAGTGTTTTTCCAGGTCTCTTTACAGAAGATTAAACAGTATCAGATGCTGCTTTGGTAACAAAATTTAATACAGCCCTGAGAAATGTGTGCTGTTTCTCAGCTCCTATTCTATCATAGTGGTTACCTAAGATGGACATGGTTTCCTTTGTCTGTAAATAGCCAAGAACATTTGATGGCAACAGTAATATTGCATAATGTGTTTTTTGTAGATAATTTATTTCTGTGTACATAGTACAAAATAGACAATGGAGCACTATGGATCACCAGGTGTATTTTAATCATCACTCTAGATGAAGGGAAGAATTGCAGTTTAAATATTTCTTTGGGTTTTCCTAAAAAATGTAATCTGGAAGTTTCTATGTTTATCATACATTGAAGGCAGTTTATTTCTGTACCTTTACATGTTGGAAACTTCTTTTGACATTTATTTTGTCTAAACTGAAGTAATTAAGGGTGTGATAGGTTAACTAGTGGTCAATTTGTAACATCCAGTTGAACTGAGTCAGTGTGGTTCTGGGTGTGGAAGGCCAACCTGAGGATTGTTACTAACAGCATAAAAGGAGAACTGGAGGGGAAGATGTGCCGTTGATTCCCCTGGAGAAGCTTGTCATGCTGGATTTCTTGTTAAGAACTCAGCTGTTATCATCATTGGAGGAGCTCAGGACCTCATGGTTGATTAGAATGGCTGTGGTTCTTTTCCAGGGAGTGCTGGTCCTTACTTTGAGGATTGCTTCCTGGCTGCAGTGCAGATCCCTCAACCTGCTGGCCCAGGTCCTTCATCCCACTGATACAGACTTTCTACCTTCCACCACTGACCTTTGCATTTTCTCAGTGCAGATCCTTAATACAGACTTGTGTGAGACACTGTCATGGGCTGTAGGCCTCCAGTTGGATCCATGAGGGGCCTTGGAATGGGCTCTAGGTCTTCAGTTGGACTTGTGCAGGACATTGCAGTGGGATCCAGGCCCTCAGCTGGATTTTTTGGGTCTCTAGTGTGTGGACAGATCTCCTGCACTCTTTTACATTTGACTGTTTGGGTGAAAATTATAAAATAATGTGTCCTGTATTAAATCCTTTCCCTTGTAAACCTTGACCAAAACAAAGGGTGAAAAATGAACAAACTATTTTAGTGGTAGAAGCATATCCAAATCTACATGGGCTAGATGTAGGAAAATGAGCTCACCAAAAGGCTCATCAGCTATCTGTAATACCAATATTTACTCACATTGTTTTTCCTCTTATTTATTTTGCTCTTCTCATTTCTATCTTTGATTCCTACTTAGTGTCCAGATCCATCGTGCAAACAGGACTTGCTGGCCTATCTGGAACAGATTAAATTCTACTCCCACCAACTGAAAATCTGCAGCCAAGTTAAAGCTGAGATCCAGAACCTGGGGGGAGAGCTCATCATGTCAGCTGTGAGTACCGGCCTGCAATTACAGTGTCACAGCTGGAAATGATGCTATCAGGGCAGCTGTATCTTTGCTTAGAACACCAAATCTTTTAGATAGATTCTGGTTAGAACTAACTCAACTTGAGTTTGTATAAAAGTACATGCAATTAAACTAGCACAATAATCTTGTCATATTTCACTTGACAAATTTTTTTTTAGTATATGTTTGTGATATAAAATGAATTTATTCACCAGGGCATATTGGCATATATATAGCATATTGATCTTTTTACTTCTGTTTCTCTTTCCTTCCTAACCATTTCCTTCAGCCCTAGGTTCTCTTCCTATATCCAAAACATCTATCTCCATTTGCTGTCATCTTTCTTGTATTTTGCATATTGAATTATTTATCATTTGGATTTCTCATACAAGAGAAACTATCTGATATCTAACCTTGTGCATCTGATTTATTTCACTTAGCAAAATGTATTTGCTTTTCTACAAATAACTCACATGCATCCTTATTTATGGCTAAATTAGTACTGCATTGTTGTGAGTATATTTCATTTGCTATATCCAATAACCTTTTGATGGACACATACCCTGCTTCAAAGGTTTAGCTATTATGAATTGTTCATAATTGTGGGATATATACATCATTGTAATATATAATACATCTTTCCACAAAGATGTCCAGAAGAGGTATAACTGGGTCAAACTGGGAATTTCTACTTTTAGGTTTTTGAAGATTTGCCATACTGATTCCCATGGTAATTGTACTAGTTTATATTTCTCCCAACAGATTAAACAAGTTCATTTGTCCCCATAACCTCTCCAGTATTTATTGATTTTTGAGTTCTTCATGATAGCCATTCTTCCTGGTATAAGCTAAAGTCTCAGTGTTGTTTTGATTTGTATTTATATAATGACCAAAGATGTTGCACATTTTTTCCTTAATGTATTGCCCATTTTTCCTTTTTTCTCTTGAGAATCTATTCCTTTAAATTGCCCACTTTTTGATTTGGTCTTCATTTGGGGGAGGAGGACTTTTTCAGTTCTTTACAAATTCTAGATATAAGTCCTCTGAGCAATAGCTGACAAATACATTTTTGCCATTCTGTAAGTTGTCTCTGTGCTCTGCTGATTGTTTCCTTTGCTGTCCAGATGCCTTCTAATATCGTACAAACCCATTTGCTGATTGTTGGTGTTATTTCTTGTGCAACTGGGGTCTGTTCAGAATGTCATTGCATATGCCTATGCCTTCAAGAGTTTCACCAACTTTCTCTTCTAGTAGTTTCAGGGTTTCTCTTATATCTAGGAGTGTTATCTATTTTATTTCATTTCAGTAGAGGATGAGAAACATGGTTTTCTATTCTGTCTTCTGCATGTGGATAACTGCCTTTCCCAGCATCATTTCTTAGAGCTGTTATCTTTTCTCGGTGTATGTTTTCAGCCTCTTAGTGGAAGATCAAATGGCTGAATGTGCCTGGGGCTTCATTGATCAGTGCATCTATTTTTGTATTATTATCATGCTGTTCTTATCATTATAGCCTTATAACTGGAAGTATTGCCTTGTGGTGCATGTTGCTTTGCTCTTATTGCTAAGGATGTGTTTTGCTCTTCTGAGTATTTTCTAGTTTCACATAAATTTTAAGATTGTTTTCTCTAGTTCCACGAAGAGTGTTCTTGAGATTACATTGAATCTATATATTATTTTTGATAATGTGACCATTTTGACCAATATTTTTCCTGCCTATCCCAAAATGGGCTGCCTTGTCATGTTCTGATGCCCTCTCCAATCTCTATGCAGAGTTTCATAATACTATAGTTTCTCTTTTGGAGATCTTTCATGTCCTTGCTTATGTTCATTTGATTTTCTCAACCTACTGTCATTGGGATTGTTCCAATTTCTGTTTTTATGGATTCATTTTTGGTGTGTAAGAACAGTATTGATTTTGTCCCCTGATACTTTGCTGAATTTATTTATTATATCTGAGTCCTTTGGTACAATTTCTTGAGTTTTCTATGTAAAAAACTATGTCAATGTGAATAAGGATATTTTTATATTTTCTGTTCCTACACACATCCTTTTTGTTTTTCTCTCTTGCCTGATCTCTCTGGCTAAAGTTTCTAGTATTGCACTGAAGAAGAGAGGAGAGAGTGAAACCCTGATCTTATTCCTCATTATAGAGAAAATGTTTCAATTTTTCCTGATTTGCTGTCATATTTTATACTACTTTATGGTTTGTCACAAATGACTTTTACAATATTAAGCAGGTACAACTTACTTTTATTTACCTTGAAGAGAAATGCATACTAATTTGAAGGATTTTTCAGACTTCAGCAAATGTACAGGTAGAACTCAGAACTGCAAACTGAAATATATCTAGAATAAATGAATGTGAGATTGCAAGTTAATTAAACAGTGACTTTATTGCTATGAATTTATACTCATTTCCCTTAATTAATTTTTGGTAATGTAGAAATTTAGGTCTTATGATTTTTTTAAAGATCTATGTTTTTTTAAAAGTGAAATAAAAGTGATAGATTTAAAGGAATTTGCATAAATTCTTTGACTGCCTAGAGGTTCTAGCTGCTTTAAACTTGCCAGGGTAGAAATAATGTTTAACTTTTCTGCTCATCTTCTAATAATAGTAGATCATTTCTCCAGAACAGGTATGGTAATAAAATAATACTTGATATCTATATTGGATTCAGTTATCGGTGACTTTGAGAAGGACATGGAGCAGGAGTATAAATATAAGTTAAAATGAAACAGTGTATGAACAGTTTAGGTACTTACACTCTTGAGAACAGATTTGTAAAACTTACGCCAGCATGCATATGAGTTTATGACATCTAAGGCCCTTATGTCTTGGCATTAAACTATCCCTCAGTGAATAAATACTCTTGAACAGAATATAATTGCAAAAACAAGGGACAGAAATTGCAAAAGCACAAGCAGAAGATCACCATCAACAGCAAAGGAAAGGAAACTAAACCTAACTACTGTCTATCTGTCACCTATATTGTATCTTAATCTTTATAATAACATGCCAGTTAGATTATTTATTTGATTGGCTTGTTTTCTTAAACATATGAATTAAATTCAGCAAAATAGAATGGCTTTTCAAGGTCATACCAGTAAGTGCCAGACACGGAATTTACCTTTGAAGGTTTACAGTTTCTGTAGTCAGGTGTACAACTTGAATCTGTGATGAAACTGTAGATCTCAATAAAACAGCAGAAATCAGTACTATAACTATCTTAGTTTTCCCGTGTATACATATATCCATATTTTCCCTTCTTTATCTTTCTTTTTCCCTCATCCCAGTTGTTCTTTCCTTTTGAGAAGTTTCTTTCTTGTTCAGAAGATCTACTGTACCTTTTAGATTTTATTTCAGGTTCTAACACTAGTGAGACAATACCGTATTTATACATGTGGGTCTAATTTATTTCACTTGTGAGTATGGTCTCTAGTTGTATCCATTTATCTATTGCTTTACTGAAAAGAACAGTTAGTGTTCAATTGTTTGATCAATCTTACATGCCTATATTTGTTTATCTGAGTAAGCAGTTTGAAAATAACAATATATAATACAACAACCATTGTTAATTTCCTATCACCTTGTGTGAAATTCTCTACTGCTTTTATTGGTTTTGTGTTATTTTGTTTATGTCTGTGTCTCTTAATATGTTTTCATTCTTTTACCTTTAAAGTTAAAAAAAAACTGTAGATCTCAAGTCAAAACTGAATGACTTGAAAATGAGTTCTTTCATACTTGTAAATGGTCATCTTGGGATACAAACTTCATTTAGTGAATTCTAAACAGTCTGCAGGTCAGAATACCAAATTTCTATAATTTTTAATTTTTCATTCCTGAAATGAATGGGCAGAAGATATTCTTTGTCTGGAGTACTGAGATATAGGGTAGAAAAATAACAATTAGTATACTGAAGGAATTTGGAAGCCATTGTCATAACATACTACTGAGTGAATTTCTTTTCCAGTCATCCTTACATGTCTGCTATAAACACCTGTCCTGCAGCTATATTTTTCCTGCACAGGAACTCAAGTACTGTATCATTCAAATTGCTACTCTGGATTGAGTACTATGTACCTGGAGGTTGAAAAGATAACTGTATTGTGCCTCTTATACAATAATTTGAATATATATAATATTAACACATTTAAAGCTTTCCTAATACACTAAAGTGACTCCAACACAATGCCTTAAATTCTGTAATACTGGTGTGCACAAATGCACATAGTGTATCAGGTCAGGGCATAATTAATTACACCAATGTGTCGAGAAGGCAAAAGAAAAACTCCATAAGTGGCTTGACCCTGAATTAGGCCTTGATTAAGAAGTATAAAACAATCATATACTTTTGAGAGAAGGGTATGAATAGGACTCAAGTTAGGTGAGGAAAACAAAATGAAAAGTCACAAGTAGGGAGGATGTGGAAGATGAATAGAAATTTCAAGCAGCCTGAAGTGGCTGGTGACAGTTTACTTTTATTGTTATACAGAAGCTATAAAGAAAACAGGTAATGCTCAAAAACAATCATAATATTTTACCTTACCCTAGAGATGATGGAGAGTAATTTAATTGTTGTACATTTTACAAAGTTGTAAACAGGGCTATGTATTTAAATGTTAAATATTTTTCACATGCTGGTGCTAGATTGGAAAGATGAATGTTTGCACAATAGAAGTCTGTTTAGGAATGATTACAAAAGAAGAAAAGAGAGAAAAACAGTGAGAAGATTTAGGCAACCTGTGTGACCATGGAAAGAAGTGAATCCCCACAGGAAAAATCCTCATGTGAAAGTGTGAGGGGCTATGATTTTCTGGATATTAAGGGTGAATACGCAGGAAAGCTTAAGATTTACCCTATGGCTTGGGCCTTTACAGTTTATTGAATCAACAGTGGCATCGAAATACTTACAAACTATGCATAGATGGAAGATTGAGTAGAAGGAGTAAGGAAGCACATCCAAGTTCTGTTCAGTGAATTTAGGTGACTAAAGGAGCTCCAAGCACAAAGGTTCTGGAGAAGTTGGCTCTATGGTTCCAGAACTTACCAAAAAAAAAAAAAAAAAAAAACAACTGAAAGAGAAGTAGATGTGATCATCCAATTAAAGCAGTGTTGGAAAGATTCTTTTTTTAAAGCTGAGACAGAGATTACTTTTCTTCACAAGATAGTTCTGAAATTCTTCAGTGTCACATGCAGCTCACGTGGCAGTTTAGGCAACTGAGGGCACAGTTTCTCACGAGAGAGGTGTCAGAAGGAGCGTGCAAGATTCCTGTGGCAGCTACAAAAGTCATCAGGGAGTCGAGCACTTGTCCCTTTCCACTTCATTATCCTTGCTTTCTTGCCTTCATTATTATCAAGTTTTAAAAAAGGTGCCTTTTTATTTCAGCTCTAGCTGGAGTTTTTATATTCCAGACAGTAAGAATAAGGAGGACCAGAAACAAATGCGACATATAGTCTTTTCCATCTAAATAATCTTTTTGAGGGACATTCTAGAAAATTTCTTCCAAATGCTTTATTTCATGTATTATTAGGGAGAACTTATGAATAGAGCCATAGCTATCTTCAAAAAATGCTGAAAAATGTAGATCCTGTTTCTGTTTCAATCTGGACATGTAGCTTTTACCAGAATAATTACAGCTTTTTTTTTTCTATGAAAGACAAATTAGATATTTAATGAAAATTAACATTTTCTATCAAGCTCTTCAATAACTACCAAAATCACAGCAGTACTCACATATAATGTAATAATGTGCTTTTTATTTATTTTTATTTATTTTTTTATTTTTTTATTTTTTATTTTTTTTGGTTTTTCTCCGGTACCGGGAACTGAACTCATGACCTTGCGCTTGCCAGGCAGGCGCTTTTGCCACTGAGCTAAATCCCCAGCCCCAATAATGTGCTTTTTAAATGCATACTTCCTTATATCTTAACAAGTCCATGAGCACTTTTCAAAGATTGAAAGTGTAGCAGTGAGTTACTATACATGATGTAGACATAGTGTGGTTGACTGAATCATTGAAGAGCATACAGGACTTTGTACTTAAGAGGCATCTTCACATCTATTCTAAAGAAATATCAGTGAGATGGTGCACCCAATATCATGGCACAGCAGATTGAGTATCAAATATGCAGTGAGGAGGAAAAAGTGATTGTGCGAGAAGGGGTGTGGAAAGGAGAAAGAATAGACACAGAGAATGACGGATGACAGTGAGAAGGGCAGCGTGGACTGACTTGCTTGACACTTGTAATGATTTTATTTTGAGTAACCCTTTTTCTGTGTACTTTATAAGATGGCCATGATGAGAAATGTTTAAAGAGTAAGGAGTAGCCAGCCGAGAATGAACCAATACAAATCTGAGACTGAAATGGATGGTGTAAATGCTTAAGGAAACTTGAAGGAATAGAACAGGAGTAACAGGTAGAAGGATTAGCTTTGGAAGCAAAGAGCTTTTCTTCTGAGCTGAGATAGAGATGAACTGAGATGAAATAACATTTAAAAACAGATAAATGAGAATATAAAGAACTTCTTGCTGTACCCAGGGTTTTGATAAAATCAGAATAGTTTTCAGTTAGGATTAAGATTTGAGTGTTCTACTCAAGTTTTATGCAAGCAATAGGCCACAGTAAAGATGTCCACATCTTCAATCATATTTAAACAATGCTTAGAAGAAAAAACCACCTAAATGAACAGCAATGCTTTGAGATGGGGAACAGAGAAGCTGTATAGCAGACATTATTCAACCAGAGCCTAGCTCCAGGACATTGCCTAGAACATGAAGTCTATCTTAGCTTCAGTTATTCTTTAAATCACAAGGAAATGAATCCAAGGTAACCTTCCAAACACTATCTTGTCTCAAGTACATAAAGGACTATATAGATTTATTTTATTTTAAAGAGAATAAAAATAATTCAAACAATTAGAAACAATACAGAATTTCACTAAACAAGATGGTAGGAATTCAACAATGGTTATTATATTGCATATTGTTGTAAAATTCAACAGTTGTTCAGATTACCAGACATAAGCATCTAAAATTGATCAAAAAATTGAACACAAGAAAAAAAAAAAAGCATTGACTGTTCCTTTCAATACACCAGATATCAGCAGTACAGTTATCCCAGCTATGCTCTGTACATACATACTCAAATTTTCCTTCCTTCTTTCTTTCTCTTATCCTTTCCCTCATCCCAGTTGTTCCTTCCCTTTGAGCAGTTTTTGCCTGAAAAATGCTGGAATAACAAAGTGACTAAATAATTAAGCATATTGCTGTAATTCAGTTTCCATAGCTGTTTTGATCTATGAATCTCCTAAATAAGGAATAGAATAAAAGGATAACTCTAAGAAGATTGAAGTGTGCCTATGTTCCCTGAAGGCAGTCTCATAAATTCGTCATTGGGGACATTTAGTGTTCTTATGCACGCTCCCTAGAGTGAAAATTATTGTATTTTATGGAAGGAGTTTTACCATAAAAAATACTTATTGTTGCATTTGAGATTGCATAGGTTGAAAAGGAAATTCAGTAGAATATAAGAAAATAATGAATAGTTTTAAATTCTTGAAGTTACCCTCTTCCCAAGTGTCATGCTTTTGGGTCAGCGAATTTTTCACTCTCCTTAAAACTGATTAATTATGTAAATGGTAGGCTTTGTGGATTTCCTTTAATGTGCTTAATTGTACTCTTTTAGCCTGAGGTGGATATGCCAACGCTATGATTCTTAAAATTGGATAAATAAATGAAAGTAATCATTTGGGGGAAAAGATCAGCAAGTCTGAAAATTTGCAGAGCAACAGCAACTCAACCTTAAGAGAAATGAAGGCGCAGTGGGAGACAATTAAGAATGATGGGGAACAGCACTAACGTAGCTACTGACCAAAGGAGCCACCCGAGCCCGCAGAACTAAGGCAAGCAGTACTAGTGAAATAGCTTAGCAGGTTAATGTGCTTGCCCCAAGACAGCATTAAGGGAATTGGTTAATGAGCTTCTCAATGTAAATATTGGTAGGCATCAAAAAAGATTTTGAAAATTAACTGAGGTATTTACAGAGAAGGGGGAGGGGGAAGTGTGGAATGGGAGGAGAGGCAACGGAAGTGGGAAGCAGGGAGGGGAAAAAAGAAAAGGAGGGAGGGAAAGAAAGGGAAGAATGCAGGCGTTTTCCAGGACCTTCAGCTCCATGCCGCGTTGTACTCTCCGTGGTGTTTGCACTGCACAGGAGGCTTTTGGAAGTAATCAGACCTTAGTCATGTAAAGAACACACATTTTTTAGATGTGTGGAAAAGCGTTTCCCTTTTGGATTGTCGTAAAGTAGAATAAGAAATTCTCTTGGTGTTGAGAAAACCTGATATAATAAATTGCAATTTTTTAAGAATGTTGATTTGGTGATTCATGCAACTGTAACATCACTTGAAGGAAACTTATACTCTGTTTATATTACACTTATTTTCTCAAATTCATTTTTCAAACAAGGAGCTAGGTCAGCATGTCTTAGCGAATTATCTCAGTTCTCAAAGGTATCTATGGGCAGCATCAGGACCAGAATGTAGGTCTCATTCTTTACTTCACTGCTCCAGAAGTAATCCCTCCTGACCCTCCCACTGAGTGCAGTGGCAGGAGGAGCAGAGAGTGTTAAAATACCCAGTGGGGATGGTGGCTTCTTTTGTCATAGTCGACAGAATGACATTGTCAAGGCTAAGGAAGAAATTCGGAAGTGTAGGAAAATGCTGACTAAGATACAACCTGAAGGGATTATAGTGATAATTTAATGATTCTGGATTTTTAAGAATATCTAACAAGAATACACACTTCAGTCTCCAAATAAGGAACAGACAATAGGAGAACTACTAGACCCTGATTTAGGAAACTTGTTTTGATATTAATCTCTTTCGGTCTGTTTCTTCCTAATTTCTTCCAATGTATAGACGAATGTATGGGATAAGATGAGCCTTATGGGTCCTTCCACCTCAGAATTTCTGTTCTTATATATATTTGCTGTAGTTTTCCCATCCCAGTTTCTATCCAAAATACTCCTCTCAGTAGCAATGGACAAATTACATGATGACTTTCAAGGGACTATTATTTTATTTTGATTGGTTTTAGGAGGATAATTCTATAATTTCGCTTAATCTGTATGGGAAAGAATCAGATTAGGTGCTTCAGGAGTTACCCACTAATTACAAATCCAGAGAAAGGTTATAAAACTGTGATGTATTTATTATTCATGCTTTTGGTATTTATTTGACACAGTTTTATTGAGACTACTGTTATCTCTTAGGTAGAGAAAACAGCAAGCTAACTGGGTGTTTGGGAAATGAGAGAAATTTGGGAAGTTAGGAAGACAAGATCACATCGGGATGAGGCATAAACAAGTAAAGGTGACTATGAGAAGGAAATAAATAGATGGGAAAAAGGAACTAAACTATAAATATAATGTGAGAGCCTCTACTATTAAATTTACTTCTTTTAATAATTACTATATTCTTGTTCAAATATTAAATAGTTCTGTATTATTTAAAAGAACATATTGAAATCCCTAGCACACAAATACATACATACACACACACACACACGCACACACTAATTTAAAGTTAAAGGAGAAGACTATTTGTATGTTAGAGTAAAAACATTGTTAGGAATCCATAGTGAAGAGAGGGAATTAATTACGTCTATTGTGCTAAACAGCCTGAACCAAAAAACTTCCAAGAGGTGAGAGGAGAGGCCATGGAAACGAGCCAGAAGTGTCTGACTGCCATGGGGTGCTGCCAGACCATTCCCCACTTGGCAAAGCACTGAAGGAAAACAGCAGAGTGGGATGCAGGCATCTGCAGTTCATGAGTGCATAGAAAACTGGAAGGAAAACATGGAAGAAGAATAGAAACAAAACCCAAGGATCTAAGAGTGTAGGTTCTAGATATAAGACAGTAAGGTGTGAAGTTAAAGCCCATAACATCAGAGATAAACCCAGAATCTAAACACATAAGAAAATAAAAAGCACAGGGTAGATTAGATGCATGACGTATAGTTAGAAAAGCAGGCATTTTAGGTCTGACTCCATACTGCATTGAATTTTGGTATGTAAACTAAAGTTACATAAGTAAAATCATAGGACAGAAGCTCCTGTGAGGGCATATACCCATGCTTCCCTAACAAAATCAGTGTGGTTCTTCAGGATGGTCAGTTAAGTCTGAATGCCACTAACAGCAAGTCAACAACTGTTAGTAATAAGTAGTAAATACTGGCTGTTTACACTTCTATCTATTCCAAGGTTTGGTCCTACTGACATCTGGGGACTGGATAATTCTGTGTTGGTGGGGGTGCTTTGTACCTTGTGAAATATTTAACAGTATGCCTAGATTCTATTCATTCTGTGATGCTGGCATGTGTTCCCTTACCTGGAAGGTGAGCAATTTACAGACACTACCGAGTATTGGCTGCTAACATCTTATAGCTGCTCCTTTCTCTGAATAATTGTGCTCAAACAAGAGTCAGTACATCTAGCTGTTTCTGCACTGCCACCCCTGCATGACCTGGTAGCCTGTAGCCAGCATCTGGCACAGAGGAGGATATACAATGTTGTACACCTTACTTCAAGAGGGAACCAGCTCTACCGTGTCAGTCTTAGCTCCCTGTGAGGGGAGACCAAAGCTAGTCTCTGGTGAGATATTCATATCCAGCTATGGCCCGGCCTTCCGCATGCCGTATGCACAACTCTCCTTCAACCCTTTCCCAGGCACCCATTTGAGAGACAAATGATAGCATCATCGCTTCCGTGACTGTCACTTGTTTCATGGATGGAAAAGAGGTGACAGGAGAATTTGCTGAGTTTGGTGAATACTTTTCTTTTATTGACACACTCATATATATTCTTTTATCAACAGTGCTACAAATAAACTCATGGTATTTGCTTGACAAGAAAACAAAGGCTAATAAATGAATATAACTTACCAAATGTCACCTGGTCAGTAAGTGATGGAGTGAAAATATGAATCCAGACTCCGGCTTCAGCGCTTGTGTCATTCCCCGCTAACACATATTTATTCTCATTTGCCTGCCCTGGAACAGCACAGAGATGAGTAAACAAGTACCTGTTCTCCAGGAGTTCATTTAGAAAGAAGACAAGTAAAAAATAACACTTTATAAGGAGTTATAGTTCACAAGTACAATTTGTACTCCACCTGGTTCTGAAAAATTAGAAGTAAAACAAAAATATAGAAAGGATAAGCTAAATTTAAAAAAACAGATCTTAATTTTTGGACATTATACAAACTTTTAGGATTAATCTTTTGGTTTAGATAAGTATATTAAATTGGAAATTAATAAGTGATTTAATCAAATAGTCGTCATTTTTTCCTGATAAAGAAAATAAATGTTTATTGAGGTGGAGAATAATTTATCAACCTTTAAATTTAAAGACAAAATATTTGGTGAAGTGAAAGAACAATTTATAAATGATGGAAGGGATCTAAACTTTGGCGGCCTGAGAGACACAAATGTTCAAATGGACATTTTTCTACACTACCCCTCAACAATGCTTGAAGTTAGAACATTAACTTTCAGTTTGGTGAAAGCTTTTCAGTAAGGAGTTCTAATAATATAGTCCAAAATGCTGCTTTCTGATGATCTAGCAGCTGATCACAAAAATAACACTGATACACTTAAGGGAATAAGTACATTAAGTTGTTTCTTTGCAATATTAGATGTCTCAAGGAAGCTTTTGGTCAAGCTCTGGGTCCCAGGCAATTTGTGGTTGTATTTTCTGATAACATTCAGTGTTTTTAGAAAGAGATACACAGCCTTTGTGTATCATTCATACATTGTGTAGATGTGGAGCAATTAATCTTCTTGTGGCTGTCTGTGTATGTGTGCATGTGTGTGTGCATGTGGTGTGTGTGGTGTACCCTGCACATGATATTAATTCTTATTACTGATGACCAAACTGATAAACTCTTATCAAAGGTTTAGGAAACTCACTTTAGTTTCTTTTTAAAAAATTGCTATGTTTTTATAAAGTGTAATTAATATGTAAAATTTACATTCATTTTCAGGGAATCAGTTCACACACACACACACACACACACACACACACATAAAGTCAGATCATTGAGACCCCATTTTCACCACACTTCCTTTCCGCTGATCCCCTTTCCTATCTTGAGAACGTCCATTTGTCTTACAAACAGAAATGACTCTTTCTAGTCTAGCCTCAGGTTCTGCATAACGCAGCATAGAAAAAGTGTCTATAACTGAAAATAGTGTTTGAAGAAGATTTTTCTACTCAGCAACGGAGAATGAGTCAACTTAAGCTAAACTATGCTATGGTAACAAACAGCTCTCAATTCTCAATGATTTTTTTTTTTTACTTTGGCTGAAATCTAAGTTGGATACTGGTTAGTAGAAACTGTCTCACATTGTTACTCGGGGGCCAAGACATTTAAACTTTATGAAATCTCACTGTAAACTTTATGGAATCTCACTTTATGGAATCTCTCTATAAACTGCAGGCCTCTATCAACTCATACAAAGGAAAAAAAATGGCAGAAATGTGGTGCACTGGCTGGATAAAGACTTCCCAGAGAGAAATAAAATTCATAAAATATGCTTAGCATAATGCCTAGCACAGAGCTGTGCTGCTTTAAATATTAGCTATTTTTCTTAGTAGTAAAGAGATAGCAGTCATGGTAACAGTATTAGCTAATACAGGGTAACAGTAACAGTATTAGCTAATACAGGGTAACATAAACTGCACAAAAAGTGATGTTATCCATTGATACAGTCAATCTCATTGTTATATATTTCAAACTAAGTTTAAAGAAGAAAGATGTGCTATGCCTTTAGTATGATTATCCTTTTTCCTATCATAAAGCTGTTTATTGCCCATCTCTATTTTATCAACAGCACTTTATATGGGTTTTGAGAAATGTTATGGCTGGTATCTCGATATCCACCCAAAGTGTCACATGGTCAAAGGTGGGTTTTCTTCAGAGGTGGCTTGATCTAGAATGTGTGATGCTGGGATTGAGGGTGAGCCCTCTTGGATGTGAGTGCTGCCCACCATAAAGGGGAGGATCTGGAATGAATACAAGGGACAGGAAGAGGGCTACTGCCTTACTTGCTGCTTGCTACTTCATTGCTGGTTTCTGCCTTCCTCCTGATCTGCTTTGCCATGGACTAATTGTCCTTTGTGATGCCCTTCTGCCATGTCACCCTGCCTTAGAATGAGCTGACTATGGACTGAAACCTCTACAAACTGCTAGCTCAATAAATTTTTCCTCCTTTATCTTGTGGGTGTTCAATATTTTGTTTCAGCAGGAAGCAAAGTAACTAAGACAAGAAAGAATAAGATGCTTCTATACCAGCATTAGAGTTGATGAGTAATATATGCCTGATATAGTATTAAACTGTCTTCAATGTATCTAGCATGGGTAAAAGCTCATTAGAGATAGTAGGACTTTAACTTACATATTGTCACTCCTTTTTTTTTCTTTTTGAGACAGGGTCTCACTATGTAGTTCAAACTGACCTAGAATTTACTTTGTAGCCCAGGCGGGCCCCGAACTCACAGTGATCCTCCTGCTTCAGCCTCTTGAATGCTGGGATTACAGAAGTGGACCACCACACCTGGCTGTCATTCCTAGTGAGACATTTATCCTTTAGATTTAAAAAAAATTGAAAATTTATACAATATACAGGTATTTATAAAAATGCTACATGTTTAGAATTATTCAGTTAAAACACAGGGCAGTACTTCAGGTAACCAGAAATTCAAAAAGTACTTTGGCCAAAATAACATTTTTGCTAACACAGAGTTTTAAGATATTGAGCAAGGAAACTGTAGCTCAGAATATTGCAGAAATGTTGAAGAGCAATACAGAATTAGTAAATAATGGGATTTGGCCCAATAGAAGCGGATGGTCTGAAGCAAGGTAAACACTCTGATTCAGATAGTCTGAAGCACATCACAGAGAATATGAGTTAAATTCTTAAAAACAAAAAGAACTTAATTAGACGGTAAAATGTCCTACAAAACTGGCCTAAAACTATAAATTGTTTTAGATGTAATTTAATACTTTTAATAATGATTCAGGGAAGCTGTGTTTGGAAATAGTGTAAGTGTGAATTTATGTAACTTGCATTTTGCCAAGACAGGATGAATCCGTGAGAGACAGAGGCAGAGCTAGAGACCGACAGGCAGAAAGGGTGCGTGTTACAGCTAAGTTTTGTCAAGAGAAAACTTCTATGTTTTTATGCAGAGTTAAAGGAATGAAAGGCAATATATGTGCACATGCAAGCAAATGTAATTTATATATGAAGCATTTCATATATGTAATATCCAGGTGATATGCATAAATGTATGCCTATACCCATGAACATAAAGTTGAGTGCTTCTTAATGCTAGGTATTAAAATTTAAAATGTGAGGGGCTGGGGATTTAGCTCAGCGGCAAAGCGCTTGCCTGGCAAGCGCAAGGTCGTGAGTTCGGTTCCCGGTACCGGAAAAAAAAACCAAACCAAAACAAACAAACAAATAAAATTTAAAATGTGTTTATTCCTTTCATATCATTACCAAAAAAAGACTCTGTGAAACAGCTATTAGCATTGCTGTTTTATAAATAGGAAAACTGAAACCTAGAGGTTGAGAAATTTACCAACTTCACAAAGCTGACAAAAGTCACAGTAAAATCTTACACCCCATCTTCTGATTCTGAAGCATGTACACCTAATGTCATTGCCCAGGAGACAGGTACAAAAGCAAATGGAAATTGACCAGCACTAGAGTTCAAAGTTCTCCTTTGAATCATGTGAGTCATATTTTTATGATAGTATTCTTATTCTTCACTTCTGTAGTAAACAAAAGAAATGATATGACAGTGACAACTAACATATACTGACCCTTTGATAATGACCAGAGTGGTGGTTAAATGTCTTACACATATTACCTTAATCTTCATACCAGTGAGGAGAGTGTCATCATTATCCCCATTTTATAGTTGAGAAGCTAAGGCTTAAAAAGCCATAAGTGGCCAAAAGGAGGGGTGTCTCTTTTTCTCTTTCTTTCCCCTGGCCTTGTCTGTCTCCTCCTTCAAAAAGATTGCAACCCCCAATCTTCAGCAATGATGAATTTTAGGTCACAGAGATGAAATCTTTGTGTTTTTTTTTTCCAAAAAATGATATCCTATATCCCCAACATTGTGTTCTGAAATAGACAATTGCACACACACCAGAATCATTATAGTCTTTCGCACATCTTCTGAGAATTGAATTTAAACAAAAATTTTAGAGGCCAAAATATTACACCCACCTTTATGAGATATCAATTCAATTCTCCCAAGGAAAGAACATTTAAGACATTTCTGACCATAGTCAGTTACTCAGATAAAATTAAACCTAACGTGCTTATTTCAAGGTCAGATTTTTCTTTAAAAGCACCACTGAATTGTATGGTCATAACAATTCTCAATTTTTCACAAGTGGACCCCAACCACAACCTTTGAACTTTTGGTGACTTCAATGCTCATGTCTTCTCTATTGTTATAAATATATATATATGTAAATATATATTGTAGTAAATATATACATATTCCTGATTATTACTATACCTCTTTGACCTTTATTTAGTCTCTTCTGTGTTTTAAGCAATTACTTGAGTCTGAAACAAGCCTCCCCTTTGTACCATTTAATTTAATTAGACCTGTCATTTGAGCTCTTGCTGAGTCAATATTTAGTTTCTTGTCTGTATCCCTGGGACCAGCTGAAACATTCCATACGTTAGCTAAATAGCTTAATATGCATGGACATATGAGATGAATGCCTTAGTTTGCATTCTGTCTCCCTACGCAACATCCAGGGGATGCTGCTATGAACTTCACTTTGCATTCTGCTTTGATTATGTGACTCCATGGCTGACACAGTAATTCATTTTTCTGGATGATAACTTGTGCTGGAACAGAAGGAAGAGCAATCCTTGGCATTGTCTCTCTAATTTTATTTGTAGAGCTGTTTTCCTAACGTAACATTTTAAATAGCCCCATTATGCATCTGCTTCTCCACCTGCGAAGCACTGACCATGCCAGGTGCAAGACCACGAATGACATAATTTTGCCTAATTGCATTAACTGCCTCAGAATATGTTGCAAAGTAGCAGGAAGGTGACAGATGGAGCTCCGGAGAAACCCCACGTTGTTTCTCTTTGCAGAAGTCCGTGCAAATATTAAGGGTGTTTGTGATCTATGTTGGGAGGGGTAATTTGAAAGCTGGAAGTGATTGCCTACTAATTTGTATTCGAGGACTGGACAATCTTTCAGACACTAGGAGCTTCTTAAGAGGACTTCGTTTTAGCAATGATTCTTAGAGTATTTATGTGACTATAAAACATACATACATATTCACATACTCATATTAGTATTATAAACTCATTCTTCATATTACAAGTTGGTGGAATAAATTAGCTCTTCTAAAAAACAATAATTTACACGGTTTTCAATTTAAATATGAAATATGTAACTTCTTGAACCCTGATATATTTAAGGTACTAAGTTTAATATATATCATATTATCTAGTTATTAGATAGTGTGTAAGTTTTGATTTCCAGTTTACAAATGAAGGCCTTGGTCTCATGGAAGTTTAATAATTTCCTTTTGCTCACATACCTACTATAAAATGAAACCAGAGAGCGAGCTCAGTTCATATTGACTCTAAAGCTCAGCTGTATGCTTTGTAAAGATTCTCTTGCACCATAAAGAGAGGAAATAACAAAATAAGGACCTGTTTATTGTGTCTATACCTTCCCGGGCATCCATATTATCCAGGTCTGTGGACTGATGACCCAGGACAATTGAAAATCCTCTTGAAGTGCTGCTTTACCATCTTCCTATTTACCGTGCTAGTTCCAAGCAGCAAGAGGGTTTGATATGAGGTCATTTGGGGATTTTGTAAGCTGTATGTCAGTTCAAAACATGTTTCTTTCATTAGAAAAACTTACTGGGCTATACATACAGCTTTGCTATGTATAGATCCTTTTTATAAATTGTCATGTCAGAATTTCTATTACAATGCCTATTAAAAATAACATTGCTCTGAATAATCACAATAATAATAAAATTAACTCTTACCAATCCCTTGCTATATACTACAGAATGTTCTAAATACTTCGTATATATTATTGTATTTAATGTTTTAAAAATTTATTAGATTTTCACAATTTTGTAAAGATGAAGGCAAAAATTAAAAAACTGACGCTGATGTGACACAGGAATACATAGTAGATACAAAATTTAAATCTAGGTCTTTTGACTATGGAGCTTACCAATATGTTTTATTGACAGAAATAAGTTATTTTTAGCTTAACAATATAAAATTGCTTTGTGCTAATATACTTTCAGGTTTAATCTCCCATCCAAATTTAGTTTCTTACTTCTCTCCATAAGAAGTTTAGACAATCCGGTGGTCTGAGCACCTGATTTGAAGGTAACAATATGCAATGGAATTACAATGGTGAACACCTACCAGCTTGCCTAGTTAAACTCTGTATTATCTCTAATGTTTTATTGAAGAATTATTTTCTTAATCTCTTTAATAGTTTGAGCAATCTTTCATTCTTACATCTGATAATCTGAGCAATGTAGTTGAGGATAGCAGTATGCAACGTAACAAACCACTGTTGATTTTTATTAATTTGTCGTGAGACCCTGTATCACTTTGAATGTTTTTGCTTTGATTTATTTATGGTTGTGATACTGGTATGCTGCTACTGTTCTATTTGTTTGTTTGTTTGTTTCTCATGTACTACTCTCTTTAAGATAAAAAAAAAGAAGTTTAGACCAAAAGACGTATTTTAAAGTGTGAGAAAAGAAGCAATAAAAATACATTTGCATTGATGTTTCTCCCTATTTCAACATTTCTGCCAGTGGCAATGTCCTTGTTGTCTTCCCTAAGTGCCCTCAGCCAGCCATCTACATCACAAATCTGCCTAGCATGTGGCCAGCCTTAAATTTTATTGAAATATTTTTAAGATGAGTCGGCTTTAAAAAGATGAGTATACATAAATGAAATAAATTGGACCTATATGTGTAAACATCATATTGTTTCCCTATAAATTGCTCAAAGGAAGGAATAACTGGGATGAGGGTAAGGAGAAAAAGAAACAAAGAAGGAAGGGAAATATATATATATATATAGAGAGAGAAAGATAGCTGGAATAACTGTACTGCTGAAGTCTAATGGTTTATTGAAAGGAATAGTTAATGCCTAATTTTTTGACCAATTTTGCATGCTTATATCTGGTAATCTGAACAACTACTTTGAAGATAACAATATGCAATATAACAACCATTGGTGAATTCCTACCATCTTGTCTAATGAACCTCTATCATTTCTAATGGTATTTTTTATTTTTATATTTTACTCTTTTTAATGGTTCAGTCAGTCTGGCATTCTTACATCTGGTAATCTGAGCAACTTCATTGAAGATAACAGTATGTAATATATCAGTCACTGTTCATTCCTATTATTTTGTTCTGAAGCCTTGTATCATTTTTGTTGTTTTTGCTTTGTTTTGTTTTGTCTATGCTGGTATTTTGCCATTGTTCTTTTTTTATTATTATTATCTTTAAAATAAAAAATAATAATAAAAAGATGAGTATAGTGTTCCTCTCTAAAGTCTAGTAAAATCTCTAACACTTCCTCTTATCCCCTATATCTAACATACTATCACATGTATATCATATACAGCAGTTAGGGGGGACTTTCAAACTGATTGGATTTGGGGCTTGCCACAAGGATTTGTGAGCACACCTGCGGGTATGACTGGTTGGCATTTAGAAATGGCCTTGAGGTCCATGTCTGGTCTCTCACTCTTCCTCTCTGGTACTCCTCCCCCTCTTTGCTTCTCAGCAGCCATAAATTAGCCAGCTTCCCTCTTCAATAATTCTGTATTTTGACATCTTTGCCTTGGAGACAACTGAAACCATGAGCAAATTAAATGTCTCCTCTTTTAAACTGTAGATATGGGTATTATGTCTCAAGAACATAAGACAGTTAATAAAGAAAATTGGTACAAGACATGAGCTCATTGCTGTGATTATATCTGAACATGTGGCTTAAATGCCTTTGGAATTCATTTGTCAGAGGAGTTGGGAAAGTTTTGGAAATTCTAGCTAAAGAGATGAGCAAAACCTGATGAGTAACTCTGATCAGAGGTCAGAAAGCCACAGTGCTGATGGGAGTGCAGACAGTAAAGGCCAGGCTCAGGAGGCTTCAGGTGGGAAAAAGGACATCATTGCCTATTGGATTAGAGGCTATGTATGCCATCCTCTGGCAGAAAATGGGCCTACATCTTGCCTATGTCCTAGAACTTTGTAAGAGCCTGAGATTAAGGGCAGCTGACTAATTAAACCTGTAGAAGAAATTTAAAAATAGCAAAGCTTTCTGTGGAATGGCTATAAATGGCTGTGGAAGGACTATAAATGGCCACTTTTGCAAGATTTATAGCGAGAATAAACAGCAAAAGTCAGAGAAGAAAAATAAAAAATTGAAATTTTGGCCCAGAAGTACACATGCGTCCATTTGGGACCAAAGGAGCTCTGGTTGCTAAAGAGATTAGTGCCCTTGAAAAGAAGCCATGTACTTCACACATGGAAAAGAAGAAAGACTTGTTGGGAACATCTCAGAAATCGACAAGACCCCCACCACTGCAGGTTCACAGTTGAAAAGAGCCAACCTCTCTTTTTAGAGAAGAGTCCATGGAATCCCTGCTCAAGAAGGGCCTTTTAGGAAACTGAGCCCCTGGGATTCATTTCACCCTTCTCAGCCATCCCAGTACTCAGAAGTTGCTGCCATCATGGTACAAGGGGGGCTGGGCACTGCTTCTTCTGGCAGTAGCATTGGCATTGTCCATATGAGGCTGACCTTACTGGCATTCAGAATGTGAATGATGTGGTGTCATGAAGGCTTTCCTCAGGATGGGAAAGAAGTCTTGGAAGACCAAGTACTCCCTGAGAGCGAAGTGCAGAAATCTGAGAATGAATCTAAAAGTGGAGTAGAGACACTAAGAAGTGAGACATGCCAGGAATGTGGACTGTCTGCTCAGGAAAGCTGCAAGCCATGAAGTGAGCAAGCTAAGGGGGAAGCTTTGTGGGCTGCCACCAGCAACGCCTTAGGGTGAGATGCCAAGGCCTGCAAAACTCACGTTTAGCCCTGCGCGCCTCAGAGACCAGGTATTGAGCTATAGGACTTGATGTTTTCCCTGTTGTACTTTGGTCTGCTTTGGGTGCAGTTATTTTCTATTTCCCATTCTTCCCTTGTGGAGTGGGGCTGTTTTCCCCCTCTCACTTGAGATTATGTAACTTGTTTTTGATTTGTACAGAGGTTCACAGATAAGAGTTTGCCATACTTTTTGAAAAGGTTTGGACTTTTGAAAATGCTGAAATTGTTGAGATTTTGAAGAAGGGATTATTGCATTTCTGGTTGTATGCTGAGTAGTTGTTTTATGCTATGTGAAATTATGAACTTGATATTGTCTTTGTTTGGAGATGAAGAGCAATTTGAGGAGATATATTTGAGTAGCAAGTTCCAAAGGGGTGAGACGCAGCACTTTTATGTTGATTTGCTTTAGGGGCCTCTGCAGGGACTGCTGGGGAGACATCCAGGTGTCTGTGCTGTCCTGCAGGTCTGACCTGGGGCTTGTGTTTGGTCTCATGCCTCTTTTGCTCTGGAGCTCTTCCCCTACTGTGCTTCTACGCCACTGTGAACCAAGCAGTTTTTCTCCCTGTCATCCTTCCTTCCACCAGGATATCTTTGCCTTAGAGCCAGAAAATCATGGACTATAGCTGTGAGTAAATTGTATTCCTCCTTTAAATTATGAGTGTTGGATACTGTGTCTCAGCAACATGTAAACTACTACACCATCTGAAAGAACTAAACTAAACTAAATAAACTAAACTAAGTAAGGGGTGAAGACCTACAGCAGATATGTATATGAAATGAATGTTTGCTAATAAAACAGCAAAATCTGCAAACATAAGCTCTAGAAATGGGCATACAGAAAGGCTGATCCCTTGAACATGCTACTTTGTGGTGTTTCCTTCTCCATGTTTCATCTTGGGAGCATCTTTAGCAGACTTAAGGACTGTGAGTATAAGTGAGGGTCCAGCACTGCAGAATATAACTCCTAACAGCAGTCACAATCATGTCTAGGAAGGAAAACTTAGAGTCCTTAGTAAAGCTCCTAAATGTAAAATGAGAATGAGGATAAACAGTTACTGTACTATCTGAACTAGTGGCTAGCTAACCAAAGTAACATCACAGACTTACAACTGAACCTAGAGTTTATACTTGAAGAATGTAGCTACTTCTGCCATAGAAATTCACAATCCAGATTTTTTTTTCACAATCCAGATTTTTTAATAACAAAGAAAACTTCCCTTGCTGAGTCTTGTGGGAGAGATACTATGTCTAGTTTTATTTTCTGCATGGGAAAAACTTGGGCAGTTTAAATGTTCCAGGCATCCTGCTTTGGGAAATTGAACACATTTTTTTACTTCACATACCAGTGCACATGTTGTCAGGGAGGCAATGGTATGTGGTAAAATAAGCACTGGCTTTAGAGTCAGGTAGACCTGGGTTTTGAATTTGCTTTGAACTTTGGAAGCCACATCATACTATCGTTAAGCTCATAAACTGTAAACTCAGGTCACCTGGTTGCAGGGTCCCGCTCTTGTGACAAAGCGTGTCACTATGAGTCTTTATGCTTCATCTGTAAAACAGGAGTAGGAGCAAGGCTGACAATATAGACTTTAAAGCTCCAGATATCTGTGAAAATTTTTAATAGTTCTCGTGCATAATAAGCACTGTTTATGGTGCACTTAGGCTATGTAAATATTGGCTCTGACTTTTGGTTAGATTTCCGGTCTTAGAAGAGATCATTAATTCACTTTTCCTCCCACATGAAATAGGAATTTCAATTTCACATACCATTAGATTTGTTTGGTTTGTTCTCTGAATTAAGTTCAATATCTGCTGCAATATTTTTGGCATGGTAAAGAATCATAAAACGTATTATGGTGGGCTTTTTGATCACGGTGACTTAAATATTTTATATACAACATGGTTAAAACAAGAAAGGTTAATTGGATAGGCTGATCAATCACAACACTGTGAAAAAATACTGATTTTTATGTATATGTAAAGGACTGCAAATTTCCTCAAACTGACTTATGAACAGGCTGTAATGCCAAAGTTTGATTGGAAATCTGGAACTGCATGCATTTTCCCACATACACTATTGAAATGATTAAAATGTACTCCTTCAAACCAATGTTTTCCGTCTTTTGCTAAAAACCCAAGTGTATGCAAACACAGGGCTCTAAGTACTTTCGAATAAATATGTTGTTATTTTCATTTGCCTAGATTCTCATCTACTGCCCTCTCCATGATATGAAATTTGCACAGCTTCATCTGTAATAACATAGCAATGAATACTGGTCTTTACCTGCAGTGTATACACCACACTGCACAGTCATGTGTCTTGTCAATTTCTGTTACATTAGAGTATAGCTGAGAGCAGGAAATTCCTGTTCTGTAAGCTATTACTGC
This sequence comes from Chinchilla lanigera, assembly GCF_000276665.1. Taxonomy (NCBI): domain Eukaryota; kingdom Metazoa; phylum Chordata; class Mammalia; order Rodentia; family Chinchillidae; genus Chinchilla; species Chinchilla lanigera. The sequence goes on along the minus strand of NW_004955425.1, from coordinate 18,644,993 downwards.
TTTAGACTAACCTGTGAATATATGTCTTCCAATGTAGTACCCCTTTCCATAACTAATTTCTAAATTTCCAAGTAATAAAAATAATATGGAATCAAACTTTTAAAATTTCTTTTGGTACAGTCACAGTTAAGAGTATATTTCATCTGGCATTTTACTATACAGTGACTTCTGAGGACTCTATTCTTACAGGTTTATATATGTCTGCACTTTTTTTTTTTTAACTGGGAATCAAACTCATGACCTCAGCCTTGTCAGGCAAGCTCTTATGCCTCTGAGTTATATCTCCAGCCCCTTACAGGTTTATATATGGTCTTCATGTATTAAGATAATTATTAAATTCTATGGAACTAAAGTAAAATTCTAAGTCATAATGGTTTTACTTGGGATATTCTATTAATTATGTATATTTTCAGTTGATAGGTGCTTGGTTCCATTGATTTAGTTCATCAAACAGTCACGTTCTTGAGGGTTCTTGCCCATTTATAGTGTGAAAACTATTTTAGTATTAGTTTGAATATGCCATGTGTAGGTCGATGATGTCTTACCTGATCATCATGCACTAGAATGGTTAGCCCCCAAAGGCTAGCTGTAATGACAGGACAAATTCATAGAACTATACTAGGTTGCTATGTTAAATTTTAGAGAATGTCAGGGACAAAAGAAAACATTAACATGAATATTTCATACAAATTTCTATCAATTCAAAAGAAACTAAAACATGATAAACACATAATCTCTTCCTGTTAAGTTAAATGTGAAAATTTAAGGGAAGCAATGTAACCATTAAAATAATGTGATGATTTTAAGAGTTCTGTGGAAAAACCTAGACAAAATTGTAGTAAGAGGCTTAAATTATGGAACAGGATGGAACCTTTTACATAGTTCAGTCTAACCTATATATTGCATAGACAAATTCTAGCTCAGAGAACTTAAGTAACTAGTGAAATATTATTCAGTGGCCATAGTGAACGTTGACTATTTAGTCTTATGATGTATGGTTGAGGAGCTCTGTCTGCTGTTCTGTGCTAGCTTTCAGTTACAGATCTGAAGTCAGGACACAATGGTGCGGGTGGTAAGAGGCAAATTTAGTACAACAGTTGGCGCAGGGTCTGTGAGAGGAATGCAGTAGTAATTCAGTGAGACACCTGCCAAAGATGTTTTATGGGCCCCTCTCTGATCAGAAATGTTTCCAGATTCTGGGTAAGACAGAACTAAAAGGTATGATTAAATTGGCCCATGTAACGAAGGTTAAATAAATTCAGGGCTAAGATCCAGAAAGAACATTAGTGTTTGGAAAATTCATAGATGAGAACAATTATAAATCAGATTTCCTTCTGTCAGGCCTTTACCAGTCCCTTAAAGTCTCCAATCATCTCACTGCCAACTTAATTCCAATAAACAGTGTCAAGGTTACAGATGTGACAAGGGTAGTCTTGGTATAAGTCATGTTTTGCATCATATCTCTGACATAAGAATTGGAACTTCACCTCCAATAAGGAAAGAAGAAGTAATTATATATTCTCTTTTTGGTGTGATTTGATTAAATTCAGACAGCACTGTGCTTTGGGATGTAGGTGTTTTATGAGTCACATTTCAGTATCAGGATCCAGAGAATGAAATAGGCATTCAGGTTCCTATTTTAATGAAGTCAAAAACTCCAGAATTACACAGCCACCTAATTCAAAGGATTATTTATTTTTCAAAATTCCTCCAGGAGTATATATGTCATTTTGATTCTAGAATTTTATTGATGAGCCCGTGACCATTCTTTGATCAAGAGACAAAGGGGAAGCAAAAGGGAGGAAAGGTAAAGGGAGGGAAACATAACTGAGAAAGAAAGACCTGGATCTTTTGCAAATTGGGAGGAGACCAAGAGACGGAAGAAAGGAGGAAGAGGCAAGGTAGGGACCAAAAAGCAATTAAGACGCGTTATGTACATGCACCGATTCCCATGCTGAATGTGATCATTGTGTACTGGAAACATTTCTAGTACATATAAATACAGTAAAACCAGCACATATAAGTACAATAAAAGTAAAATGTTATAACAATCAAATCCCTTGAGAGAGTGTTTGGATCAGTAGCTTCCCTCCTTTTAAATGCTCTTGGTTTCAATCAAACAGCAAAAGAGCTAGTTAATGTGTTTTGTTTTGATACAAGACAGTAGGGCAGTAGATCTGATCATGCTTTGATTAAACTGGAGTTTATTGTCAATAACTTGGTCATTTTAGCATGGTAAACATGCTTGCAAAGTGCCGTGATTTATTGGATCTGCAGAATCAAAGAAATTGATAGTATCTCCAGGATCTTTTAAAAAATATTATCCTCACTTACATGCGAGACAACAACCCAAACAAACTAGGGTCTGGTTTATCCTGTATCTTTAGTTTATCTCTGTTTCCTCAGTTAAAAAATGAGGGCAAGGGAATTGCAATTCACTCTCATGAATGTGATATGATAACAGAAGGATCTAATAACAGAAGAATCTAAAGGACAATAGGAAACATGAATAAATTAGTTATGATCTCTACCTGAAAGGAGGGAATGGTGTTGAGGAAATCACTGCTGTCTCCTGGAGCCTTAGTGGGACAGTCATTCTGAGACTTGAAAAAAATGTGTGAGTCCAGAAAGGAATCTTGAGAAGACACACAAATACCCACAGGGTCAGGCAACATGATTCCATTTTATTCCCTGAGAAAGGACTTGGAAATCTGATTAGAGCAAACTACATGGCCACCATCAGTTGACAATATGACATACTCAGTACCCTTCACTCTTTATTTTATGGTCATTAATGCTATCTTAAAATTTGTGAACCAAAAAATTAATTATAAAAATTATATCTTAAAAAGATGGTTTTTGGTGAATTATAGAGAAGAGGACAGCTCTATGAGAGCGCTGGGAGAATATTGACTTGAACTAATGAAGAGTATATGAAGTTCAAGAAGGGAATTTACTTTTAAGAGGGTTTCAGAGATAGAGTAGAAATGCTGTGATGACAATGAGTGGAATTTACAGATTTAGAGGCCGTTATGCTAGTAGTTAGACATTTATATATAATATATACTGTGTGCCAGACAGTATTCCAAGTGTTTAATATATTATACGGGGCCTGGGGGTTTAG
>NW_004955425.1:18523897-18641769 GCF_000276665.1 Chinchilla lanigera | reverse complement strand
CAAAAAAACCCAAAATGTTTTAATATATTATAAACCTATTTTAATTTTCATGTCAACGGACTAGGCAGATACAATTATGAAACATGTTTTTCAAAGGAAAAAACTGAAGCATGGAGAATGTAAATAAAACATTCCAAATCATTCAGTAAGTAGCATGGACAAGTTTCAAACATAGGTAATTTTTATCTAAAGTCTTTGAAAGACTTGTTTGTATAGTCTTTCTAGAAATTATTTCCTTAACTATACTTCTGGTCTTCTAAGAAGAAGGTCAAAATTGCATTTGATATTCTTTCAGCATATCGATGTGTACATTTTCAATACATAATTGGAAATATGATAATGAACCCAAAGGAGATGTCAAGCCCGAAGGTAGAGATGCAAGATGCTTTCACATGCACATATTAATTGAAATTGCAGACATGTTTACCAAATTATGAACTTATACTGACAAAAATGAGAGTCATGAGATTAAAGATAACTTGATAATATCAAAAGTCTCGGGATCTAGACCCTCTTGTAATGCTAATTCAAAATGAAATGACTATTCTACACTTCATGAGTCCATTGGATTTCATGATTTCTATGTATCTGAAGCAAAGTATTTGGTAATCCACAGTACAGATCTGCATTTCAACTGCACCACTAGCAGGCAGTGTGCTAGTTTAAGTAAATTAAAAATTCCAATCAACTTTTAAGGATTATTCAATTTGGATTTGAACAATCTGAGCAATCTCCCCCTAAATTCCAGTATAAAATCTCTAACTACAGATTTACTGATGTTACAGAATAACTGGGGATAGTCACACGCATTTCCTGATAAATGGGAATTTTGAACCATAAATTGAAAAATCTAGTCAGAATCCATCAGGTATCTGGACAAAGAAGCAGGATTAATATTTTGCTTTCTGTGCTGTTGTTAAACCTCATCATATGAACTCTTGATTGTCTTTTCCATAAACCACCTCACTTCTTTGTCAGTTCCAATAAAGCATATATTTGCAAAGACTCAGCGATATCTGTATGGAATCGACACCCACTGAATATATCTTAGATGTCGCTATAGTTAAAAACTTGTTATAAACCAGAATGGATGTTGTCCATGATCCTGAGATATAGCAATTATTTTTGTTGAACTAGAAAGACCAAACAATTAAAAAATATAAAATGCTAGCCCCAGTGTATATTTTCATTAGGTGACTTGCATTGTCTATACCATTACTAAGGGAGACTGTCCTTGTATGCAACAAAGTTTTTGATAAGATTTCTAAAAATGTAAAAATAACTATTTTCATCTCACCAAGACTCTACCATAGGATGCTGCCTCTGTGACCTTTTCTACTTAATTCGAATAAATCAACACAATCAGACACAGTAACCACACATCTTACAAGAACAATAAAAAAACCACTATATTATAACAAATAAAAAGTACAGCAAATATCAGTGAAAGAGTGGAAATTATCTTCCCACAATATGTGGATCTATTTCTGATAATTGTAAAATAAAGCAAACTTACAAAAATGTGTTTTAGGATCTTCTTGCAAAATCAATTATTTCTTCCTGGACAGGGAGACATTTCTAAATAAATCTTCTTTGGAAAAATGGATTAATGTAATAACCCAACATTTTGTAGGCTTTAATAACTGAAATATCACACAGACAGTGTTAAATTCATGGGAATAGTTCAAGTTCCACTTCATCATGCACCTCATGTGCTGTCTAGCTGCTTACGGGCATTATAGGAGATGTGTTCGTATGGATGACTGGGTACCACTCCTTCTCCCTAGCAACCTTTTCTTTTTCTGCACTGGTGTGCTTTCGTTAGGCTGCGAGTTCACCAGGCCTGTACTGCTAGGCCCCAGTCTTTGTTCTAAGACCTGTATATCTCCCTAAGACAAATGGCCATCTCCACTGGTGCTCAGTGTTCCAAAGTTAAAACTGACCTCCTCATAGCTACGATCTTCTCCTCCTGAGTGGGCTTTCTTTGGTTCCTCAGTGTAATCGTTCTCCCATGTTTCATCTCTCCAGGTTTAGTGCTTTCTCATATTTTATATTTCCTACTCAGGTAATTGTCAAACAATATCTCAAATATCACCACCCCTTTTGTTTCTTACTCCACAGAGTATATCAGAACACAAGTGAGTGAAAGGATGTAATTACAGAAATAACCTCAAAGGCACTCTAATTCCTATAAAACATAGCAAATAATTTTCCACTTCTAGCATTTGAACTATTACTACTATCATCACATTTTGGCCCCTCTGACACATATCAAAGTAATTGAGGGCTAAGGATTTAGCTCAGTGGCACAGCTTCTGCCTGGCAAGTGCAAGGTCGTGAGTTCAATTCCCGGTACAGGAAAAAAAAAAAAAAAAAAAAGAAGAAAAAACCAAATCACAAAGTAATTCAGATGTACCATGGGGTCTGGACCCATGGGTTAAAGGCTTGGCTCTAGAGCACAATCTTCTTTTTACTTTGTGACTCTGCTTTTGTCATCACTTTGTTTACTCGCTTGAACCTATGTATGTTCAAGTTAAATGTGACATTAAAAAGAGAAGATAAAATTCTGGGCATTGGAAGTGTGAAACACATATAGGCACACACACTCACAATCACAATATTCAGTCTGTGATTAAGCAAAGGGCCCCCAAACCAGAGCTACCGATAGAGAGATTTGCCCAGAAATCTAAACACTTTTTCATTGGAGACCATCTTTTACGTGAAAAGGTGCAATGAAGATGCAGCAGGCAACCAGTGCTCGGTCAGCCCATCTGCTCATGTGTCTGAGGGTAAAAGTGGTTGGGGCAGCCATTCAGAGGAAGTGAGTTCAGTGTTCAAAATGTTCACGGTTCAAAACGGGGCAGGAGTGCTACTCCCAAACTGAAAAGGCAGGGTGCTCCAGTGTGAAATATTCGGAGGTGGAATGAAAATAGTGGGTCTGGAGTTTGTATCCAGAGCTACATCGTCACAATGGGAAGGAGACATTTTCATCAAATTACACAAGTTCGCTTTTATTGAGAAAGTAGCTTCACAAGAAAGTTAAGAGAATGGAATCTTCGACATACTACAGTTTTGAGCTTAATCCCAGTGTTTCCTCTTAGCGCATAGATTACCTTGGCTGAGGCCGCTTAACCCTCTGACTTAAGTTCTCAGAAAGTTTATCTGATAAAGTGAAAAGAATATCCACTTCCCAGGGTTTCTGTTAAGGCTATGGGTGATATTTTACAGCTTTTAATCTCCACATAAGTTTACTGAGAGCCATTACCAGTTTGTCTGTCCTCTTTTGTTTACTCTTTGGCATTACTATTGGGAAAAGAATGTTATTTGTTTTCAACACCCTCATAATTATAGTAAAGGTAATGAACCAATGCACATGCAATGCATTTTGCTGTGTACTTAACTTGGTTTATAACATTCTGTCCTAATGTCAAACCTATAATGTAGATATTTTCGGTTTTCTATTATACAAATGAGGGCTGGGGATATAGTTCAGTGGCACAAGCCCCTGCCTGGCAAGCACAAGGTCCTGAGTTCCATTCCTTGTACGAAAAGAAAAACCTATTATACAGATGAGAAAACTAAAGCTCAGGGAGAGAAAACATTTGCTATGGTACATATAATCTGTCTCCAGAAGCTGTGTTCCTAATCACTCCATTCCATTTCCATCCTGCCTTCTCCCTACACACGCTTACATATCCATCCACCTAGCCGTGTGGACTTTCCTTTTGAATTTACACAAAGACTAAGTTTACAGTGATTAAAAACCACACACAGCTTTACTCTTCCGCAGACTGCTGAATCCCAGTATCGGGGGATTAGTTTCGATGCCTATTGCTTTGGGGTTAGGACCTGCTGCCAATAAAGTTTCTCATTTTCCAAGCAGCTGGGAGGGTGGCAACCAGCTGCTCCGAAATGTGTTTGAACCTCATCCCCTTGACTAGGAGACAGCTGTGCTTATTTATAGAAAGATTCTGGAAGATTGTGCTGTGTTTTATAAGACACTCTAGGCAAGCTGAAAGAGATTTCAGATTTGAAGAGAGATTATATTTGGGAATAGAACTTTTAGTGTTTCCCAATTCTGGACAATTCTGCAACCTCTGATAGTCTCAGATATAAAGATTTTGTCTGAAATAAATAGAAGACAGTCACTTTAAAGACATTTTAATTGGTTTTTTGAAGGTGCATTTTTTTATACCTGACATATTCCATGTCTCACCTCTAAGATAACTGGCTTCTTGCCCCAGGCTTCCTGGGGAATGATTTCCCAAGCCCTGTTCCATCTCGTTACCTGCTGCTCTTCCCCTCCAGTGTGTTAGGTGAGGTAGTAGTGGAATGCGTTAATTGTGCCGCTTCTTTCCGTAGATTTAAACAAGTGACTGAGTGCATAGTAGTTATCTCTAGAGGTCATAGCAGGAGCGTGGCTGAGGGGCTCCAGACTAGCAGCCCAGTGAGACTGTGAAACATTAACAGAAGGAACAGAAGAACTCAGCAAAACAGTGCCATTATCGTAGTCTCGTTTTTCACCATTGTGTAGTAGTATTTTCATCATAGTGCTTGCTTTATAGATATTGTAAAACTGCTTTTAATTTAGTCATAAAGGGCAGTGGTACAGCTTATGGGCTCATATTAAAGCCAGGTCAAATCTTCAAAGATTCTGGAAAGCAAGGTCACAAATGAAATTTTGAAAATATGGCAAAATTTTAGATGTATTTCAAAAAATAAGCAAGATTTAAGCAATATTTTACTTAAAATTAGAAAATTATATTCTGTATATGAATGTATGGATAGTGTGTACTCACACCTAGGTATATGAATAATTCTCAATTAATTTCTGCATGCCTTTCATCCTGTGGCCTCTATTTTCCCTGCAAAATATTTAAATTATTCTAGAGAAACATAGGCATGTTTGACAGCACTTTTAGATTCATAAACATGTAAAAGAATTTAGAGCTATACAAGCCAACACTCATATTGTTCACATGCATTGGTATACATGTACAGATATAGCATATGTGTATATGAAAGCATATTTACACATATACATATACTCACCAATATGTGCATGCATAAATTGTGATAGAAATAAGAAAGACAACTGCATGGTAGACATAAATATTTTTACTTCTTAAGCACAGTATTCAAAGAAATGAATACTACATACTATAGAATTTGATGATTGAAACTGTAACATAAAGAAAAGGGCTATAGGGGCTGGGGATTTAGCAGCGGCAAAAAGCGCCTGCCTGGCAAGCACAAGGTCATGAGTTCAGTTCCCGGTACCCTAGAAAAAAAAAAAAAAAAAAAAAAAAAAAAAAAAAAAAGGGCTATACATGCTCAGGTGAAAATTCCATTTTCCTAGTCACAGTTACTGTACTCTGAGCACACTTGTCTGTTCACAATGCCTTATGTACTGATTTCAGTTAGGGGCGACCAGCGGGAAACCATCCTCTTGTTGATAAGAAGTCATCAACTTTTGGCATTTCTCTGCTTATCGTAGGTTCATCCTTCCATCTCTCCACACTAGGAAGTGTGACAGTTCACGATGATGGTGAGGTGAATGCTGCTTATCATCACCAATTTTCTTCCTCCACTGCCTCTATTATCAAGTTCCTATATTAAATTCCACTTTGAAACACCTAGAATTATTTATGTTTTCTTCACTGGACTTCACTAATACACAAACTGAAGGGTTTAGGGTGTGCAGACCTGGCTTACAGTGTTTTAAGGGATGCATGAGCGTGTTTGTGTGCTCACGGCATGTGGCAGATGATTGGAGGGAATCAGTACCTGTCCCCATCGCTCCTAGTTATCAAGACATATTCTTGTGGGATCCCTGAACTTTCAACTATTTCTGCCCAAAGATAAACACCAGAATATTCATTAGTAGCTCTTCATAGTAGTAACAGCCTCAGGCTTTCTAATAGTTCCATGTCAGTAGATGGATAAACTATGATATTTTATTGATGGAATATTATGTAAGAATATAATTCATTGATCTTCTAAATGTAGTTTAATTAAATGACACCAGAAATACAAGGTTCATTATTAAATTTTTTGGTACATGTCATATATTTGACATACACGTAATATTGTCACTATATATTACATGTAATCATGTATATTTAAATTAAAGAATGAAATTATATCTTACTTGATACATGTGTATTATAATGATATATGTATAATATGTGTATTATATGATATATGAATAGTTATTTTCATTTAAAAATCAGATTTTCAGCAAAATGAAGAAAGTTCTGTGGACTGAAAGCTTCGAACCAATGCCTTTTAGGGTCCTACTGTCTACTTTTTCATGGCATATCAACTATGTATGAGAATAGGAGCAAGGAAGATCTTACACCATTATTAGCATATTGTATTGAATGCCATCACAGAAATGTCGATGGAGAAGGTGGACCTCAAGTGTTCTTGCTGATGCTGGAGGAAGAGGGCAAAGGTTAAAACTCTGATGTTAAGGAACCATGCTGAACCCTTGCACTCCTGCTAGTTATACTGGGGAAAGGATATATTAATTTTTGTGATCTGTGCACCTGGAATTATAACTATTGAACATTATTTCTTCAGGTCAGCATTTCTCTTTAATTCAAGAGGATTGATAGGCAACTAATCAGGCTCAACTTGTGTATTTTATAACAGGCTATTCCAGATAAAATTAAGGCATTCTCAGTAGCTACTGGAATTGGCATTATGGGTATGATTATTTATTTTCAAGCCAGTAAAATGTTATTCTTACAGTATGTGCTTTAGAAAAAATATCCTTGAAGTGGCTTTGTGGCAGGACAAGATTACAACTAAATAAATGTCATATTCCATTCAACATCTGGCCTTCTCATTAGTGTTAATATTTTTAGATATTCCATGCATTGTTTTTCTATCTGTCGACATATTCTAATGTTAATTAGTGTTAATTAACATTAGTGTTAATATTTTTAGATATTCCATGCATTGTTTTTCTATCTGTCGACATATTCTAATGGAGTATTGGCAAACGACATTTTACTGTGCGATTTATATCAAGGACCTATTGGAATAACGTTTCATATTCAAAGAATGAACTACCTTCGCAATTTAATTATAAGCTTGACAATTTCAGTTTGTAGATGCAACTCCATTTTGACCAGCTTTAACAAAAACGTTCATTTCATTTGCCTATTAAGCAAGCCTGTGTGTTTAATGCTCTTGAATACACCTGAAAAGTAAACTGCTTTCAATACAGACCATTCTTCAAAAACTCTGTTTAGAAACAAAGTAATGTGTTAAGCAAGTACTGGGATAAAATTAACTCCTCAGAGAAGTTTAGGGTAGATTATAAATACAAATTGAATTAGTTAGCATATTTTTTTGCTAAAAATATATTGTAACATATTCAGTGGTGTACACTGCAGGTAGAACCTATAATTTAGAAAAACTACAAATATCATTAAGTCTTTCTAGAAATAGTTATTTTATGCTAATACTAACTGGTCCATACACACAAATATGACCTTTAACGTGTTCTATGCTAAAATCATTTCCAAATGTCTTAACTAAACACTTTAAAACTAAATAAGAGTTAAAAATACACTGCCAGGGAGCCAAATCTTTCTTTCTTTTGCAAAGCCAAGGCTAACAAACTGAGCTAATTTTACATCATATTTAGAAAAAAATTTGTTTAGTCAGCATTGTATTTGTACTAACACATTTAAAAGATTAAACAAATATTATACATTTCCTTGTCCTAGAAATTACAATTTCCTTAATTTTTTTGGACCTTATCAGTCTGCTTTTATTACGATGCAGAATTTAAAATTTAAAAATATTAATCTGTCTTTAAATGGTTTGATTCCTACAAGGATGAGTGAATTCTTTTTCTATCTGTTCTTCCCCAAAACTTCTACTTAGAAATTGATATTAAATAATCATTTCAAGTCAACCTCTTAAAAAAGCAAGTAAGGTATTCTCACTATTCTTAATAACAATAAGCATTACAAAGTAAAATTGACATTCTTTAAAAAAGAGTTATTGTATTTTACTTTAAAATCTTAGATATTGTGTTATTATGAGCACAATTTCTTCAACTATTCAATAATTGAAAATAGTCACACATCAGAAATGACGTTTCTGAGAGATGCGGCATAAAATGAGCAAAAACTCAAGGTGGCATTGGACTCCATTCAAATTTCAGCTCGACCATTTAATAGTTGTGTTATATTCAGAAATATGCCGAACTTTCCAGTTCCTTTGTTTTCCCATTCACAAAAATAAAGATAATAATAGTGCTTACCGCAAATGATTCATTCCAGTCTATTTCCAATATCATACAATGGATATTAGCAATGGTTATAAGCTGTTATTATGCCTAGAACCAATGTTGACACATTTGACTTTCAAAATATATCTTGTAGGCAGGAGCAATATCTACCAGGGGACTTTGAGTTCAGGAAAACATTGGGACTTACAAAAATGTTATAGGCTATACTTGGTACCAATGTATGGAAATGGTTTCGTGATGGGAAATACCTCTTTCCAAGGAGCATAGGGCTTCCTCTCAGCAGGAGTCCTTGAAGAAATACCTGGGATAGCAGTTCCCACAGGCTTTGGGAAACTATGCTTTTCCCAGGTGACAGGCCAGGTGCAAGGATATGAAGTGCTCATCAATGGAAGTGCAATTCATTTAAACCTGGAATGTTAATGCAAAGTACATGCCTGGTAAAGGACTTGCATGCAGAATATGGGGATAAGCGAAAATAATCAGTGTCTCACAAGGAATGTAATGATTATGCAATGTGAAAGTGTACTAATAAAAAATAAAACCTGGAAAAAATAAACAGAAAAAGTAAAGTCAAAAGAAGGGATATGCTCCGATGTCTTTGCTCTTGTCTGTCAGTAATTACAGTAGAATTTGACAAAGGCTTTCTAGCTGACATCTCAATTTAGCATAGTTTTCAGGGACTCACCTAGCAAGTGGTGGTGTTTTTTGTAAAAAGATCCAGTTATTCTCTATATATTAGTTACATGGACAAAAAATGACATATTATGTAGTCATGGCTCTTTTTTCCCATAGTAAAAGTTCGTTCATATGTTTTTAAGTAGGAGTAAGCCTTTCACCTGAAAACATTTTTTAAATTAGTTAAATTTGTATACTGTAGTTTAGGTGAAATCATGTAAAACATATCACAGTGCATGGAAGAGATATTATGATAAACTTACATTCATGATAATATTAAGACTCTACTTAGATGAACATTATTTAGATTGTCTAAAATAAATCTTACAATTAGAATGAGTTAATTTATTAAACATAATCACTTATCATTTATTGAGATACTAAAACTAAGATATAGAGAGACTGCCAAATTAATTGGACATAAAAATATTGAACCACTCATGTGACAATAACAGATTATCAGGCTCAGTTATTTTATGGTATGGGAATAAGCAAATATTGTTAGCATTGGGACATCTTTCTTGTTTATATGATGGATGATAGGCATTATGATAGGATATTAATTTGGGTTATTACCTTTGAATCTTTATTTAAAATTGTGCTCGTATTTTGGGAAGGATGAGAGTAAAGCTGGTTTCATGCATCCACATACAAATACTTACATAAAACTGCAGGACATATGCAGGATTTAGAAGACATTATTGTTCTCCACTGATACTTTAATCAAAAGTACTTCCTCTAAGTCAGAGGATAGTATTACCAGATGTTTGATAAAAAGGCCCTCCTCTATGATAAATACTGCAAGGTATGTTTGAGTAATAGAATTTACAGTTAATGAAGGTTTCTTCTAGAAATTTTATACACTTATGTTTTACAGTCTGGTTGATTTGTTTTAATAAATCTTTGAAATAAATAATATTCTTGCACAGTTACATCTGTGAAACTCAGAACTTTTGTTCAACAAGTTCAATATGGACCCAAAAGTAATATGTTACTGCACTTAAATTTGCTTTTGTCTTTACACAAAGGACTATTGAATCCTTTCACTCAAGAATTTTTCATGAACATATACAAGGATTAAAGAATTAGTGTTATTTTTTGCAGACATGAAATTGTGCACAGTTATAGTCTGTGAATAAGCTACAGACATTGCTTCAGAATTGAACAAAATTTCCTTTCATTAGCTGGACTTGTCTTTGCCCATTGCTGTGTGCCCTGTTATTTGGCTAAAACCTTAGAATTATACGCATTATTCAAGTAAGTATAGCTCTTAGCCTTCAAAGATATAAAATGTCTTGCAAAGCTTCCTCGTGCAACAACAGTATCCTGCGAGCAATTGTCCTAATCTGTCTGCAGAACTACTCTTCTCCTAGAGAGATAATTTTTCCTGTGGTTTTCCTGGGTCATGTGGAGAAGAACATTTACTATGGCCATTTAGCATTTTAGAATCAAAGGATTTGTCAGAGGCCAGCATCTGACATCACACGCAGTACAGGCAGGGACTGGTGATTATGTGAGGACATAAGAGCCATTTCCCTACAGAGCTAGATGTGCCTGAACTTCAACACCCTCCCTGACTGCTGGTCTACATGTACCAATTATATGGAAAAATGAAAAAAGAAATTAGTTGTAGCCTCTTCATGATAGAAATCACATTTTCAGAAGAGAAAGAGAATGTGAGTTTTAGTGTGGAAAGTCCAAAGCTAATGGCGGAATATTCTATAGCAGGAGATCCTAGGATCTGTTTGGGTAGAAGACTTTGTGGTGGTATAAAGCCTCAGTATAAATCCAATATTTTCATTTTGGAAAGATACCATTACCAAGGATCCTCAAATGTTATTTCACTCTATAAAATCTTGCTTCTTCCTATGGTGAGAGTAGAAACTACCCTCCAAGTTTAACTGAGCTCCGAGAGGTTTATAATGAAAACTGTTAATATCTAAAGAGCAGTTTAGCTTGAAATCTGTCAGTAATTTCTTAGTGAGGTGTATTATGTTGCTAAAAATCTTGCATTTTTGAAGTTATGTATAGTAGATTCACAAGCTCTACATGTTCTCCAAAATGCATGTGATTACTTTATGAAATCCTTTTCAGTGTTTGTGAGACATCTGACTTTCCTGCCATATTCACAGATGTTACTTTTCTGGGTTCATGGGGTAAAAAAGATGTACAGATGTGTAGTTGGCAAATATTACTGTCTTCAGATTGCACATTTTTGGTGTCAGCTTTTCTGGGGTTTCAGGCTTGTCATATAATGGAGCTAATTCAATTTTCTTCCAAGGAAGCAGCCGGCTAGACCACTGCCTTAGGCACATAATGTCAGCTTACTGCTTGCCTTCGCTCATTTATTCTGTATGTGAGGTGAGACTCCGCAAACAGCAAAGGTAGAGGACTCTGGCCAGGAAGCTGCGGACTTTTTCAGCAAGTGCAGAGTCTGTGTTTGAGTCTCAACCTGGCAGCGCACATCACAGAGGGGTGAAGCCCAGGCACAGCTTCCCCTGTGCGCCTGCTGTGGGTGACAAGCTGCCAAAGTAAAACAATGGAGGAGGCCTTGGTGGTGTAAAAACGAATCGACTTTGCTTAGCTCTTAGGTGTTTTGCAAGATTCGAGGAATATCATTCTATTCTTCCCCTGGTGTTGTTTATTTTATTTTTCTTTTTCATGAGGGAGAACCCAGAAAAATATAACAGAAACAGAGTTGCATTAGGACAAGTTCTGTTCTGCCGTTTCATTAGTGCATCTTCATCTTTAAGTGATGTGGAAGACTTTATAAAAATAATTTAATAAAAAACTCTGTGGCACTCATTCTACTGGCCTACTTACATTAATAGGCATGTCTTGCCTATCTAACCACTGAAGAAATGAAGGTCACAAAGGTTAGTGTCCCCAAGTGACCAACGAGAGATCTGGAATTTAAACTCAACTGTATTTGACTATAAGCCTTGGCTTTTTTTACGTCAGCAGGATTTTATGTTGACCTCCAGGCTACTAGGAAGTGTTCTAAGTTTAAAAGTTTAGGTGTGACTATTTAGGAAATATTTATGAGAGAAAATAGTACACCTGCATGTTTACACACACATATACATACGGTGTTTTTCTTATCTGTACATTCCATGAGAGGAAAAACTTTCTGTTGTTGTTGTATATATATATATATATATATATATATATATATATATATATATATATTATTGCTCACTATTATCCCCAAGAAATAGAGAAATCAATTGCAAAAACCAATGACCCTATGATGTTAAGGTATTACATTGTTTTAAATATTGCAGAATTTATATTGCTTCTCTGAAAACCAGGAGAGAAAAATTAGTCTCTCTAAGATATCATCTTAAAAGGTACAATATAGCTATATTTATGCATCACATAAATGGATAAGTCATGAAAGTGATAGAGATACGGTATTGCAGACAACTATACATATGAGAATATGGAAATGAGAATTAGCTGGTTCATTTCTACGGTAAAAGTAAAGCAGCACTTTTCAGCTTCTATATCATTAAAACGCTTTAATTCTGGATGGAGTTCTTGACTAGTAGCTCTTTCTTTTTCTTTACTACAGTTGGACAGTGTTACCTCCCTGATCCAAGCAGCCAAAAATTTAATGAATGCTGTCGTGCAGACAGTGAAAATGTCCTACATCGCCTCCACCAAGATCATCCGAATCCAGAGTCCGGCTGGGCCCCGGCACCCGGTGGTGACGTGGAGGATGAAGGCTCCGGCAAAAAAACCCTTGATTAAAAGAGAGAAGCCAGAGGAGACTTGTGCTGCTGTCAGACGGGGATCAGCAAAGAAGAAAATCCATCCAGTGCAAGTCATGAGTGAATTTAGAGGAAGACAAATCTACTGAAAGCACTCCTCCGCTCAAGCGCCACTGTTACAAAATCCTGGCTAACCGCACTGCTTTGTTTTACAATTTACTAGTTCTGTAATTTCACTAAGTTTCAGAATTAAACTCACAAGTAACCTAAAACATTGAAGGCTAAACCAATGTGAGTAACGTATGTTTGGGATCATGTCACTGTCATTTCTGTATAGCCAGCACACACTAGTTGATCAATACATGCTTGTTTAGTGAATGAAAACTTCAGGTGTCCTTCGGTCTGTCCTAATCACAGGAATATCTTACATTCATTAAGATATGAACACATGACAAGCTAACCTGTAATAATTCACTAAAGCCACTCTTCTCATCATAAAGTAAAACACTGACATAAGCTCTTGATTTGGTTTGCAATGCAAAGAAAAACATTCATGAAATATTTTCCCACTTCATATCCATAATTTCATCATTCTACTTAAGCTTGCAGAAATGCCTAATTTTGATCTCTAGATATCTCTATCCATTGTCAACTGATTAGTCTAACTTCTACCCAAAACTAACCAAATTGGGGCAGGCAGCTTCTCACTAGATTTCATTTTCAGCTTTAATAAGATGCTTTAATAGCATTACAAAAGATATGGTGCGTTTTGGTGCCACAACACATTTTAGGGTTTCATTTTTCTGTAATTTTCAGACTGCATATGCTGAAAATGAGTTATCCCTTATTGGACAAATGACCCACTAAACTGTACCCCAGACTGAGTTACAGTAACAAAATGTGAGAAGTTTTGTGTGACTCTGAAATTCTATTTACATCCCTTATCAATTGCAATTAAAAAGAAAGGCTACTTTGAAAAACGTTTTTGCACTGAGGAAATATAACCGTGGATTGTATCGCTGACCTGTGAAGCAGAGTGAATGACAATGAGGCTAAAAGCTAGAGCAGTTTTTGTTTTTTTGTCTTTCCTGTTTTCTTTCCATTTTTTCATTTCTTAACTTTGATCTTTATCACTGTATGTTTGCAGTATACAGTGATCACGTTTGCTGTGAGGAGTTGGCACATGTACCTAACATATTTTAACACCTTAATGAAGGTCACTGGGGCCATTTTACAAACCCAGTAACTGGGCTCATCTGTAGTGGAGTTCATCATGAATTTTGTAACTGTCAGTTTCTCTCTCCTGCTTTCCCTCTCCTGACCTGGTCCTTGACCCCCTGGACTTTCCATAATCTCTTTGGAAGAGCTGAGTTACAGTCTCACGATATTTCACTAATAGGGTTTCTCTTCCTAGGGCTTCTTTCATTCGTCCTCTATTCTACTTCACCCAAGTAACATTATGATTGTAACTTCTCACTTGTACAACACTATTACTAATGAGTCACTTCAACAACCTTGATACTTTAGACTGATGAAACAAAATTCATGCTCACAACAGTGGTTCAAGACAGAAGGACAAATTTGGGTAAAAGGATGCATGAAAAGTAGGAAAACATAAAAATTGAAGGCATGAGGTATGTGATAGCTTGACCAAAATGGTACGGGTAAAGATCTATATGTTACTATTAATTATGAGGGAAAAGTTAGTTCCTTTTGTTGTAATGGATTATTTCATTTTCCCAAAGGGCTGGATTCCCTGGCTCTGCAGATAAATGCACTATGAATTGAAGGAAGTTAAGTGCTCTCTGTCTTGCATATACATTTGCCCACAATAATTATTCCACACAAAGTCCACTGTAGAAAACAAGGTGGCAGTGAAGGAGGGAATTAGGCAATTCAAATAATTCTGGTTTCCAGTACTATCTAGAAAGTTGAGGCAAGTAAGGGGTTTCTTTTGTTCAAATGCTGTAATCATTCTGTGCTCCACTAGCAGAATACCTGTGGTACACTCTTTTCTCAGGTAGAAGTGTGAAATGATAATTTAATTGAAAAATGAATTTCCTTTAAAAGTCACCAATTACTAGCTATATATCTTAGTTTCTAAATCCAAATGCACGAGATTCATATGAGTCTCATTTAAAAACTTGAGCGTCCATTTGAGCCAGCATAAGCTTTCCATACGCTAGAATGTATAATGCAGTGCTGTATGCCAGCAATAGAACTGATTGGAAATCACAGAGTTATCACATACACTTTAAGCATTTCAAAAAACAACTCTGCACAAATGAGAGTGAATGACACCTTCTCTTTAACATGATAACATTTTTACCTTAGTTCCAGAAAATACGTATAATTAGACCAAAACAATGAGAATTTTATCTTGGCAAATACCCCTGCGGTAAACTTGCTGTAGTAATAAAAGGTAGAATTAAAACATGCATAAAGCTGAGAAATACATCTGTCTGCTTGAGTAAATTTCTGCTTTGGACAGCACTGACAGGTTTAATTTGATTCAGACCTGCTCCAATGCAAATGTTTATTCAAAAGAAAAGCTAGTAATAAGATGTTTAACAGATCTTTCTAGAACAAAGCACTGGGAAATGCATCTAGTGGTGGTGACAGCAGAAAAATGTGATCCATAAGTATGAATTTATACTTAGGTCTTTTTTCTTCAGGGGAATGGCAAACATTTCTTAATGAGAGTGTTAATTTGGTGACCCAGTATGCACTTTTTGCAATCATGGAGATCACTGCCTCTTTAAATGATTCATGTGCTTGGCCTCGTGAGTTCGGTTCCCGGTACTGGAGAAAAACCAAAATAAATAAATAAATAAATAAATAAATAAATAAATAAATAGAACTCACCTTTCTCTGTTAGTGAAATCAGTTTATGTTATTTTTTATGGAAAAATTACTTGAGTGGGAGGAGAGGTTTTATACTACCTAAAGACAGTTCCTTCCCTGTTTGGCCACCCTCATGGTAAATGTTAGACTTCAATCAGAATAATTTGGAAAACATTGCTGAAATCATAATCTAATAACTTCTTCTTCTAGTTCTAAAAGCTGAAAGGTTTTCATGAAACACAAAAGCTGAAAACTATAAATTTCTTTTACTTATTGCAAATCAAAATTATTAGATTAAAATATTTCTTCTGAATGGAGTTTCTAGACAGTTCTTAAATGAGTCAAAAAAAAAGACTAAACATCAAGCTTCTAAGCTAACGTGCTGACGTTTCCTTTCTGTTTGTCACAGGAGTGCAACCTACAGGTGTGCTAGAAAATGCAATGCAGCCTTTATATTCATGAGTGTCTGCTGACCTTCAAAAATCTCCTGAGGACAAATGTAACACATGTGTTCTTCATAAAGTCTCTCTGTACAAGAGAGAAGGCCCCAGAGCTACACAGAGAGGCCTGTTCATATACTCAGCATTACTGATGCACTTAGCTTTGAAGAAGGTCAGTTTTCAAATCTTATTGTTAAAATTGTAAATATACAATTAAATGCCTAGTTGCACTGTCAAACCCAATGATTCTCCTCCAATTCAATAATGAGTGGCTACAAAAACTAGTATGTGCCAGGCTGTCCTAAATGTTCATTTTCAGGGCAGTCTTCTCTTCTCTCCCACTCCTAGGCTATGTTTTCTTCTATTAACCACCAATAGCTTTCTACCAGAAGGACGCGGCCAGCCTGCCCATCCTGGCCAATCACCCCAACACAGAGGAGAAAGAGCCAAAAATCTCTCTCTCCTCTCTCTCAAATCTTTACATGTCTGTCCTACACATAAACTGACAAATATATTCTGTAGGGTTTTAATTTTTTATCAGAATCAGTCGAATAGTTTTTCTAGTCCCAGAAACATTCTTACTCTTTAGGTGTCAGACCTACATTTCTGTGCCGGGATTGTAGTTCCCATGGATACAGATTCCCACACAGTGACAAAGTGTGTAGAATGTGATCTGAGCCTTTTCTTGGTGATGCTGATCATGGTACAGTGAACTCACTGCAGAATCGCTGGGCTGTTTCAGTACTGTCATAAGTGGTTTTCTAGGTTGACAAAACAGGCACAGAATCGTAATTTGAATAAAGCAAGTATTTTCTCTGCCACAACAAGCAGTCTATCATACATTTAGGAGTCAGAACCATTTGGTGTTTGTTAAACCAAAAGTAATTTTTTAACTTTTCAGAAAGTTTAGGCACATCCAATTAAAAATAAAGCTTGCATATTTTTAATAATTCACTGTAAGTTAAACTAGGAAAATTTATCCAACCTGAGATGTTTTTGTTTTCACACTATATATCACAGATCAGGAAACAACACTTATTCAGAGGAAAACTCTGTCTCCCTGCAATTATGATATATTTAGCATTAGCATATTAGCACCAAATAACCAAGTAAGACCTAATGATTAAATCATCATTACATGTACAAGGTAGTCCAAGAATTTTTTATTTCGGCACATCCTAGGTACCATACTTCACAGAGGCAGTCTACACGAAGGCGCCCAGTAGTCCCATCTTGTCTAGTGAGGAAAACAGGGAAAGTGACTTTCAATGTGAGCTCAGCAAGTGGAGTAAAATGGTGTAAAGGCAGAGGATTTCTAAGTGAACACAGATAGGAGAGTGTCCGAGGTAGAGGAGGGGAAGAATGGATAGTTGCAGAATCAGATAACTTGCAGGCAAAGGGCAGTCTTTTTCGGTGCTATGAAGATCAGACAGCCTCATCCTGAATTAAGAGGTAAGGTTAGGATGGGATATCATCCTGGAATGTTGGTGGTTTGCTAATGTCAGAGGCAAAATGATAAACTGTATAAATATTGACAAAGAGTTAGTAATAAAGTTTGCAAGTCAAGAAATGGGAATTAAGCCACTCTCGCAAATGATGGCAGAATCAGAATAATCACACATTTATATATTCCACCTCTCTTTGCTGGGCACCTATAATGTTCCAGTCACTGTCTTAGGTTATTGGGATATACTAGTTACCAGAATGAACTTTGTCCTCATGTACCAAGTCTGCATTAACTGCTATTATCATACTTAATACTCTAATAACAATACGGGATAGATGCAGTTAGCGGGATTCCACAGCTAAGAAAACTGAAGCTTACATGGGATGAGAATCCTTCCCAAATCTAACTGGCTTTAAAATTTTATTACTTTTCAGACTCTGAACTATTAGCTGTTATACCAGCCAGACTCCCTGGAAATAGAGACTTAGTTTGTGAGTTGCTAATGAGATACTTATTTCAAATTCTTGCTGATTTCCTATATAATAGCAAAAAGCAATAAGAGATTTAGGAAAATGCATGTCCATCCAACCTATGTCATTCAAAGCAGATAAGAGTTACATGAATAATTTGCTGCACATCTCACCTCTAATAACTAAATATATCAGCTATATGAGGAGTAAATATCTTTTGGATTATTATTATTATTATTTTTTTTTTTTTGGTTTTTCTCCGGTACCGGGAACCGAACTCACGACCTTGCGCTTGCCAGGCAGGCGCTTTGCCGCTGAGCTAAATCCCCAGCCCAATATCTTTTGAATGTAATTCTAAAAAGAAAAGAGGACAGCCCTTGCCAGCTCACTGTTATCAGCATGGAAGAGACAATTTCAGTGGCAATGGCCGCGTCAGCCCATCTTCAGCACCAGTTGCCAAAAGCCATTTGCTGACACCATTTCTTTCCTCTTTTACTATTAATGTAGACCTGTGTCAGTTTAAAATTACGGATTGCAGGAAAGCATTGTCCAAGGATTGTCAAAGTACGCTAAAGTCTCATCGCATATCAGATTTATCCATACAACACCAAATACATTGTAATACTTTCTTCTATGCAGAGGTCACGAATGTTCATAGTGTGTGCTTGATTACACATAAACTCAGCCCGTAGTTTTTTCACCTCTTTTTCTTCCTCTTTGTTTTTTGAAGGGGGAAGGGTTGACAGCCGGGGCTCATGCATGCTAGACAAGCACTCTACAATCGAGCTACATCCCCAGTTCTTTTGGTTTATTTATTCTTTTTTTAGAGAGGAGGTCGAGGTAGGTTGGCCCTGGCAGGTCCCTTCCAGCCTTGCCAGCAGCATGAATGCCCAGCTCACCTCAGATTCAGTCAACTGCAGAGTGCTCTTCCTGCCCATGTTGCAGCATAAGCTTCTACTCCCCAGACCCTGTGGAGTTGAATGACTTTCTGATATTTTTAATGATAGAACCAGACCTGTTTCCTCAAACTATCTCAGACTTCACTCTAGAGTATCTGGTTGTTCTGACAGTGATCTGCATTGCCAGTTGTAGGAGTCCTCAGGA
Source organism: Chinchilla lanigera (assembly GCF_000276665.1). Classification (NCBI taxonomy): domain Eukaryota; kingdom Metazoa; phylum Chordata; class Mammalia; order Rodentia; family Chinchillidae; genus Chinchilla; species Chinchilla lanigera. Next base: position 18,622,804 of record NW_004955425.1, on the reverse strand, counting down.
AGGACATTTTCTCTTTAAATGCCTTGCAATTTTAATGAGCAGGTTCAAAAATCTCTTCAATATAGGACATAGGCAAAAGATCCTCAAAACAGATTTGCAGAGTGGTTCTTGCATTTCTATTTCAAATGAGATATTTTCCAGTTCCAAAGTTTTCTTTAGTTGACATTTCAGGAAAGATTCTTATGTTTGTTCTGGTTATTTGGTCTAGAAATAATGTGTCATCTCTTTAAACATTTTAAAGCCCATTTTAATAGCTCCATCAGCAATTTCCAGTAGTTACATACATCTTGCGTGTGCAAAGCCTGTGAGAAAATTGCTTTTCTGTTGAGGCCGCTATGGATTATGCAGTTCCAGGTCAGTCGTCAGACTAGCACATCAGTCTCCCATCTTTGCCAGTTATCCAGACCTCTCTGTGCTGCTCGTTGAGATGCTGGCTTAGACTAAGGAGTTCCCATGATTTAGGCTTTCAGCATCAGACATGGATGGGAGTGGTACATCACAAACCAACTGGGCAAGTTTGAGATGTTAGTTCATGTTCTCAGTTGAAAAGAACTTTGTTTTTTCCTGTGGGCTTAAATATAAAACTAATTTTATTTTATTTTATTTTATTTCATTTCATTTTTTTGCTTTTTCTCTGGTACCAGGAATCGAACTCATGACCTTGCGCTTGCCAGGCGGGCGCTGTGCCACTGAGCTAAATCTCCAGCCCCTTATAAAACTAATTTTAAAAAGTGCTGTACAAAATATGTTCCATGAGAACTCTTTATTCTTATGTGTTGGTATAGTGTTTCTAAGGAATATAAAGAAGAGAATTTCAGCAAGTGTCTTGTACTGTAAAGCTGTACTGCTTGTTGGTTTTTCAATTTCTTTCTTGAGTCATGCAGTTGCTTCAAAGAAAATGTCCAAAACAACAATAGAATTGTTTCTCCTCCATATCCTTAACGAGTCCCAGAAAACAGAAGTACACATGTTGAGGCCACTTTAGTACTTAAGAGTTGAGGTTCATAATAAAATTTTCTTAGCAAATTAGGTGGTTAAATATGAATTAAAACTTGCCATGAATCATATCCAGATGACTATGCTTTCCATTTTGATTGTTTTTATTTTTCTATTGTTTTCAGCAGAAAATGTCACTTTATGTACCTTTATAAGCAGCAGCTTGATGGATTAAACTTAGTTACATCTCCATAGGTAGTCTGCACATCACAATTCGGGATGAAGGCAGATTTAAACGAACATACTCTGCAATGAAAGAAAAGTAAATGACCGATAATAGTCATGTTTACTGCAGCAAGGCCTTCAGAAGTGAAGTTGAGCAAATTTGACATTTTTCACACTATTTTACTTACATTGCTGTGTTGTGATACAGTGAACCCTGTGACCTGCCCCTTACAGTAATAGACTATTCAGAGTTGTTTGGGGGTTGGCTGTGGATAAAATTTGCCAAAATGCACTGTAGATATTTTTGGTCCATATTTATCTCTAAAGTCACTTTCACAAATAAGTAAAGATGAATTACTTATCCAGGAATAGAAAGAGCTCTTTAATATCCTGTGACATTGACATAGAAGCCTAAATACTTCTTGTTTGAGAATCTGCATGCCCTTTTGTGTCTAACTGAATGAATTAATTTTAGCTTCACTGTACTCTTGGTGGTATTATTTCATACATGAAACACTGGATTTGTTTTGAGTTTTTGTAGTATTATTTCACTTCATCTTCAACTCATGTCACTTTGTAGTTTATTAAGAATGTACTCAATTGATAATTAAACCATGTTTGTTAAACCAATAAAAATGAAGGTACTGGTTGTGTATTCTGTGTTTCTGTTTAGTGTTTGATGAGGTAATTTTCTTTTTTGTACAGGAAATCGAACTCAAGATCTTGAGCTTGCCAGGTGGGCACTGTACCACTGAGCTATATCCCCAGCCCGAGGCAGAATTTTTTAGAAAGAAAGTTAATTGCTGAGTAATCTAACCACGGTTGCTAATTGTCACTTTCATTTTTACTTCTTTTAGTTATACATCCTATAACACCTCAGAGGGGGAGCATTTTTACAAATGAATTTATTCACCCAAGTAAATGTACCTAATAGAACCAAATACTTAGTTTAACTGACCCTTTTGGATTTAATATAGGTTTTAGGCTTGGACATTTGACGTGACTTCATCAGTCATGTACGTAGTTACCTTGTGAGTTAGTGAAAATGTCCAGTAACTTTCCCGAATAGACACAGAATACCACTGGCTCTACCAGTGCTTGGAGTCTCAGTATTGATGGCTTCTGAGCATGTGCCTTGGCTTTTTCGTCTCTAGGCTGATGATGATCCTCCTTCGGGGTAAACCCATGAGGATCTGGGTCTTCTCGTAGGCTGTCACTGTCTGCTGTAGAACATCACAGCATTTTCTCTCTTCGGGACCTTTGGTTGCTCAGAATATTTGCTGCTGCACCTCAGTCTGTTTCAGTACCTTCTCAGACTATATTCTGAAAGTATAGAATCCTTATTACTTAATTCCTATGGAAGACAATGCTTTTCTGCATCCAGTTCTGCCAGCACCATCTACATCTTTGTTAATGTAAACAGCAGTGTGGCAGTATCATCCTGTGTCTGTCTTCCTGGGGCCCAGGAATCCACATTTACTCTGGCGGCAGCATTCTTTCTGCCTTCACCAGTTTGCTGTGCTCACTCTCAGGTTGGAAATGGAGCTAAAAGTGCTCTTGGCAGGAAGAGTCTGTCTCTCCTGGAGGCTGAGCCAATGCCCTGACACTTCCTGGGCAGCACCATTAAACACTCCATCCAGGAGCAGTAACTTAGAGACACCATTTCCAGTCAGTGCACATTCAATATCCTGTGGCTTGTCCTTTGTTGTCAAGTAACTCAGATTTCAGATTCTGCCTAAATTCTCTGGTTTTGGAAAGGGCCAATGGGTTCAGAAAAGGGAGTTCTCAGGAAAAACTGGGAGCTGTCAAGCCCAAGGGAGATGGCGAGGGGCAGAGTTCAGGTGGAAGACCTCATACCCAAGTTGCTGCTAAATTGGCCTTTGTTCTTGAGGGCTAGCAAGACCTCCTGGAAGCCAGGTTGTGTTATTCTGAGCTGTGTTGAGTCACCTGCCCGTTTGACAGTTCCTTCTCACACCACCACCCCTATAGATGGCAGGGACAGCATGCTAAGTATTCACCTATGTGAGTTATTAATGTTTTCCATTCCAAAATCAGAAAAGACAATTCTCTAATTGTGTGTGGAGTGTTACTGAGACAAAACCCAAGGGACAGAGAAGTGGGTCACTTCCTGATTCAGACCAAAACACCTTCCGCAGCAGGGAGCCCTCGAAGACACTGATTCAGAGTAGATATGGACAGGGAACCAGGTGTTGTGCTGTTTCTATTTCATTTCAGAGGAAGCCTCTGAGAGAGTGCTGGGGATCCATACATGAATTTCTCTATCCTTCCAATAAATGCTAATGGTGTCCCCCACCCACTGGACATTATGTAGCATTTCTCTGAGAATTATTGCAGAGGGAGAAGTTTGGACAATCCAAAGGCTGTACCAGTACCAATGCCAAGGAAACATTTGAGCTCCTGATTCCATTATATTGTACTGTAATGTTTTTGAGACAGGGTCTTGCTATGTAGCCCAGGCTACCTTTAAACTCACTACATAGCCCAAGCTGGCCTCAGACTCATGGTATTCCTCTTGCCTCAGCCTCCAGAGTGCTGGGCTTACATGCATGCACTAGCTGGCCCAGCTTGCACTCTAAATCTTGAGGTCAACTATCATATATTTATTTTTTGTCCCCAACAGCAAGCACAGTGAATGGCACATAGTAAGAGCTCAACTGATATTTTTGAAAGAAATGAAAAAATTCATGCCTGTGTTTGTTGCTAATGAGTCAAGGCAGAGCCCCTCTGCTGATATGAATATACTTTGAACTATTTAAACCAAAGTTCTTAGAGCTTCAGGAATTCTTAAGTTTACAGAGATAATACCTAGTATCTATAATTTGAAAACATTAACTCTTTCTGTTCCTCTTTTAAAGCGTCTTCTTTACTGTGGAAAAATGAAAGTTACTGATGAGGAAAAACCAGCATATGTTTGCCACTCATTTACTCAAGAGTCAAAACTATTTCTTGAGGGACTATGCAAATTGTTATGGGTGACAGAAGCATAGGTGTTTTAGAATCAAGACTTGGGCTCATTAGTTTAATTAAAGTGAATAATAGAACAAAAGAAAAATGCAGCTCATGTGACCCCTTAAGAGGAATATTCTTAGAGGTCCCAAAAGCAGAGTATTACAGTTTAGCTTGTCAAAGAAAGTTAACATTCCAGGAGAAAAATATGAAGCATGCCCACAGACAGGTATGTGCCTGTCACAGACTCAATTACCTGGAATAAAGTATACTAAATGGCAAAGCTAGAAGGGAAAGACAAAATTGGTTTGCATTGCATGTGTCAATATCAGGATAAGGTGCTAAGTATTTAATTTGCAGATAGGGATGTTAATGCATTCTAGTATAAAATTCTATAATGCAAGCAGAGTTAGATGATGACTAGTTAGGCAGAATTGATGGATTACTCAAAAGACAAGAAGAGATTAGGAGAAATCAGTTTTGATAACCCTGTATGAGATAAACAAATGCTTAGATAAAATTATAAGGATAATGATGAAAAAGAAATGCTATTAAACTAGAAAGGATCAAGTAAACAGACATTAATGATTTGAGACTTTATCATGTGATTATATATGGAGGTTAAGTACCACTGCATTTGATGGTATTAAGAAAAACTCTTTGAAAGCATAATTATATATTTTAAATGGATGGTGAATGATGAACACATGTAATATTTATTGAACATTTATTAAGTGCCCAGCATTGTGCCAAACACATAATTGCACAGGCACAGCGACTGTTCACTGTGACCTAATGCCTGTTCTATCCCACTTGTACATAAAGATAACCTGAAGCTAGATCGCTCCCATCAGTGAGACAAAACTGGGCTTAGATCTCCAGGAGTCTGATTCAGCCTTTATACTTACTAATAAACTACTCTGCAGAGTGGAATTGTTTTCACTTCTGGCCATCTGTTCACATGGAAACCTTTTCATCAAAGATCTGAACATTGGAAATTTTGTCTGTCTTCCATGTGACTGATCCTGCAGCGGAGTTTTACCAGAAACGGAGGCAGAGGAGCTACCCAGAGAGGAGCGATCCCAAGGACAACCCTAAATTGCCTTGAGGTGGGTCCCATTGGGATTTCAAAGATGCATTTTGCAAGCTATTTAATGCAGCTTTGACTACTATGCTATACTATGTTTTCATTTTACCTTAAGAACAGTTTCATACTTTTGTGCCAAACGGTAGTTAAGTGGATTACACACTGCGTATAGTGCCCCTTCCAATATATTCTAAACATTCGGAATGGCTGCATCTGATTTGAGGAGTGCTAGAACAACGCAGGCGTGTGACTGTCACTGTATGGAAAGATGGCACCAGGATCAGAAGCCTGGCCTCAGCATAGCCACACCTGGCTTGCAACCTGTGTCCATCCCTCTTCACATAGTTGAAACTTTAACTACAATGGCTCATTTGTGAAACAGAGAGAACACTTCAGGCTCCAGTTGGCAAAATAATGGTGTGCCTTACAATCAATGCCCCTTAGGTTCAGTGAAATCCAACGGAACCTATCATACAGAATGTCTATAAATATTGAATGAACTAATGTCTGTGCTTTGGGTAATGCATGGCACAAGATAAACACATTGGAAAATTTACTCATCACTATTATATGTACAATTTACAAACTTCAAGGATAAAACACAAGGAGCAAACTTCTGTAAGTTCCTTCTCAAGAGGAAAGATGGAGAAAGAAATGCCTTGAGCAGAAGAGCATGCCAGGGAAGGGTACAGTGGCCAACTTATTTTAATTCAGTCAAGAAATATTTATTAATTTTGGAGTCTTCTGAGTAAGGTGGTGGGACAGAAGAATCCTTCATGTGCCTCACTGCAAATGAGTAGAGTTAGTGTTAGAATAGAGAATCCATAGTCTGAGGAAAGAAAAGAGAGCTCAAGAATCAAAACAGAGATAATAGAAAAGCTAAAATATATAGAAAAAAAGGCAGCACAGCGAAAAAAGTATGAAGTAATGTACACTTCAGCACCAAGCCCAGCTCCTGAGAAGAGGAAAATGGTTCTGCAGGTGTAAGGTAAGCTCAGAGAGGGTCAGAAGCGCCTATGATAAACAGCTGCAAGTCAAACTCATGTTATTACAAGTTGTAAATCTACTAAGATGATTTAGTCTGAAAATAACTCTTTCTGCAAGGCTGGCTAGCTTTGGAGAAGAAATTCTCTGCAGCACTCGACGTATCTAAGTACTACAACCAGAAGCCCTCTTGAGCGGGCGCTTATCTTGGGACTGAGCGACTGTGGCAACCACATGTCATGGAATAACCACCCTTCGGCATCCCTGAGGATGCCCTGCCACAGTGACTGAGTGGGAAACAGTCACAGAGACGATCATGGAGATGGAGGGTGCATTTCAGACCCTGTGAGCTTATGGAGCAGGAGCGTGGGGTGTTGAGGGCATGGTGGTTGGTGGCACTGACTTCCTCAGTGAGGAGCAAGACCCCTACTGTGTGGTTTTCTGGGGAGGCTGGCTCTAAGGCACCAAGACTGGATTCAGTATAGAGTTTTTCCTCACCCAGCTCTTCCCCAGCACAGCCCTCAGTGGTCCGTTTGCTCTCCCTACTCTCAAACAGACCTTTTCATTGGATATTCAATATTTCTTCAGTGCAGAGATTGGGGAGGTCTAGAGCAAGTGTGACACCTACTTACTGCACATTGTACAAAACTAAATGAGCCAAGCAGTGGCTCTGGGTTCTCAGAAAGACAGAAACAATTAGAAGCTGCTGAAGTGAATAAAGCCCTGAAACAGACAAATTTCCCCTGGCTGATCCCATGCAGAGGAGAAGGCAGAGCCGGACTCGGCATTCATAGAGCACCAACCCATTTGGGGGAAGCAGGGAGGAGGAGCTACAGGTGCCACTTGCCTCTGTACCTGGTGGGCTTCAGCCTCACAGGCCTCAGAAAGGAAAGTTGCTTCCAGACACCTCAGCATGGAGGAAAACTGGAAGTCATTTTTCTCTTTCTATTCTCTTTGTTCTCATCTCCTCTCTTCTGTTCTCCCCTCTCCTCCCCTCCCCTCCTCTACTCTGTCTGCTTCCCTCCTTTTCTTTGTGCTCTGGTTGTTATTCTCTCAATTTTCTGTAATCTTACTTACAGTTTTTAATTTTAACTGATTTTTAGCCTCTCATTCTTTTTTCTTTTCTTTCTAATCTTTTATTTTCTGTTGTTATTAGTGATATGATTTTGGTTTTAATTATTTTTTATTGAATGTGCATATCTGATTTGCATTTGTGCTATTGCAATTGATTTCTTCATCTTAAGAAATATTGGGGAGCAATCTCCAAAAAGCTATTCACTAAGAAAACCCTCATATAAAAGTGGAAGAGAAACCCATCCAAACACACAAATCTCAAAATAGAAGCACAAAATATATAAAAAAGTCACCATGACTCTTATCAGAGGCCTATAACTTTCAGTAACTGAATGCAAAAATCTCAAAGAAGATTAGCTTCTAGAAAGAGATTAAAAGATTGATTTTTAAAATAACCAAAAACTACAAAAAGGATAAATTAAATAGCCAAATGATTAAGGAAGACAACTCCCACTTTGAAAGAGCAATTCAAGAAATACCTAGAGATTCTGCAAGAGAACCAAAGAGAAAATTTAGACATGAAAAACTCAGCAAGTGGAAGACACTAAGAGGAATGCCTCACCCATAGACTGGTTCAAGCAGAACCCAGAATTTCAGACTCTGAAGACAAGACCATAAATTATCCCATTCAACCAATAACAAAGAAAAATAAGAAATTTTATTCATAACCTCTAAGAAATTTGTGGAATGTGTGCTAGACAAAACTTAAAAATTTTTGGTATAGAAAAGGGCACTGAAGTACAGAATGTAGATGCAGAAAATCAATTCTGTAAAATAATAGAAGAAAAATTCACTAATATTGGGAAAGATATGGGCATTCGGGTTTAAGAAGGACTTAGAACACCAAATAGGTATGATCACAAAAGAACGTCTGCATGCCACATTGTAGTTAAAACTCTGGGAGCACAGCATAAGGACATAATATTGAAAAGTGTAAGAGACAAATGCAGAGACATATAGAGGAAAAACCACCAAATAAATGTGTCTTTCTCAGTAGAAACCCTATAGCCTATGAAAGCATGGAATCATACATTTCAGCAAAGTACTTCAAAATAGAAGGAGAAATAAAGAACTTTGAAGATAAGCATAAACTAAAGGAATTCATGACCACTAAGTGACCATGACCACTAAGTCAGAAGAAGATACATAAAGGAATCCTGCACACAGAGAAGATACTTGTAAACTAAATTCAGCAACACATTAAAATAACACCGTGATTGAGCTTATTTCATTTCTGCACTAGAGGCACATTTCAGTTTCATCATATCTAAATCTAAAAACATGATACATTAGATAAATAAAGTGTAGAAGATGAAATCAATTGATCATCTGAAAAGATATAGAAAAAAAACCTTTGACAAAATTTAGGTTCTTTCATGGTAAAACTAAAGAATGTAACTATAGCAGTATCTTACCTCAACATAATATGCATGAAAAAATTCATAGCCTACATCATATTGTATAGAGAAAAACTGGAATGAGACAAAGATGTCTGTTTCCACTGCTTCTTTTCAGTACAGTACTTGAAGTTTTTGCCAAAGCATTAAGGTGACAGAAAACAATAAACATACAAGCAGGAAAAAAAAATGAAGCCAGATCATCCTTATTTGCAGATAAAATTATTCTTCAAAAACCTCAACAAAGGGGCTGGGGATTTAGCTCAGTGGCAAAAAGCGCCTGCCTGGCAAGCGCAAGGTCGTGAGTTCGGTTCCCAGTACCAGAGAAAATCCCAAAAAAAAAAAAAAAAAAAAACCTCAACAAAAAACCTTTAGAGCTTGGATTTTTTGTTGTTGTTGTTCCAGGAATCAAACTCAGGACCTTGTGCTTGCCAGGCAGGTGCTTGTGCCACTGAGCTATATCCCAGCTCAAGACATTTAGAGCTGATAAATTCAACAATGTACTAGGATAAAAATAAATACAAAGAATCAATAGCTCTTTAATATACCAATAATGAACTTGCTGAGAAAGAAATGAGGAAAACAATTCCATTCACAAGAGCTTCAGAAAAGAAACATACTACCTAGGAATCAACCTAATCAAGGAAGTGAAATATTTCTCCAAGGAAAAGTATATAATACTAAATGAAGAAATTGGAGAAAATATACAATGATAGATAAAGCTCCCACAACCGTGGGTAGGCAAAATTAATATTACTGAAATAGCATCATTACCAAAACTAATCTACAACTGAAAATAATCCCCATCCAAATTCCAGTTTTGTGACATTCTTCACAGAACAAGATAAAAATAATACTAAAATTCATAAGGAAACACAAAGGACCTAGAATAACAAAACCAATCCTGAGAAAAAGGAGAAGTTCTGTATATATCATTGTGTCTGATTTCAAAGCACACTACAGAGCTACAGTAATAAGAACAGCATGGTACTGGAAGAACAGACATATAGACAAATAGAATAGAATAGAGAACAACTACAGCCATTTGATTCTTGACAATGAGGCCAAATACATATGTTGGAGAAAAGACAAACTCTTTAATAAATGGTGATAGAAAAATTGGCTATCCTTATGCAGAAGGTTGAAACTAGATAGCTATCTCTCACCATGCATAAATATCAACTCAAAGTAGATTAAAGAACTAAATACACAAGACCTGAAACTTTGAAACAGTTAGAACAAAAAATAGGACAAACTCTTCAAAATATAGGTGTCAGCAGGGACTTTCTGAATGGGACTCCAGTATCTTAGGAACTAATAGTAAAAATCAATAAATGACATTGCACAAAATTAAAAACAAAGTTCTGCACAGCAAAAGAAACAATAGTGTGAAGAGACAGCCTGCAAAATGAGATGAAATCTTTTAGCAGAGGAATAATATCCAGGTATACAAAGATCTTTGAACACTAAATGCCAAATAAAAATAAACCAATTAAAATAAGGTCAATTATCTCAACAGACACTTCTTCAGAGAAGAAATACAAATGGAAAAGGGGTATTTAAAAAAAAGGTTCAAAATATTTAGCCAACTGAAAATATAAATCAAAATTACACTGATATTCCATCTCATCCCCATTGAATATTATCAAGAATACACAAACTAGCTAATGCAGGCAAGGATGAGAGGGATGCTTGTGCAGTATTGGTAGGGATGTGAATTGGTACAGCCATTATTGAAGTCAACACAGAGCTGCCTCAGAAAACTAAAAGTAGAACTACCTGATGATCAAGCTATACTATTTCTTGGCATGTACCAAAAGGAATTAAAATCAATACACTGCAAAGGTATCTGCATACCTCTGTTTACTACAAAACAATTCACAGCAGCCAAGACATAAAATCAGTCACATGCCTGTGAATGACAAATGTGTAAGAAATGTGGTACCTTCTCACAAGAGAATATTATTTAGCCATAAAAAAGAAGAAAATCTTGTCATTTTCAGGAGAATGGATGGAGCTATAGATCATTATGTTAAGTCAAGTAAGCTACACCCAGGAAGACACGCATCACTTGTTTTTGTTCACAGGTGGCGTCTAACAAAGAAAGAAGACAGGAGAGTGGGAGGCACACAGTCTGTAAGAGGAGAGGGAAAGCCTGAAGGGGGAGGGAAGTGGGATGATAATAGGGGATGGATGTGATCAGACATGTCACATGCGTGTGTGAAAATGCTGCATAGAAAGCCGTGTTTTATAAATTTTCTGCACCAATGAATGAATACGTGCATATATATGAATGTACGTAAAAATGTTTATTAAAACCCATGGGTGAGGTACTCTCCAAGGTCCTAGGGATTCTGTAGTGACTACAAAATCCTTTTTCCTGAAGGACTTCCAAAACTAGCAGAAGAGATAGGAGTTAATTAACACATTCGAAAGTGACAAGTTTTATTTTTGGTGTGTCCCACAAAAGAGAGACACATGTGCCACGAAGCAAGGATTAGGGGATCCAGACTAATCAAGGAAGACTGGGGAGGCCGTCGGAGGATGGGAGACCGCGTGGAAGTGGCGGCGCAGGAGGGAGGCCCCTGGTGGGATGAGCGGGGAGCACGGGGTGCAGAAAGCCCCTGGAGACCCTGGCGAAGAGGCCAGCACGACCCTGAGGAAGGGGAGGTCAGGACAGGCGCTGGGGACCAGCGTGGGAAAGATGAGCAGTTCTGCCCTTGTAACTCTGCAAAGGACGGGCAAGACACCCAAGCGTGCAAATGGAAACAGTGCATGGTTTGCACTTCTGCTAAGCGTTTTGTGAGGCAGACAGAAATGCTTCAACACGAGTGGGAAGCACCGTTCTTCGGACCCGCCAGTCAGTGAGATGGGCTCTCAGGTGCCCCTTGTGCGGGCTCCGCGGCCCTGAGCCCCACAGACAGGCTGCAACGAGCAGGCTCGAGTTTCCTGCGGACAGAACACTCGAGGGAGGAACCTGAAGCGAACTGGTCATCTCTGGGGAAAACTTCTATGAGAAGGTCTACAGGAGAATAGCTGTTATTCCTTATCATGGAGGTGTAAGGAAAAGGAGGGAGAATAGGAAGGCAAAGGAGAAAAAAATCTGAGTGTATAAATACACAATAAATTAATATCCGATGTGTGTATACATGCATACATATATGTATATATTTATATCTTTTCCATGCTGATCCAGGGCTGGTTTCTGTTGGAGTGCGCAAGGAAAGGTGAGACAGATCATGAGCTCTCCTGCAGGGTCTCTGAGGGAAGAACTGCACAGACCAGAGGACTACGAGTGAGATAACTCAGGTCTGACTGAGTTAGCACCTCTGCGCCTGTGATCTCCACTCTGTAAGGTAAATATGCGTCCCTCTATATTATGAGAGAATTGAACACATGGTTGTGTTTAAAGGGACATAAAATGACACTTCTTACAGGGAAAACTCTCCATAGTATTTTTTCCATTGTAATTCAACCAGCTGTGTTGGTGATTACAAGTAGATCTTCTTTTGTTTTATGCATGCTGGTTGTTCTGTTTTGTTTTGTCTTTGTAACACAGAGTTCCATTCTGACTAAATGAATCAATCAAAGCAAATTATTCATTCAATGTATCTTGATGTAGGAATATTATGGTCATAAATATTAAATACAAATCACCAGGGTAAATGTTTTAGGAATGCGACATCACTGAACCCTCATTTTTAAAACTCAATACTGGGGCTGAGAAGGTGAAGGCATAAGATGCAGTGCAGTATCAGAGCTTCTCCCGGATGGGGAATCATAGTACCTGGGAGACAACAACGTAACAAAATAGAAAAGAAGGAAAAGATCCGGGAATCAAGAAAGAACCAAATCAAAACAAAACAACAGCAAAAACAAGAAGAAAGCTAGAAATCACAGAGCAATTGGAGAAACTGAATAATTACTGTGTCAATCACTGAGATGATGTTTTACACGCTGCCTTCACTCCTCACAAAATCCCACAAAAAGTTCATTTTATTCATACAGATGGTAAGACAATTGGGCCTAAGGGAGACAATGGATTTTCTCATATGATTACAACCATCTATGTCATAAGCAGTAGTGTCCAGTGAGCTTTATGTTAGCCTGTGGAGGCTTACCTGAGTGTACACATCTGCAAGAACACATACTCTCATACTCCTGCCCACGTTCCTGGGATTAGTTGGATTGTCCCAGTCCTCCTACTTCTCCAGAACACCTGCAGTAAAGACTGAGATTTTAATTTTTCTCCAAATGTAAATTGAACAAATGAGTAAATGAATGAAATGAAGTTCCAGCTGCACTGATGTAGCTGCAGGGTTTGTATATAAATGACATCATTAAATAATTGGTCTGATTGGGAAGTAAATGGCCTTTTCTAGAGACATTTTTTTTTCTTTTCCAGTATGTCAACGCATAAGAAAACACATAATTATGGTTTACCATTGTTTCTTTAATATTAGATTCTATAATGCTTTGGAAATGTACATGAAATCTGATGAGAAGTGTGGCAAGTTGTGACGCATGGAGGTTACCACGTGATCCCTGATCCTGAGGGGGACCAAGGCAGAAAGATTAAAAATTAATTCACACCTGGGCACTTTAGTGAGGGCCTGTGTCAAAATTAATAAAGATATTAAAAAGTAGGTGATTTAACTCAATGGTAGCATGCTACTAACCCCAGGTTTAATATGCAGTACTGAAAAGAAAAGGACTAGGAAACAGAAAAGCCAGGGGCACTCTCTACTTACTAGAACATACATAAATTGTGGATTATATTATAACAAAAAGCAGAAAGGGAACATTTAATGCTTGTATTTCTGTATCGGGTTTATTTTGCTTAATAAGATGTCTGGTAGCTCTGTCCCTTTTGCTATAAGTGATAAGTTTTCATGTTTCTATATGTCTGAAAAATACTTCACTGTGCATATTTGCCATCTTTTCTGTATCCATCTGTTACTGGGTATTTAGGCTGATCCTATATATTAGCTACTATAAGCCATACTGCAATAAACGTGGGCATGCAGGTATCTCTTTTGTATGCTCACTTCTTTCCATTTTGACATATGCCCAGGAGTGGCAAACAAGCTAGATCACAGAACATACATATTTTTAGGTTTTTGAAGAAACTTCATGTGTTCCCCATAATGGCTGTACTCTTACATTTCCACTAACACTGTAACGAGTTTCTTCTTCTCTCTATTCTCATTAGCATTTGTCATTTTTTGTTTCTGGTTTTGTTTTTAGACAATAGATATTCTACTGTGAGATGGTATTTCACTGTTTTTTCAATTTGCATTTCCTAAATGGGTAATGACATTGAGCTATTTTCATATATTTATTGACCGTTTGTATTTCTTCTTTTGAGAATGTCTTTTAAAAGTTCTATTTGCTCATTCTGCCAATTTTAGTATATGTGATGCCAAAACAAGCATGTGCTCATTCTTTTAAATTGGGCTACTTGTTTATTTGTTTGCAATACTCATTCTTTTTGAGTTCTTCTCACATTTAGCAAGATATTTAGTATGGGCCATGATACAGGCTTTTTATGGCCCCCAGTTTTTTTAAATTACACTACCATGAAAGTGGTTAATTTCTATTTCTCTTTCCAGAAAGTATTCAAAGTGAGAAAGACACTGAACCTGAATCAATATCTGGGTCTACTTGGAAGGAACTGGTGGTGGAAGAGAGGAAAGTCTAAGGCGTATACACTTCAGGGCTTGTTCCCTAGAATTTATTCAAGTATTAGTCTGTCCCAGCACCTTGATGAAGAGCAACCCAGAACCAGCCTTAGGGCACAATGCCATCTGGTCTGGTTCTAGAAAACATTCTGTCCCTCAGCAGTAGCATTCCTCTCAATTTTGTTTGTGCTTTTGTTTTTTTTTTTCAATGATCATCTTCTGTTGAACTGAATCTATTAGGTACCAGAACATGTTTATAATTTTACTGATTCTATTACAAGCCCAACCATGTCCCAGGGAAGGGCTGATCTATTGGCTTAGGTATCAGAGAGAATACAACCTTTAGCAGAGTTTTACTCAAGACTGAAACAGAGAGGCAGGTGAGTAATGACACAAGCAAGAAGTAGCTGTTTAGTGTAAGCCTCAGATACATTGATGTTCTTTACTACCAACCTAAGCAGTCTGAAGCATACAAATGATGACCAGCAGTGTGAGCAAGGTAATATAGGCCTCAAGGAAGGCAAAATGCAGCCAGATAATGCAAACACTAATATTACTGCATTTTCACATCAAAATGATATATTAAAATTATAAAAAATAAAAAGGAAATTATAGAAAGTAACTGAAAGTAAATTTCACAAAGAAATGCTGAAGAGAAAAAAATGCCACTCAGAAATACTCATTTCTGAATATGAGATTCATGTTTGGTAAATACAATTAAATATGAGGAGTGAAAAGTTCACTTTCACATCTTGTACAATGAAACCAAACTCTAAACAAATCTATTTGCTAGAGGACAGCAGGCAGTAGTTGCTTTCTTTATGACTGTTTAGAAAGCTTGGTTCTTAAAGTTATTTAGCGATGCGTTATTTCTCTAGCACAATGAGGACTTGGCTTGAGAAATATTTAAATGAAAAACTGTTTTACAAAAATCTATCAGTACTATTTTTGTTCTTGTTTTTTTTTTTTTTTTTTGTTTGTTTGTTTGTTTTTCTCCGGTACTGGGAACCGAACTCACTACCTTGCGCTTGCCAGTGTTCTTGGTTTTTAGACGATGTTTTTGTGAGGTGCCCTGTGAAACACAGAAGAAATACAGTCAGCAGTGAATTAAGTAGAGAAAAGGAGAGAAATTCCTAACATTCCAATCCCTGAAGGACTATAATGATTTCAGATCCTTTCCAATTGAAAAATGAAATCTAGAATGCATTCTCTTTGTACTTAATAACAAACCCCTATTCCACAGTATATTCCCCTGAACATTGCTTAAACAAGAAATCAATAATCTAGATATGGGGATACCATGATATTTTCAGGATTAAGATTTTGTTTTACCATTTTATTTTTAACATGGCTGAGTTTTAAAACTACAAAGTATGGAGATGAAGTAGTAAAAAAATGACTACTATTCAAAGATATCATCTAATTACCTCATTTAAAGTTATATTCCTCAAATACTTTCCCTACCTCCTTCCAAGGCTGTTCTTCAAAGAAAACTAACTACATCTAAACTTTTATTAGGACTTTGGCTTTTTCTAGATTAAGACTGAAATCGCTAGAGGATTTTGAGCTAAAGAATAAACTAATCTAGTTAATGTGTTAAAAAGATCATTCCAACTACTTTGCTGAGGATAGACTGAAAAAAGAACAGGATAGAGGTAGACAAGTTTGGAATTCTTTCATAATCCATGTTAGGCCTTATAGTGTTTAAACCAAGTGACATGCAGGAAAGCTGTTGGAATGTGAGAGATATACATGTGAATGAAGCACAGAAAGAAGAGATTACTTCAAGTTCTCTGCTGTGAACATCTGAAAGGTAGAACTGCCAATACTTCTTTTAAAAAGACAGTAGAAAAATATTGGAATGTAAATATGAGGAGCTCACCCATATTAAAAAATCTAGAACTTAACATAGGGTTTGACTAGAAATAAAATTTTTGTATTCATCAGAATCTGTATGAAATTGAATACAAGGAGGTAGAATGAGATTTCAAAGGAGGTGAAGATGGACAGAGAATGTTGAATTCATAATGCTCTATCTTGAGCAAATTTAGTATTTGTGCTGCTGAAGTGAGTGTGTCTTGGCAGCTTTAAAGATGAATAAAAATTGGACAGTAATAAAAAAATGGTCAGTGAGAGAAACAAAATCAAGATCTTCTGTTGTCCCATGAGCCAAATGAATAAAGTGTTTCAAGAAGGAAAAAATTACCAGGTGTGTTAAATTCTGCTGATGTATCAAAGAGACGGTGACTGAGAATAGATACAACTATGTATTAATATGAAGATATTGAATAAACATGGATTAAGCATTTGATTAATACCAGGCACCTGTTATTACTATGGGAAACCCCGGCAAGATAATGATGTCTGGCTCCTATGTGCATAATATCGAAACTGAGAGCTGAAGATAGATACCTAATATTTAAAACTCAGAAGGGTCTCCAGGGTTAAGTGTGACAGAGGTTAGTGGCAAGTGAGAAATAAAGTTGACCTCAATCTATGAATGGATGAGTAACTGCATAATTACAAGTAGCTAAAATGGGTGTGGCTATATTGAATTTTGTTCCTTTTATTATTAAAATTAGAGCAAATGTGAGTTCCATCCCATGGACCCATGTAAGCAAAGGTAGAGAGGGTGAAAGAACATTATATAGTCACAAAGCAATGAGGAAGGGGTACATAAAGCATTCCCCTTTATTTCTGACTCATTGTCTACACATTCTTTATTCTGGTCACAAGCTGTATTTGAGCTAATGACAATAAAACAGTCCATGAACCTGTAATTGATATAGCCACGGTCATTCTGTAAAGGAATGACAGCCTTATTGGTGTATGTCTATATAGTCTGCCTTGAATAAAACTAAGGGACACAACCCATCCACCTTAAGAAATTTGTTCCTTTCACAATAATATCTTCGAAGTTTAATATAATAATGTTTCAATTTCCCTAATTATTTTCTATCTGTAGTATGAGATCCCCAGGCTTCAAAATCTTCATAATCTAAAGTAATACTCACATCACATATAACTGAAACTTAGAACGGCACTCTGAGATAAAATTTTCCATGAGGCATCTCTAAAGAAATCATCTTCTTTAGTGTCTGGACTTACAGGAAACCCCAAGGAAGATCACTGCATAGTTTTCCAATCTGTTTCTTTCTGGTTTCATTGTACCTCTCTCTCTGTGAGAAATTGCACTTAAACTTTTGCTTG
The DNA here is from genome assembly GCF_000276665.1 of Chinchilla lanigera. Classification (NCBI taxonomy): domain Eukaryota; kingdom Metazoa; phylum Chordata; class Mammalia; order Rodentia; family Chinchillidae; genus Chinchilla; species Chinchilla lanigera. The sequence goes on along the minus strand of NW_004955425.1, from coordinate 18,605,243 downwards.
CGGAGAAGACGTCATGGGAGGGTGGTAGCAGAGGGCACCACCTGAGGGAAGGCCTTGCCATGCACAGCTAAAGCCCTGCACATCATTCCTTTGGCCATTGGATGTCATCAACGTTCTACAGAGCACCCACTCAGTGAGTTCTGCAGCAGGGAATATTTGAACTACAGGCAACGATTTGTTTATTGCTCTGATGGCATATCGGCATGGCTTTCAAATAAATGGTGTGGAAATAGCTACAAAATTCATTTTATTACACAGTGTTTTAAGATATACACAAGTAATATTTCCTGGAAAAAGAAACCTTCATGCTGTGAGACTGAAAATGTGAGTTTGACAGACTCAATATTGAAATTAAGCCAGTTGCAAGTGCAAATGGATCAAAGGAACAAATGATGTGACCGGAGGATTGATTATTCTCTTTCTGGTGACTCAATTCTCCTGAAACAGATGATGATTGTATTTTTTGCTATTGATGGGAATGTGCTTCTTAATGTTGGAAATGCAAGTAAAGCCAAAGTTCTTCTTTTTTAAAAATCAACTTTTCTACAAATTTACTAAAAGAAATGAGAAAATTTAATCATCTAGGCTTAGTGGGACACAGTTTTTATGGTAAAAATTCTATTCAACTCATGGAATAGTTTAGCTTTAGAAGTTGTCAATGCTTTTCAAGTAATTATTTTACATTATTTAAAATAATAATACAAAATTATTCATGGATACAGTCTCACTTGGCAAGAATTCAAAGAATATTGAAGCATTTAAATTCAAAATCATAAGTACTCACATTTCAACTCACGCATTCCAAATTTTTCTTCTCTTTCCAGGAGGTGGCCATTGGTAGCACTTCATGGATGCTTTTTAGAATCCTTTCCCATAAATGCAAAAGTATTTGATTGTAGGTCAAACAAACAAACAAATATTACTTTGGAAAAGGGTTGCTGCAATGTAAAGGCAAAAGTCTGTGTTGGTAAATAAATGGATGGAAAAAAACCTTAAATCTATTACCACATCATACTAGGGATACATATGATTGAAATCGAGATTTAGAGTGTTATCATACCCTCTGTTATATAATCTCACATAAATTGTCCTTCAGTTCTTTCAAGGTCTTTATTGGTACCAAGGAGCTATATAAATACAGATGATTCAAGTTAACGCTGAACTTTGGTTGGCCAGAAGTTTTCTTCGTCTTCATTAGGAAGTGCTAGCACATTAACAGGCTAATAAATTTTGATTTCTTCCCCTCACTTCCATTGGTAGCAAATTGTTTTTAAAAAAATTATTATAATAGTTTTAACAGGCTTTAGTGAGGGCTGTCTTTGATCTCATCTTGAGTAAATAAACCAGAAGATTAGATAAGAAGGTCAATAGGGACAGATGTTAAACAATCTTGCTCTGCCTTAAACAGTTCCCATTGCAAGAGATTAGCAACATAACAAGTGTTACTTGGGGGGAAAAACACCTAATGATTGTGGAGCAACAGAAATGCACACACAAGTTTTAAGTCTGAATAATCTAAAAGAAATAAGAAATAATATTTTTTGTTTGTTTTTTTGAGACAGGGTCTCGTTGTGCAGCTCAGGCCCTTAGCTCACTTTGTAGCCTAAACTGGTCTTGAACTTGCAATGATCCTCCTGCTTCAGCCTCCTGAGGGCTGGGACTATAATTGTGTGCCACCATGCCTGACTAAGAAATAACATTTAAAATTAATTTTCATCATTTGGCCCTAAAGCATGGATATGGTATGCTAACCATACATTTGTAATGTTTAACTTTCTTCTAGTATAGGTTGATATTATAGTACTTTTATTTCTTCACTTTTCATACAAAGATAAAAATGAGAAAGGCAAAGAAAAGAAAGCTCAAGCAGAAAGATGAAAAGAATTGAATTTCTTCCTTCTGTAGGAAAGCATCTTGGAGGGCAAAGTAATAATGTTCTTCATGCAAGTGGAGACCTCCTAGAGACAAGGCTCTGGCTCTCAGGGCTGCGGTTTCCTCTGTACAACGCCTCCTGGCCAGAAGAGAGCTTACAGCAAGAGCAGCACTATTTATAGTTAACAAAGGTTAAGGGATCCACTTTGAAATTCTCCTTGGAGACCCTACATTGAAAATCTTGCGCTGTCAGGAGTGTTAACAGAATAAGAGGAAACACATTTTCATCTCAATGTGAATACTTCTGGTTATAGACCATGGTTTTAAAATTCATTTGAGTAAGAAAAGAAAGTATTGTAGTTGCTGAAGAAGTTGTACAAAAACATGAAAAACTGGCAAGTTGCTTCTGACCGGATGCACTGATAAAAGAAGAGGTCTTTTTCTCAAAGGCCTGTCATGCCAATTACTTGACATTAATATTATCTTAAATAACTAACCATGCAACATTAGTAGTTAACTGTGAGAAGCAATTAATACAGTACGCAGTGTACTAATGTCCACTGAGGGTCTCCTCAGGGTCTGCTCCACTACGAAGAATTTAAACAACTTTCCCACTGACATCATTCGCCAGTCGACCAAAGCCCTCAGAATGTAACATGACTAGGTTTTCTGGCATTGCACCCGGGGACTGAAGGTAAAGGCGCCTTCCTCAGCAAATGTCCAAGTTGTCAGATTAACACACGGTGGTTCTGGAGCTCTCTGCTGAGAGACAAATGGAAATGCCATGCGTCAAGAAAAGCAAAGTAACCTGCAGTTATTCCCACTTCAGAGAGGAGCAAATAGATCTGGGAAATGGACTAGAACAGGCTCACCCCACAGATTTTTTTCATATGATTCATAGAATCCCTTTGGAAGACTTTTGCAGTATATTTTCCGTTTTCTCAATTGGTAGAGCAGAGTTTATCCCACAGTCGCCTGTCACAGTCTCTGTTTCATTGTGAGACTATTACGCAGTCTCCTAAAGTCTGGTCAGGCCCTTCCTGAGTCCTCAGGGACGTGGGGTTGGAGACTCAGGGACGCTCCCCGCTCCACCAGCTTCTCCTTCCCGGTCACGGGCTGCGAAGGCTGTGCGGGTGGGAAGGGCCTGAAGGCCAGAAGGGAGACGGGGAGGCCGGGCAGGACACGCAAGCGAGGCGTCCGTGTGCAGATTCCCATTCCCCACGACGAATGTGCTTTTTGTACTCCACAAAAACATACCAATAAATGCTTAAAGAGAAAAGGAGGGAACATGAACTTGAAAATGAAACTTGAAACATCTTGGAAACAAAGAACGTTTTTATTTTTCAGAGTGCTGTTGTTTAATGTGTTAACAAAAATAATGTATTTTTATAATCCACCATTTCCATTAAAAAATATCAGAAACTTTTAACACTTTGCTCTGCTAGAACAGATGGTAAGCCAACTGTCAACAGTATTTTTTTTAAGGTAGAGAAAAGGAGGTAGGGAGAAGAATAAAGGAATTATTTTTCTCCTTTATATGTCTTAATTACATTTCCAAATAATTCCTTTAATAAAAGGAAAGGTAGTACAGTTAGATTCCTAGAACCAAGGTGAGAAAAATATACTACTGGGCAGAGCTGGAGATGAACTTGATATCATCTGAAGAGCCTAATTTAACTAATTAGTGATTTTTGCAGCTGTCCACTTTTCCGTTTTCAAATGTGAACTTTTGAACTTTTTTTCTCCCACAGAGGAATAAGCTGAGCAACAAAATTCTTGAAAGATTTCTAACTTTCTCTGGTCAGTAAAATCTGGCTCAATTTTCTGCTGCTGTATTAGCCTATGGAGACCTGCAGCAAATTTTTCATTTTCAAGTAATTTCCAGTGTTTCATGTGTCCTACAAGTTGATGATCTTTGTGATACTAGTCTTTCAGGTCATTATTATTAAAACTGAGTTCCTTAAAAGCAAAAAATTAAGTTTCTCAGGACTATTTCTGGACACAAAAGAGCCTGTAGGGGGCACCCTAGGGCTCATGGCTGCGATGATACTACCCAATTTCCATGAAATTCACACTTGAAATGTGCAAACTGAATTGTACCATTTAAAATGTTACCACTGTTGGTTATTTTTCTTTTTATTTCCCATAGAGCATAGGTAATATACAATGGCTCTCACTTGAGGGAAAAAAGGGTTTGGGAAGGCTCTACATTTTGGAAGAAAAAGAGAGAAAGAAATGTTATTATCCTGGATTTGTGGATGTTGGAGTGAGAAATAAAAATAGAGATGGCCTGAGACAGAAAATATATCTCCAAAACTCAGTAGAAAATTGTCTAAGGCTTTTTATTCAGCTATCATGTCCTAGAATTTGCTCCCCAGAAGCGATGAATTTGTTCTGTCCTTAAAAGTGTTTATGCTACATTCTGTTACTTTGAGACCATACTATTAAGTGAAATAAGTCAGACCTATGAGCTTAAATATCACATAACTTCTCTTATATGACAAACCCAGACTGTAAATAATTTTAAGAAAAGGTGAACAATAGGAAAATAGATCTTTCACAAATGGGAAACAGATCTAGAGATGGAGGGCGAGAGGACAGAGGACAGGGAAAGGGGAATGAAAAGAATTCAGATATGCTAATCATAGGCACCTGCTCCAAGAGGATAGTGTAAACAATGCATTCTGCAAAAGTGTACTAATAAAAACTCTTAAAGGGGCCAAGGTACTAGGATGAGTTAGGATATAGGGCTAGAAGAAATGTACTTTTAAATAAAGCCTTTATAATAAAATCCAGAATTTCTAATCAAATCTCAGTTTTGTTTAAGCTTTTGCAATTCACAGCCAGGAGAAGCCACAGCATGCTAAAACAATGATAGAGAGTTTTGCCCCTGGTCTTGTAGGAGGGACTAAGGAAGGGTAGACAGAGGACATTCAAGGAAAATGAGGTCGAGGTGAAAGCACACTTTCTCCTTGTTATTATAGAGAATTCTTTCATGATGTGAACAGCTGTTAGAGAGGAGAAACTAGCTTTAGCAGTATTCAGCCATGAATGTGTCCTCCCAAGAAAGGCAGTGACCTAGATCCTAGAAATTGCAGAATTCTTATAACCATGATGGTTGTTATGGTTTGTGTCTGGATGTCCCTCCAAAGCCTCGTGCAGTCATGGGGCTGACTTCTAGAGTTCATGATTGATTCATTGTCCAATGTTGAAATTATGGATGTGAGTGCTATACCTGCTCTGGGGCGGGTAGTCTGCATACAATGTACAGGAAGGAAAGAGACTGCTTGCTGCCACTCCTCCCTTTCGCTCTGGTTGCTTTTGCTATTTTCTGTTGCCATGATAGTTTGCCCTGTGCCATGTACCACTCTGCCTTGGAGCCAGCTGAGTATGGACTGAAACCTCCACAAATGGTGAGCTAAATAAATCTTTTCTTCTTTCATTTTGGATTTCAGGTGTTTTGTCCCAGCAATGAGAGAAAAGTAACCAAGATAATGGTGCTTATTGATTTTTCTCCACTAGTTTCTAAACTTTGTTCTGGGAATTTACATTAGATTACTCATTAAAAAAAAGTCGATTGGACCAATAAAAAAGGAAAAATACTATAATCATGATTACCGCAATAGGGGAGAGAAATTGAACTCAAAATATGTGGAAAGATAAGAGATTATTTGAGGACATTGGGGGTGAGGCTGGTCAGTGCTGTCAGGCCTTCTATGTCTGCTAACTGGCATTTATCAAACTAGCCTCTCATCTCCCCACAAAACTGGTAGATAAGATACCCTGTCTTTCCTGATAATTACTTTTGAAAGAGGTAACTCCCCTGGTCACAGTATTCCTGGGCTGTAAAAATGGCAGAGGGTTGAGAAAAGATTTACCCCTCAATGAATAGAGAAATATTTTGCACTTGCAAGTTTTCTAAAGTAAATTCCTTTCTCTAAGAAACGGGGCACCAGGGGCATAGAAGCAAAAAGCAACCCATGAAAGGAATGTTAAAGCCACCAGAGAAAATACTCCTTTGTCCAGTCCTGTAACCTTTAAATTTGTTTGGATGTGCTGAAATTATCCTTTTGTATATGTGCTTTTCCAACTAGACCAGAGCTTTTATCCTGGTCACTACCAAAGTATCATACAGTGAATTTACATTGCTTGAAAGTATACTATGAAGAAAAACAAAGTACCCAAAAGACTATGGGTGCTTTGAATAGTTACCAAGTGAAGAGAAAGTGATGCTTTCCCTTGACCCAGAGCAACAGCAATGAAGGGACAACAGTAGAAGACTCTGCTGGGATTCGGTCATTTTCAGGTCCAGGGCTATACTCATCTGAAACCACGCAATTGTAGATGAGGAAGCTTAGACAGAACTAGAACTGACAGTCTAGATTCTGTGTTACATTTTATAATGCTTTTTTTCTCATCAATCATAAATGTGCAACTTGACTTCTGTAAACTCTCAAAAAGACAAAACCATAATTGTATTTTAGGACACAACAAACAAATCAGAAATACCATCTGGAAACTTCCTTGGAAATGCTTACCTTGTGGAACAACTAAATATGAAAAGTCTGTTTAATCTTTATAAAATTAACTGTAGCTCTGATATTTATCAGTGCATTTTCTGATTTGCCTGCTTGTAGCAGATGCAATAGGTAAGGAGCTGAGGAAGGTGAAGATGGGTGTAGAGTGGGTGATAGGCAGGTGAGCAGGGGAAGATGCAGCCTTTTAAAAATAGTTTTCCCAGAGTTCTTGAATTTGTAATGTGAAAATTTTTTCATTCCAAGGATTTTTAAAACTATTTTTAGGTTAAAAAGGTTTATGCGTATACCACATATATACCACATACACACACATACATAGATATGTATCCATTACACACATGGAATGGTTAAGATAATTAGCATTTATAATGCCTTACCTTTTTGTGATGAGGAAACTAAAATTTTACTCTTTTAGCAATTTTCAAATGTAGGTAGGATATATTTTTATTAATTATAACCACCATGGTATATAACAGATATCTTGAATTTATTTATCTGAATAACAGATTTTATTTCCTTTGGGAAAAATTTCCTCTATTTTCCTAGTCCCCAACCTCTGGAAACTACATTTTATTCTTTTCTTCTATGGCTTCCACTTTGTAAGATTCCACACACAAATGAGATTATGTAATAGACCTTAAATATTGAATAAATAAAACATTTAAGACCTGAGTCAAATCAAATCTTAAATCTGGTTATGGTTGGACTTTAATTTTCCAATTGCAGAATTTGTTTGAAACGTACCTTGGTAATGAAATTGGAATCATGATATTGGATAAGAAATTCAAACTAACAGAAATGAATTATACTTTCCAAACCATAATCTCCTTAACATCTCCTTTTTCCCTTTCTTCCTATCATCTTAAATGAGATCTTTCAGTGCTCTACTCAATGATAGCTATAGTTGGTTTCTGTACAAAAGGTTGGATTAACTTGTCTGCTGATTGCAGCATAATAAGAGCCTTCATCTGATTTTCCCATAATGTGCTGCCTGAAGCACCTTGGGTTCTACTGGCTGTCAGCCCTTGACTGGGATGCGCTGTGACACATCTGCATAAACACTCAGGGATTCAAGCCACACACTGAAAACAAACAACTACAAAAACACAGAGATGTTGGGCCTCATGTGGTTTTCCTCCATACTGATATTCACCACACATGGCTTCCACTTATATCCAAAACAAATGGGTTCCGCCTTTGTTAGGAATGTACAACTATAGTGCACAGAAGCACTTATACTATCCTACTCTGATACTTAGAATATTATGTGTGAACCTTGGGAGTACAGTACCAACATGCTGCTACAAGTTCAACATTTTGATACTTTCAGAGGGAGAATCAAAATGTACAGCCCATTTCCCAAATACGTAAGTTATCATGAAATGCTAGGGAACCAAGAATGAATGAGTCATTTCACTCACCAGGGATATTTGGTAATTACATTGTGAAAGGTGTTATTCTACCTTAGAGGTGAGCTTTAAAATAAGGAATAGTTTTTCTTCTAATAAACGGGGAATGTGAATTTCAATAAGGTCTCTTTAAAAGCCTGAGATCAAAACTGCAGATTTAAGTAGACTAAAACTCACATCTATTGAAAGCAACATAAAAAATATATATTTTTAATCTATAATGAACATGTATCTCACTCCAGACATTTCTCTATTTCTATTCTGACTGGAAATTCAGAAATGGAACTAGATTTGGAGAGTTAGAAATTAAATTACATATGTGGATGGGAAGAAGAAAGAGAAAAAAAGTGGATAAAGGGAACACCCCATTTCATATTTGTATATATTTCCATACCTTTCAAAACACTATTAAACATTTTAGAATGGAAACTGGCATATTTTACATCCACTCAAAACTGGAGGTGTTAGCAAAACAGGATAGTAGCACCATAAAAAAGAAACAGATTTCTCTTTGTCTAGCTACTACTCAGTTCTTTTGTATTGCATTTTATTTGCTGTATAACCTTAAAAGGTAGCCCCCAGTGTACATCCATCTTGGTATTCTGGGTTTATGAACTGTCTTGCTTTTCTTTCGAGGTCTTCTCACCATCACTCATGTCTGATGTGCAGGCGGCATATGTGACCCTGTGGGATGGCAGTGGGAAGGAGTACAGTGGGGTCACCCCAAAAGCTTTGCTCAGATTCACATCCTACAAGGGGTTTATAGGTGCCATCTTTTGCCCTGTTGTTCCTGAGCTTCCTCAATGAACTGAAATTGCTTTTACAGCACATGATGGACTGCACTGCAAACAATAGCTTATGGAACTCCATTTCAGGTCAGATCTTTCTGCAGCTGAATCGACTGACTATGGTAGTGTTTTATTGTACTCTTGTCTTCAACTGGAAGAGACAATTTAAAAATTCTATAGTGGGCATAAAAAGGGAAATAAAACATGGCACCCACATGACACATACACAGAAGTCCCTTACACATCAGTGGGGAGTTTTCAAGCCATAGAGTACAGTGGCCATACTGCATTATAAAGCTCGGTGCTGGCGGCAGCGTTGTTAGGGTTTGGATGTGGAAGGTCCCCTGAAGGTCCGCCTGTTAAAGGCAGGTCACCAGGTTGTGCCAATGGAAGCTGGTGGGACTTTTAGGAATGGGATCTTGTGAGAGGTCTTTGGGTCACTCACCCTAAATGGAACCTTGGAACCCCAGTCCTCAGCCTTTATTCATCAGGCTCAGGATGTAAGAGTTTGCTGTACCACGTGCTCCCATCATGGTCTGCCACCACTGACAGAGGCTTGAAGACAGGAGCCACCTGGTCTCGGCTGGACCCCTAGAATTAGGAGCTGAGAAAATCATTTCTCCATATAAATTAGTCATCTCCTTTATTCCATTGTAGCTACATGAAGCAGAGTAACACAATTACACCACCTTAAGAATTGTTTTAAAAATGGAGTTAGCATACTAATGTTTAAAATATCCATATGCACAACATGGCATTGAGAAAGGATCAGTCCTTGATTGACATCAAAAATAATATTCCTAACTCCTCAAAAGCCACATTTTGTAGCAGCATAGAATGTTTGTAATACCTGGTAATAATCATAACAATATCATTTTATAAGTCTGTCACTGTGCTATGCATTGTATAGGAATGAATTCACTCAGTCACAATAAGACTAAAAGTCAATCTAATGCCCAATGCATACATGTCAAAACTTGCCAAAGTCATGATCAAAAGTAAAAACAGCTAAAGCAGAGCCCATACAGAGGACAAGTTTCTTTGACAACAGAATATAGCAGTTGTTCAGGATTATAATTTTTAAAAACCTGTCTCTGAGCCAAACTCTAAATGTTTTAACCTAGACTCAGTCTTTCCCAAATCCTATCAGTCAATCTGTTCATGTTGAAGGTCAGAGTTGAGTGTAAAACCTCAGAGAAAAGGCCTGGGCAAATACCAGGTTTTTCTTTCTTTTCCTTTCTTTAAAGTCTTCTCCTTTTTTCTAATGGACATAGCGCGTTTAATGGTAGTGGTGATGGAAATACAACCTTAGATTTTTCCCAGTCTATTAGGACAGCAGCTCCCTTGACCTCATTGGGTTTGTCAGATTCTGGGTAAGGCATCTGTTTCCTGTGCGATAGTCTAACATATCACAAAAGTCACATTTGTCTCTCATTGTACAAGTTATTTATGACAGTAGAACAATTTCAATGATAAAAAAACATGACTTTGAGTAGCACACAGGAGACCAGGGACAAATGCTGGGCAGCCCTTTGTTCTGTGTAGTGCTTTCTGTGATTTCCACTTATCACAGATTTGATCTCTGCTTACCTGGGCTGCTGTGCTGCCATCCCACTCTGTAATTCTCTAACCCCCTTTGAAGATGCTGAGCCATCTGCTCAAGAAAGAGCTGAATGCTAAGATGCAAACAGCTCTAATATAACTTTAGTGCCCTTTTGTGCCACTGTCTGTCAGGTGGTTGGGGTCCTACTTCTGTCAATAGCTATAAAAAGAAAAGAATAGAGAGTTAAATTATGTGTTCATCCACTAAAGCTTAAAGAGATAATAAAATGGACATTTATCCTTAAGTACAGCTCAATTGAAACGTTATGATGTTTTGGTGACTTCTGAAGGGTAATGGAGAACAAGTGACACCTGTTTATGATGTGCCATCAGGGAGACACCGCTCCTCAAGTGAGCTCCACTTAAAACGTCAAATCCTTTATTTGATGCTTGGTTGTTGTCTGGGAAGGCAGCTAATTTCTAAGTATACGAAAGGACAGCCACAACAAAATCCATGGCTCCCACAACTCATTTGTCTCATCTATCTCCACAGTTAAAGCATGACATTTATTTTATTTGGCCTATAGATTAGGGCAGGTTATGAAGAAGGCCCAAGGAAAGCATTCTGTTGCATTGTAAGTGAGCCAGTGGTATCTGGGAGGAAGTCTGACACCTACTCTTCTTCTCCCTGCTAGTGAATATTTGATTGAGTTATTTGCAAATTTCTTTTATTGTTCTAACTTATTTCACTCCCAGGCCTTTGTTGGTGGATAGAAAGAGAGTTGTCACTAGCATTAAATTATACTTCTATGTGCCAAACACTGTACCAGCGTAATAAATATATATTACATTCAATTGTTCCTATTAAATTTTATTTTGGAAAGCCATCTCACTAAATTGCCCCCTTGGGCCTTGAACTTGTGATCTGTCTACCACCGTCTCCTGAACAGCTCAGATGATAGGTGTCTACCATCCTGCCGCATCACATTCTGTGACACATAGACATCATAGCTGCACACTGGGGATGCTCTTTATCATTTTCTCCTCTGAAAGTGGGTGTGCTTCTCGCTAGTTTACCCTAACTGACAAAATGAAAGCTCAATCAGAATGATGTAATTGCTAAACAACAAAGCAGATCTTACATGTAATGGGTGTTCTTTCCCTACTACCCGTAATTATTCCTTCTGGGAATACAGCACTCAGTTCTCTTATTGAGGACATTATTATAGAGGAGAATTCAGATGCACTTACACATTTTTAGGATAGGGAGAGATTACAGTGGACAATCAGTCTCTGATAACTCTGTGTGAGATGCTGCCTCAGATAGTGGTGAGAATACAGACTGACCCATCCAGCAGACAAAGCATGTCAGACTTTCAATAAGGAGAGTGGTGTGACCGTCAGGAGTGTCCCTGGTCCTGGACATTGTTGGTAATCTCGAGCACCGGCTGGGTGGTTTAGAGGCACGCTCTGTGTCTTCACCTTCCTCTCCTTCAGATTCATTAGTCTCCACCATTTTCCTGCCCAAGCACACTCTTAATGCTCTCCTGGGAAGGCATCCTCATCTCTCTCCACCTGCTCAGCCAGTCCCCGGTTTATCAACAAACTCCTTTTCTTTCCCATGTATCAAACAACAGCAGTGAGAAACCAGAAACATCAGAGCATTCATAACAATATTTTCTTGATGTAAGCCTGGACTTTCACCATGTTAAACTCTGAAATGTTCTTGAACCTAACTTTGAAATTGTAATTCTAATGAATATTGATTCTTTATCTTTTTCCTGTTACAATGATTATTTTGATACTCAGGAAGTATACAGCAGGAAAGGTGGAAACAAGAGTTTTAAAAGTGATACTGAATTTTAACTAATATTTTCATTACTACTCATAAAATTACAGGTAAAAAAGTTTACATTTTTCTAGACTTCATCATCCTTGTACTATCAGTTTAAACTATACAGTATTATAAATAGCTATACATTGTGATGCTTACTGTATTCTCCAATGTTTTTGGCATCAGTGTCTTAATTCTCTCTCTCTCTCCTCTCTCACTCTCTCTTGATTCTTATATTCTAGTTAGGTAAAATAACTAGAAAACTGCCAGGGCCAGAGTTTATGCAGTCAATCTTCTATAAAATATAGATTATGCTTACTAGTCTCTAAAGTTAACTTCTTGCTAGAATTAAAACAAAATGGGATTTGAGCAATATCTCAATAATTTAAGGAATATGTATACACAGACTATGTGCCAGGTGAGGGGGGAACTCTGCTATAATGCTAAACAGGTCTGGAGCTCACACATGGAACTTTGCAATGTGAAATGTCACAGGAGGCCTCTTTGTAAATTTGGAAGTTTGTTGTTCTGTGACATACCTTAAGCTAAGGGAAAAATAACAAAAGAAATTGTCAAATGTTACCATTTACTTCAAATTATAGGAGACCTTTTACTATTTCAGAGAAAGTATTAATAAAAAAAAATCTACATTGAGGTAAAAGCAATGTTATGATGAATTAGTACCATAAACCAGGTTGCTCATTACCCAATTCCACATAAATGGTAAAATATCTAGGCACTTGGAACTTGAACTTACTAACATGATGCAGATTCAATTTTTGCTACAAACACTGCAAAGATCTGAATTTAAACTTCAGTATTTCACCCAGCAATTTACAGCTACACACCAAAGGACAATCTACTGCAATTTAGATTCCAGAAAGAGTAATCGATATAAATAATGAATGGATTCTGCCAATATAAACAAACAGTGATTCCCTACCTTAGCCCCTAATTAGAGAATGTACCCAGGATGTTTGACTTGATATTGTAACCAAAGAATAAAAATTTTAAGAAACTAGCAAATTGTTATGTGTGAGATAAGACAGAAAACAATGGTGCTTGTACATTGTTAAGACTTTGGAAATTTTGGTTTCAGTTTGTATTTCTGTGTTTTCTAAGAATTAGAATTTATTTGACATGATGGAATGAAATAAAGGACTTAATCAGTTATTTTACAATGAGTAAGAGGATCTTAATGAGTCATTTCTCTTTCACATCTGAAAGGACAGATTTCCAGATTTCTGAAAGACTGTCGTATTTCTGCTACATTCTGACTTATGCAAACCATCCGCTTTGTCTCTGTCTTCTTTTATCCAATAGCAAAACAAACATATTGCTTAGTCTTACCTTACTGTTGCAGATACTGTGATTATTAAAAGTCAAGTAAAACATCATTACAAATTAGAAAGTCGATAAAATGGATAATGGTGATATATTGTAGAATAGAGTAATGTCCTTTTTTACATAAGCACATGTTCAACAAGGATAGCAATATGCAGAAGTTGGTGGAATAGGGCGTGTTGTTTCAGCTTCAATGTGCAAAAGGACTTAAAGTCATTGCTTGTAAAACAAAAACAAACCTATACACACTGGCAAACAACTTTCCTTGAATTCATCAAAGAACTGATATTACAGAATGAAAAGTTACACCCCCACACCCAATCTGGAGAGATAGGCAATCTAGGGAGATTGCCTTCACAAAACTGCTTCATGGGAAACGAAGCTGCTAAAATCCATAAGATGGTAGGAGAGCTACAAACTGAAATCTGAGTGCAGACTGTCTTAAAAGTGAAAAATTGCATGGTGTTGGTGTCGGAGGAGACTACCCCCCACCAAACTCCGCTACACACACACACACACACACACACACACACACACAGACACACACACACACAGTTGTAGACATTCATTCCAGAATTCTTTTCCATTCTTTAAGTAAGGATCTTGTCCTCATGGTTTTGTTTGGGCAAAGAAGAGAAGAGGGAAGAACGGAGGAAAGAATAGACCTGTCTGTCTCAGGGAAGGGCAGGGAGAAGTTAGTTTTCAGGAGAAAGGAGCTCCTTTGAGGGTGTATCTGTTAATTCCTCTAACGTTTATCTACTCAAAGCAATCTAAATAAGAATTCCAGGAAGACAAATTTTATAGATATTGTCAGGAAGACTAGAATTTGTATGGTGAGGCAAAGCACTTAAATAATGAATTACAAATAGATACATAAATAATCAATATTATTCAAAAAAAGAACAAAGATCTTTTTGTTATCCTACATTATCGGACTTCAGAATTTATTGTAGAGCAGCTATAATTGAGACAGAATTACAGGAATTACAGTGTCAAATAGCTGATTTATCATCATTGGAACAGAATACAGAACCCAGAAATAGGCTTATAACTACTGCCAATTAATTGCTGAAGTAGGCACAAAAATGGCTGGATGGAAAAGGGATGATCTTTTCCACTATTGGAACTGACCTCTCTATGCAAAACAATGAACATAATAATTACAGAGAACTTAGGACTATAAAAAGGAGGGCGAAACATGTGTTGCACCTCCAATGGAGTGGGATGACCTGCCTCAGCATCTCCCCTGGCCCTCCAGAAGCACCCTCCTTGGCTGTCAGACCAGCAGGCCCATACTCTAATGTGGAGTCAGCATGGTGCTGCCTTCCACCCCGCCAGCTCAGAGGACACTGCTGCTGTTTTCAAGAAGAGAAGAGGTGCCCGAGCATGGCTGAGGTCAGGGAGGGAAAGGCCTGGGCCCTTTATTTGCATACTCAGTCTTTAGGGCAAGCTTTGTGCCCTGCTCTGCGCTGAGACAGGCTTGCAGCAGCTCTATGAGCAGCACCCCCAGTCCCTTCCTCCTGGGTGTTGGTCTAGAAGGGAGCCCAGATGGGGACTGACCCCTTCGTACTGCAGCACAGGCCCTCTTAACAACTTTGTTGTTCTGTTTAAAAAAAACAAAAATGGATCTGAGACCCAAATGTAAAGCTATAAAACTTACAAGAAACACACCAAAAGCATGATTTATGAAAAAAAAGTGAGTTTAATTTTAAATTTAAGCTGTAAATTCTAAGCTAAAAAATATCTTTAAAAATTAGCTTTGCCAAAGAAACTGTTATGACAATGAAAACACAATATTCAAATAGGGATAAAATACAGTATTTGCAAAATACACGACCAATAAAAGACTTGTAATGAGAATATACAAAGAATGCTCAGTACTCAACTAAGAAAAGCAAACAACCCTATTAATAAATGAGCTAAAGATCTGAATAAATATCTCAGCAAAAATGATACACAGATAAAAATGATCATATGAAAAGATGTTCAACATAATTTGTTCTTAGGGATATGCAAATAGAATAGAATGAGCTACAAGTATGAACCTATTATAATGCTAAAATCTCAATGCTGGCTAGAAGGCAGAGCAACCAGAACTCCCATTCATTGCTGAAATAACAAATACCTATACTTGGAAGGACATTTTGGCAGTTTCTCGCAAACATAAAGAAAAATTTTACCATGTGGTTAAACATTTTCATTCCTAGCTATTTATCTATATGAACAGAAAATATGTTCACACAAAAGCCAGCATGCAAATACTTGTAGCAGCTTTGTTCATACTTGCAAAAACATAGAAATAATAACAATGACCTTGAATAGGTCAATAAAATGGCATTTATAAACAAACTGTGGAGTGATGTAATATTACTCAATGATAAAAAGGAAAGGGCTTTGGATTGCACAACATGTAGATGAATCTTAAATGTCCATTGCTCAGTGGAAGAATCCAATCTCAAAACAGTACTTACTGCATGGTTTCATTAGTAGACAAGCTGGCAGTAAGAATCCTGAGGGGTGTGTTTTGTGCCCAGGTCCTCTACTCTTTCCTGCAGGTCTTAGGGAAGTGAGCCCTTTGTCTACCACGTGCTTCTGGCCCTGAAACAATAAAAGGAAGTGACCATGGACTGAAGCATCTAACGCTGTGAGCCAAAATAAATCTTTCCTCTTCAGATTGTTTAGGTCAGGCATTTTGTCACAGGGGTGAAAAACTGCCTAACTCAGTCACGTAAGGATCGCTGATCCACTGGCTAACCTCTTGTGAACATTTCCACAGTAAACATAGGATGCAGGTAACTCCTCAGGATGGTGATTTCATTTCTTTGGACATATATTCAGAGCTGCAAGAGCCAGATCATACAGTAGCTCTATTTTCAACCTTTTGAGGAACATTCTATTCTGCTTTCCAGGTGGCTGTACTAACCCAGAAGACTACCAACAGTGCATAAGGGAGTGCTGGTCTCCGCATTCTCTCTCCCTTTGGTGTTTCTATGTCTCTGCAATGCTGTCCTAACTGAGATGAGGGGAATTTCAATGCAGTTTTGATTTGCATTTCTTTAATGGGTAACAACACTGAACATTTTAAAATATATGTGTTGGCTCTTTGTATATTTGAGAAGTATGTATTTATATAGTTTGCCATTTGTAAAGTCAGACTACACTTCTGTGAAGTTTTTTGACATATTAAGCCTCTGTCAGATAAATAATTGGCAAATATTTTCTTCCATTTTGTTTGTTGTCTTGTCACCCTTTTATATTTTTTTGTTTTTGATTTTTTTAGACAGGCTCTCACCGTGTAGTGCAGGCTGGACTTGAATTCGTTTATGTAGCGTGGGCTGGCCTTAAACTTGAGGTGATCCTCCTGCCTCAACTTTCCAAGTTCTGGGGTTACAAGTGTGCACCATTGTGTCCTGCTGTCTTGTCACTTTTGATCATTTAGTTTGCTATGCAAAAACTTTTTACTTTAAAGTTATCCAGGTTGTCATTTTTTGCTTTGTTTTCCTATGTTAGGGGATCTTATCCTAAAAATCACTGCTTGTAACAGTGTCTCGAAGCATTCCCCCTGTATTTTCTTCTAGTACTTTCATAGTTTCATGCCTTGTATTTCAGTCTTTAGTCCATTTCCTTTACTTTTGTGCAGGATAGAAGAGTCAAGTTTCATTCTTCTTCTTGTAGACCTTAGTTTGTCAGCACTATTTATTAGAGAAACTGTTTTTCTCCAATGTTCATTTTTGGAGCCTTTGTCGAGAAGAAGATGGCTGGAGATGTGCTGGTTTATTTCTGTGCACTCTATTGTGTCCCATTGGTTTATGTGTCTGATTTTATGCCAACACCATACTATTTTGGTTACTGTGACTCTGTACTGTGTCTGGAAATAAAGTGATGCATCGCTCCTAGCTTTGTTCTTTTATTCAAGATAGCTTTTGTTATTCAGGGTCTTTTGTGCTTTGAAATGAATTTTGGAATTTTGTTTTCTTTTTTGATGAGGATTACATTGAATACATAGATCATTTGATGAGTATTTCTTGAGACACTTAAGGTCATAAAGAAAATCTAGAAACTGTCAATCTAGAGAACCCTACAGAGACAGGAAAAGTGTACATAATGGTGCCTGAAGAAAGATCCTTCAGCATAAAAATATGCTTAGTTCAAAACAATAGAAATCACAATAGATTATGGGTGTATTAATAAGTACAAAAATATTGGATCATTAGTGTGACAAATACATTATAGCATTATTAACTAGGGGAAACTAGATATTGGGGCATTCTTTCAACTTTTCTACACATCCAAGATTGATCTGAAATGAAAGTGTAATACAAGTATTTTTAAAAAATTAATATGATGGAATGTAAAAGGGTAAGTTATGCCAGCTACTACCCTGAACTTCATGTCCAGGCTGGGTCTCGAATAGGTAAAGAGCCCATTGTTAGGAAGCTCCTATCCTATTCGGAGCTGTGGTTGATGTCAGGGATCAGGTCAAGCCGTGGGGTAAGATCCTTTGTCCTTGCTCTTGGTAGCTTTAGTGTTTCACATAAATGACTTCCATGCCTCCTCTCTGTCTGGTGTCTGTAGATAAAGAACAGAAAGACACTGTCCCGTCACACAAGTTCTCACCTCTATTCTAGAACCCTGCTGCCCCCTGTGAGGTCAGAGGCTCCAGACCCCCAGGGGACTGGCACAAATGACTCTCGCATACTTTTCTCTTGCGTTTCCCTCTCCCTTTGCCTTGGTAAACCCTCAGAATCACCTCAGAACCAGCCCAGAGAACCTGCACACATGTCATTGTTCTCCATTTTTGTCAGTGTTCCCTTAGAAATGAGTCTAAAATGTGGAAGAAATGTTGAGGTTGATACCAAATTTGACAAATTCACAGACTTTAATAAAGTGACCCTGTTGGAAGTGTTAGCATGTCACACGTCAAGAGTACAGTCCACTGCAAATATCTACGAAGAGCTTCATGAAAAATGAACAGCTGGAAGAAAAACATTTTCCAATCTGACCACATGAAGTCCTTGTTGGATGGAACCACGGTGTTTGCTGTAGAGATCGACAGCGGGTCTGCTAGCTTCCTCTTAAAGTTAGACTACAGAGAGCTGTGGGGAAAGCTCCCAGGTGAATGCTTTCAGAGTTTTTCATAGATAGGTGCTTTGTTCTTTTTTGTTAAGCTTTGGTAATAACAAAGTGAAACCTTCTCCGGGGATGAAAAAGACAGCAACTGCCCTTAGGGTGGGGTCGCAATCCAGGCAGTGAGTCACAGAAGTCTGCCATTCTCTGTCATTTTCTTGGGGTGTTTCAAAGGAAAATACCTTATTTATATTAATGGCGCCCTGGACACTTGGGAATGGCAAAATATTAACTTCATGACATAGTTTTTTGAAATGTTCCTCATGTTATTTGTCAAGGATCAAGATTCAAAGCAACCAGAAATATCAAAACATCATCCATTTAATGCATTTAAAAATGTCCAGGCCTTGTGATGGGTCCCTATAATCCCAGTACTTGGGAGGCTGAGGCAGGAGAACTACTGGGAGTTTAAGGGAAGCCTGGCCTCAAAGTGAGTTCATGGCCAGCCTGAACTGCATAGTGAAACCTTGCCTCAAAATGACTGAAAAAAAATTGGCTTATTTGAATATTGTGTATTACTTTAAAATTATTTTATAGATATATGTGGATTAATTATCACAAAATTGTTCAGTGATGTAATCTATACTATCACTTTCACATTATACATGAGTAAATTGAAGTTAGAAGAAGTTGAAATGGGACCCTGCCTGGCCCTTATTTCTCATAAAAAAAAATTTTCGCTGGCATACTATTAAGCACAATTACTTTTACCTGGCACTAAACATCAAAGGCCTCAGGAATCCTGAAATCACTGACAAAAGTGAATTCTTGATCAAGTTACCAGAAAATAAACAGTGTTCAGCATTACAATGATGTATTTTATTTTCCCTCAGATCCTTACAAGTGACACTCAGTACAAGATGACAATCTGATATTTGAATAGGCAAAAATTTTTAAGTACCTGCCTCACCTAAGAAAATATGGTGAAGAAAGTGATTATTACATTACTGAAAATACCTTTTGACAAAAGCTTTAGGAATTGTTATTAATGACCAGTTCTTGGGTGAAGAACTTATGGAAAATATACTACTGAAGTTATTAGCACATTTCTCAGCTTTGCACATTTGTTTTGAGGATATAAATTTTCATGACCTAAGAAGTAGCTTTAATATCTTTTTGGCAAAAGCCTAGTGAATAAATCACAAGTGCATATGCTCAGTTCAATTTTTAGTATTTTGTGTTTAGTATTGGAACTTCAAGAAATATAATCATGGAATTGTTTCCCTGGACCTCAGTGCTTGAACAGGATATAAATAAAATGTAGCATGAAAGCACCATCAATGAAGCCAAGCAAATCTTGTTTTGAAAGTTCCTCTGTCATTTCACACTGCATAAAATAAGGACAGCAGCATCCTGCATCCTTTTACAAATCATTGACTCCATGGTCTTAAAATTTCCTAATGGCCGAAGTTAAGAATACAGCATCACTGCATTTATTATTTAATAAATGACTAATGAAAATAGTCATTTCCTTTTCCTTCTCTTTGTTTATTGTTATAGTAACTTTTCTATCTGAGGAGCAAATCTACCTGAAACTCTTATTTAAACCTAAAATTCTAATGTAAAACTTAAAATTGTTTTTGTCTCTAAGACTTATTTCTGATCCGCAGTTTAATGTGAATTAGTTGTACGATATTGGTCAATTACTTACACTTTAGAAACTACATTTATGCATGAAAATCTTTAAGATTCCTTTCAACGAAAAGATTTGGAATACACTTATGAAAAAGACCTATGTCATTTGTTAACTTGGCAGAAACATAACATAAGGAAATAGTTGGTAATATTATTTTCACTTTAAAACCATATGGATTATATCACATAATACATATGAGTTATCATATTTAAAAGTTATAAATTAAGCTTTTGGATAAATTGATTTCTTGTGAAGGAGCACTCTTGAGTAAACCACCTTCATTTTGCCAGCACTAGTGACACTTTAACTCTTGGACTTATACAAGGTGTTCTGGTAAGAAAATGTTCAAGAACTCTGACTTACTGCAGCTAAGATAGTTCCACTTCAGCCTCATAAAAATGATGTCTATTGAAAGATCACATTGCAGTCTTACTACAGTGTCCCAGCAATGCTGAAGTGAGTTTCTCTGGATGAATGAGGGAAAGACAGTCTGCTTCCTCACCCTCTAACCAAGTGGTCTAGTGAGAATTTCAGTAGCTGTGATGTCTTGTCACTCTGCATTAGTTCTCACTGCTTACCTGGAATACCTTTCTTAAAATATTTTATTCATAGGTTAAGCTCTAAAATTAATTGATTTACATCTACCATTGTGTGAATATAGTAAAAATAAGATCTCTTCAATTTTTCCTTCCTAAGACTCTAGAAACCAAATTAAAACAAACAAAAAGGTCCCTAGTCTGTTCTATTCCTCTATTGTACATGAAAGCTCTGGTGATGGAGTAGCTGTCACATCACATAATCGCAAGTTGGAGAGAGCAAATGGGAACACATCGCTCTCCAAGTCAAGGTTGGATTGGACGTCCAGTCACCATGTACTTTTCACTGAAAGCAGTGCTACCCTTAGGAAGGCTCAGGGCAAGGCGGCTGGAGAACATCTTTCCTTTATTCTGATTCCCTCTCCCTCTTCCCATGCAGCAGAGCCTCTCATCCTCAGAAGATATTCCAAGGTTCCAAGACTCCATAAAGGCCTACAGTTCCACATAATATTGAGCCCCCCTCACATTATATTTCCCCTGTGCATACATATCCATAAATTGATTAATAAACTGTAAGTTATAAATTAGGAACATTAAGAGATTACCAACAATAAATAATAAGTTAATTATAATAAAATTTGTAGTGAAAGTTATGTGAATGTGGTTTTCCTCAAGTGTCTTCATATTATGCCTTACTTTCAGTATGTGATGATGACAGCTACCTGAGATGGCAGAAATCTAGACAATGGATCAAAGCAGCTGTTTTTTATACTCTGAGCCATTTTGCCCTAAGTTGCTGGTCCATAATTTCATTCATCACATGTTAGTCTCGCTGATGATATGGACTGACTCCTTTTTCTTCTGATTTGCAGGATTAATTTCACCTAATACATATTAGGTGAAATCTTGTTTCTCATATTTTCACTTTCTTCCTGGACCAATAAGTTCTAAAGTGAGACACTGAGTTCTAAAGTTCTGTGGAGAATAATATGATGGAAACATTGAATAAACATTGTGGAGCAGAGTTATTTTTAATCTCAGAATTTCTTTTACTCTATAGTAGTCTGCTTATATTTTCAAACAGAAAACCAATATAGAGAAGAAATTTCTCTCAAATCATCGGAATGACTAAACTATTTCAAGTAGCATGTTTTAAGCCTAGTGCTCCATGGAATATGATTTGAGAATTATATTCCACACCGGTGGCTTTCGGTCTTGACTGCTTTCTGGAATTATTTGGGTAACATTAAAGTCACTGACACCTGCTTCCTATTCCCAGAAGTTCTAATTAGTTGATCAGAATTCTGACCATCAGAATCTTTAAAATCTCTGAAAGTCATGTTCATGTGTACCAAGGACTGAGAACTACAGCTCTAAATACATTTTCTCTTCCTTCCCATCAGTTTTATCTTTAAAGACTTGCCCTCATCCCCTCTGCAGCTGACTTTGTCTCCTGTACCAAGACATCAGACCTTCTTAGACTCTTTATTTCAACAGTGCACTGCCTTAATATTCAGCAACTGGTTCTTGATTCTACAGTTTTTTTCCCATCCGATAAATTCACAGAATCAAACCAAATAGCAGTCATTTCTTCTTTTCTGCAGGTCTTTAGTAATTTTCCATCTTCACTAGATCTTCCGTTTTACACAAGTGTGTTCAGTTTTGGCCCATCATGTAAAAGTATTCCCAGCGCCTTTCATTTCCCTAACTCTAACAAACGTTTAAGTGAGCCGTGTGCTGTCTCTGGCTCCACTCCCTGATTCTCTTTCACCTTTGCTCTCTGCTCTCCATGCCCAACTTTGGTTCAAGTTATTCTTGTCCAAACTTAATCCTGCAGCTCAGTCTGTGTTCTCTTTCTTCCCATTCTGTTTTTATTACTTCAATGCATTTTATAATGCATTTTACCATACTATTTTCTTTGACATTTTTTGAAAACCATTCCTGAATTAAAAAAAAAAAAAAAAACCTTCTTACTCTCACTTTTTCTTGATGAATTTACTGATGGTAAAAATTCAGTTGACAGGAAGCTTTCAGTGCATCAACCTATGCATTCTAATACTGGAATGAAACTAGAATCTATCTATCTTGTCCTAGTGTTTCCATTGGAATGTAATTTCCTCTCTTCTCTACAAGAGTAGACTACAATAATAAAATTTCATTTCCATCTAACTCTTCCACAGAGAGGTAGGGGATTTACTCTCATTGTCCTAGCAGTTGAGGGTCACCACATTAAAAAGATTGTTTGTGCACCTTTCTCTACTTTATGCCCCTATTCCTGCCAAAATTTGTACTTGAGTAAGTCTGGGATCCTCATGTCATCAGCTGTAATATGTACAGACTCACTTCTTCCCATCATGATCTCAAATTCTAAATGTGGGGAGACAGTAAGAAGTACCCACCTTGATCATTGGTCTAATCTTCATTCTCCTCTTAGTTTTGCATTCTACCCTTTTACTGTGTCCTCACCAACATGTAGGCAATTACCTCCAAGAACATATTCACAGTCTAATTTTTATCCTATTTATTTTATGAGCTCTGATTAGAAGTGTGTAATTCACAGACCTAGACTGTAGGCTAATTATACGAAAATGGCAAATCTCATTAATAAGCAGATAAATGAACAAGGACACTTTTTATGAAAATATATTACAATCTTTGGTAAAGAAAAATAAAATGTAACCCTATAGCAACATAATCTAGGGAGGAAATTATAAAGACTTAAACTCAGATCTTTAAATATCAAGTTTGCTTAGAAAAGAATGAATATTATCAGTTATAGTCCAAAATGATCTAAATTCTCAACAAGAACATTGAAAAAATGAAAGAAAAGTAAAATAAAAATAGATTTTCTTGAAAGAAGAAAGCGATTTCATTTTGAGCGATTAGGTATTAATAATTGAACTATCTCTTGTCTTTCATCTATAGATAGAATAGGAAAATGGCTATAGTATAGGTGAAACTAAGAAGAAATAATTAAACTGTTGTTGGTTAGACATGTCACTAGAACTTAAAAACTATCTAACAACACATACACAAAAGTAATTCTGGAATAAGTGATTAGTGCCTCCGGAGGAACTTAGACCAGTATGTATACACAGGAGTCCTCCTAAAAGCTGTAAATATGGAATAATTTGTAAGAGCAGTTGAGAAAAATATCCTCAGTGATTAAACTCTCTAAAAGATAGTTTAATAATTGAAAAAATTACAATAAGGAAGACCTGGAAGGTCTGTGTGAAACAGTTTCATAAATATTAAATGTGTTTTAAAGTAATAGAATTACTATGAGAGTATAGCCAGGGAAATTTAAATAAATTATAAATAAAGACACAGGATGATATGAAAGAAAAAAATCAAACATTCATAGGGGAGAAGACGATCTCAATTTGTTGAATGGTGTGTAAGCTTTTAGTAGACTTCAAATTGTTTACTTTTGCCTCACAGAGGCTCTGCAGAGCAGCTAATTAGAGAACAAAGTGTAAGGCAGAGGTTCAGCAGGGAGCAATGGGGAGAAGGGCTCCAGGTCCAGTTTAAAGAAAAAACAGCACAGGAAGTAGTTTAAAATTGTAAGCATGCAACTGAACTTACTCATACATGTTTATCTGAGGAGAAATGAAACTAAATACTGAAACTTTGGGTAATTATTTGAAGGTAAGATGCATAAAGAAAGTTTTCTTTGGGAAAACAAACAGACTCCAGGAAGCAAGGGATTCCAACATTTGAAGGCGGATGGCATGACTTAGATGATTTGTCTTTTTATAGCATGCATTAAAGCAACACAATCAGTTGTTTCAAGTTAGCATTTTGGTGTAGAGGCTCACTAATTAGCACAAAATATTACATATGCATTTAAAAACGTCATAGAGCTGGAAACACAGGACACTTGTAGGTGTAAATAACCCAAGACCACATTGGGCATGGAAAAGAATGGTATAACATTTTGTGCAAAATTCGGGACAATATGCTTTACTGTCAGTGTTTCACATTATAAATGTTGGAATTCTACTTCGAAGGAGGAATAGACAATGCCTGCACGTAGGGATGCAGATATGTGAGACTCACACGCAAAATTCTACTCAAATGGTGTTAAATACATGGGCTGAGAACTAAAGGGGAAAAACTCAGAATATGAAGCTGGGGAGGTGGGTGCCACCATCATTCATACCTTCAAATTTTCTGAGCAGATAAAGGATTCCAAATGCCAGCTTCTGAGAAAAGAAGAAGTTTGCTAAAATGGACTTCCTGTTCTCTGCCGTATGGTGGTTTAATATTCTAATTAATTTATTGATACAAATAAACTGACAATGTGAATGAAAATATCTTCAACAACACCTCTTTTTGCTAGCTTCTCTTCAAGACTCTCTCCTAATCCTGATAGATAAAGAAATTACCAATGTGTGTCAAACACTACATTCGGTTTTAGGAAAATTGTTTTATTTAGGATAATTACTATAGAGCTGAAAATTATATGTTTAACCAACTTGGTAAAAGTGTGTATAGATATGGGGTAGATGTGCTGTTGACCTGGACTGGTAAGGGAATTTCAGCAAACAGTTGTCTCTAATGACAGAATATACATTGTTGGAGCAGAGCATTCGGGGTCATTCATTTCAGCTTTTAAATGGCTTTGAGCTATAATAGAAATCCCTCATCCAAGAAGGACATGATCAGAGACTCCCAGAGATATCAGAAAACATGGACAGTATGGAAACTGTTTTATTCCTCAGATAGCTATGATGAATTTTACTATAAAAATTAGTGGCAGTAAGCAATTAATTAATAAAATACAACAACTCTTATTATAGTCTCTAATAAATATTGTTTGAATTTTGAATTTTTCTCTGCAATCTTCCAAATGCAGTTATCATGTGTCTACTGACTGAAGGTAATTGAAATTTTGGAAAGCAAAACTACAGATACGGGGAGAGTACTCAATTTTACAACTCTTTAAATTCCAGGTAGTTATTATCAAATAATGCAAAGTAAATTTTTGTAGGTATGCCAAAGGACTCTGCCAAATACTGAGACAACACTTTTTCCACTAAGTAAAACTACTTCTGCATCCATTGAAAATTTTATTTTAATATCGCTGATCTATAAATTCATCTGTTCCTTGGGTTAATTCTGCTAACTTGGTTCTTTCAGTAATGCAAGTGAAATAAAATCTATAACGTGTTCATTATATACCTATATGAGGATTAAGACTTTAGTCTTTTAATATTAGTCTTTAAAATTCTGTATAGAAAAGGAAGATGGGCCCAAATTGGATCGGAATCAGACCACTTGAAATTTGGAAAATCCAAAGAAACCATATCTATTGCACTGGGAAAAAAATCAAGAAAAATGAGCAAGAAACTTAGTGTCCATTTATCATGACACACTCTTTGTCTGAAGTTAAGAAACAAACATAAATCTTTCTTTGAAAAAGAATTAGTAGTAAGCAAATCTTAGGAATAAATTGGAATCATATAAAGGAAAAACAAGATAAAAGAATGACTAACAGATGCAATAAGGAGAAAAAAGCTAGAAAAATAGAATAATATACTACAACATCAATAAGTACATCAAATGAGAATGGGTTAACAAACCAATGAAAAATAAAAATGATTTGATTGGGAAGAAAAAAGAACACCCAATGATATCAGTCATAGGCTGTCAACATGAGAAACACTTGAAAAATAAACCCAAAGTAGATTGAAAGAAATAGAAACACAAGTGCCAGGAAAAAACTAATTTTTAAAAAATTGATGTAGTTATATTAATATTAGACTAAGATATTTCAAGAAAAAATTGAATAAACAATCTACACTTCTTCGTTTAATGTAATTTAAAATACCAGAGTTGGGCTTATGGTTTTAAATTGCCATATAATCTACTTTGGGTTTATTTTTTTTATTTTTAAGGATTCCATTTTCTGTTGGCTTGCATAGTTTATGTTGAAAAATCTACATTAGACATTACATTTTTTTTTCTTTGTATGGTTAAGTGACTTTTGTGGTATACTTTTGGATATATTTGTTTGTACTTAGCTTTCATCATTGTGAATAAGCATATCTACCTGCTGTTTTTGCTTGTTCATTTAATTTTCTCAATTAATATTTGTCCTACAGATCTCTGTGTGTTTTGATCTGTTGTTTGGTATCTGTCATTAACTTTAGAACAATGTAATCAAAGTATTTTAAGATATTTTTCTGTCCTATTTTGTTATCTTCTACTTCTAGAATTCATACACAAATGAACTTAGCTGTATTCAAATAGATGACATAATCATGCTGAGGAAGGCTGTAATGGAAAGAATGCCACTAGATTATATTGGACATGGCATTTTGACTACATATATGCTGGAAAGCAAGAGAAAGAGAACTATACCAGAACGCTGTAGGTAGCTTAGTTTGTTTTCATAAGGATATAAAGATTAATACTTTTGAAACAATTTTCTCTAAAGTATAAAGTATTCTAGGGTTGAGCAAATAAATCAATGCATTGTGAATACATTGAGTCAGGTTTCTCTTTTCACTGAAGGAATTATAAATAAGTAAGGAAAAGTCTAAAAAGAATCTTGTAAAGTTGGACTGGAATTAGAGGTATGAGCATGAATTCTAGCTTTTACACACAGATAGAAAACTATATCAATCATTTGGATCTCTGTGTATGCATTTATCTGTCCTGACGTCCTAGCAATAAAATACACACAAATAGGAATGAGAATATCTGGTGTCCAGATTGTATTTTCTAAATGTTTTTAGTGATTGAGAAGACTATAGGAACATGGAAACAAAGATGATACTTTGACATCTTATGGTAAAAGAAAATCAGAAATCTTCCAAAGATTATGGCTGTATATCAAGATGCAGCAATTTCAAGGGGCTGTCAAGGCCAAATCTGAAGCAAACTAGAAACAAAATGTTCATAATTTATTTTAATGCAATGTAGCAACCATTGTTAATTCCTATCATTTTGTTTTGAGGTCACGTATAATTTTTGTTGTTCTTGTGTTGTTTGGATTCTGTCTTCATTGTTGTTTTGTTAGTTTTCTTAATCTACAAAATAAATAAATAAATAACAAAAAGAATGCACCCTAACCATACTATTATAGTATAAGTAATTGAATTGTGGAAAGAAAACTCTTTGTTATTGTGCAATTTCATTTAACAAATATTGAATGTATGACAAATGTCTTTCTAAATAACACAAGAGTAATTACTTTAGGCAAGAATTGCTAATGTATGATAAAAATTAGTTGACAAGATTATGCTGAGAAAGAGGATGCTTACACAGCCTGAAAATATCTTCTTACAACTTGCTTATTAATGATGGAGGAATGGGAACATTCCAGAGAGGAAACCTGACGCACATAACGGGAACCAAATCATTAAATTTCACATCACTAACGAAGGCACATTTTGATACATATGGGATTGCTTCTCTTGATATGAAGTACTGAGAAATTAACAGCACATATCCTAACATAAGATTCTTGCTATTCCATGAAACATGAAAAATGACTAAAAAACCGCCACAGACTGGAGAATAAAGAGCTATGAAAACTACATGCTGTGTGGAATCCTGAATTAGATGCTGGACCAATAAAAAGACATTGATAGAACAACTGGTCAAACTTGAAAAAGATTTACAGTGAAGTTAATAGAGCTGAATCAGTTTTATGTTCTTGTTTAAATAGTTGTACTAGGGTTATAAAAGACATCATTGGGGAAAGACAAGTAATAAGAATATTAGATTCTTTGAAAAAAATTTGCAACAATTTAAAGCCTAACATTTAAATTTTTTAAAACCATAAATTTATTTAAATTAAGTAAAAGTACAAAAATGGATTAAGTAGATATTTCTGTGATATGCATTGCATCTAGAATACCACTAGGAAACCAAGGAAAGAACAACAGGTTTGATGTCAGACAGGAAGAGATCTGTCAATGTAGTCACATAAATTACTTCCATATGTGTACATTTATTTTTAGATGAGAAAATATTTACTTTTTATGTACTTTACTGAAGATTTTTGTTTCTGTTTAATTCTACTCTAAGAATCATTCACAATGGGGTCATGAACCTGTGAACATAATAAGCCTGCTAGAAATGGTATAAACAGTTTTTAATTAAAATTTGTTTTAAAAAATAAAATTAATAGTTTTATGCGCTGTTATAAACTCTTTGACTAACTGTAAGGAGACCTTTAGATGTTATGTGAGGGTGTGGGGAAATTTACAAATTAATGCCTCTGACAGGATTAGCCATTAAATTATTCATTTGAAAAATAACATCAATTTCTTTGCTCCCAACACATAAGACATATCTAACATAAGACATAACATAAGAAAAAATCCTGAACCTAAGCGTGGATTGTCAGGTATTAGAAAGATTAAGCGAGCGCTAATAGAAAAAGTGGGGCGGGACGAGGAGCTGTTAGCCAAGGACGCAGGGCGTTGAACGCCACGCAAGGATTTGCATCTGTAGCGTGAACAGACTGGAGAGCTACCGGCGGGTTTTCAGCACAGACATCATGACATCATATTATTTTTTATTACTTTTATCAGTCCTTGTGTATAACACATACTGCACTCCTCCTAGGAAGTTGGTGCATGTAGGACCACGTTTTCATCGTTTTTTCCCTCCCCTCCCTCCCCACTCCAAAGATCCTTTCTTAAAACTTTTGGTATATATCTACAGCTTCCTGTGGAGTTGTCACATACAGATAACACATCCCAGTTCCCTTTTCTTATCCTTTTTACTCCCTCCCTCCCCTCAAGAAGCAATGGGATAAAGAAGAATTAGATGTGCTTCCCTGGATTTCATGTGGAAGCCGTCGGAGGCTTAGAATCTTTGCGCAGAACGATAGTGAGGATCCCTCCCAGGTGGGAGGAAGCTGAGGGCAGCGTGCAGCTCCGGACCGTGGGAGAGATCACCAGCCCTGGAGACACGAGTGGTCACTGGTCTCAGAGGAGGTCATGCTCAAAGCTTAACTTTTGCCTATAAGATAGTCTGTCTAAATTTTCACCAGGAAACAATGACTTCGGCCGTTCTTCCTTCGAGTCTTAATTAAATGCTTCTCTACTAAATCTTGCAATAAAGCATGGGAGAGAATTTGCTTCATTGATGTAGATGAGCTTTGAAAACTGATATCATGTAAAAGTTTGTCTATGTAGTGTGTATAACCCAGCTACTTATTTCTACCTATTCTATCAAATTGTTATTTAATTAAGGCTGGATACTTTGATTCAGAGTTTGGCAAATACTAACATGTGAAATTATCTGATTGATGCAAAATAAAAACTCCCTATGTGACTTTGCAAATACTTTATCTTATAAAACTCTTCATTAAATGAGAGGGTTCTTTGCTTCTTTTTCAAAATATGGGCTTCATAACAGTTCTGTACAAATGAAGGAAATTTGAAATATTCAGTAAGTTAGTTTTACTCTCCTCGAAATAGATATAACTTGTCTGTTTATTTTTAAATAAAGAATGGGAAAGTCAGCACCTTGAGGATACGGCAATTGCTGTGATATCAATGAAAATATTACTCTATCGTTAAGCAATTAAAGAATTGAAGTCACTAATTAGTAGGTGTTACTGCTTCAACAAATACTAATATTTTCTATCACATTCTGTGTTTCCACAACCGAATGAATGCTCTGTTCTTTGTTGATTATGTGAACCCAGTTTAAGGATTAGAAATTTAGCATAGGTTTAAATTGACATAACTTATTTTATAGGACTCTGCAAAGTTTCCCAGGTGAGTTGCAATAAAAAGTTTAAATAAAAGACATCCAGGGCTTCTCCAGAAATTTTTATGGTGCATTAGGTAGTAAATTTAGTAGTGCAACTATGCAATAATGATGTTTGCTCTATTGGTCAAGATAAGAATTTTATGAAGCATTTTTCTATTTTGAATTTGAAGTTATTAAATGAGATGACTGTAGTTTAACAAGTTTCCTGCAGCACATTTCCACAATCTGGATCAAAGTTTTAACTTGGAAAAGTTGGTCAACACATATTGAAACAAAAAAAACGGCCTCTGCATTTAGATATCCAGAGTCAGACTTAATAACATAAATTTAAGCTTTATTATTCTGCCAGGTTTGTCCTATAAATTTGGTAATAAAATGGTTTTAATTGAAGAATAAGAAGATGACAATATTTTAACAGGTCAATAGAAGTTATTATTGAGTTAATTCTATGGGTGAGTTATACTAAGAAAAGAGAAATATATTTCCTCTGGTTTATCATAACTTACTCTTTCTTACCATTCTTAAAGCACTTGGCCTCCATCCAAATCCATGTTTTTAGATTTCTCCCAGTTTGTTTCCATCCAGGAAATATCTATGCTCCTTTTCCTAGATCATCCTTCACACAGGAAGGTAGAGAATTTGGTCTTTAGTATTTAATTCCCATTTTAATCATCATCTATCTGAAGAAGCTACACCTAGTATCCAATAAAATAAAATATCAAGTTTTCATTCCTGGTTTACATAGGCAAGTTAAAGAGACAGCTTAACATTGTTTACAGCTATCATAATTTTCTGTAGAGGAAACAGTGTTTTCATAAACGTTAAATGGTTATTTTCATGCACTTATAATTATGAGGACGGGCCTATTCTTAGTGCTTTGGATTCACAGTAACAGACGACAGAGCATTTACTATGTGCTGGAAACAAAAATCAGATGACTACAATTATTTCATCAGACCAACCACCCTAAAATTCTATTTTTTTAAACAAATAATGTAACAAACAGACAGAAGCAAAAAGCTTATTAAGGATTGATGACTCCCAAAAAGATTTTAGGAAAGAAATCATGATCAATCAAATAAATCTATCTCTATTAGAATTATTGTCAGAGATAAGAAGAGTATCTCTTCAGAATCTCAGTGTCTTAGAAGGCTCAGAAAATAGCACATGAGCAACGCAAAATATAAAAAAATAAAAAGCAAAATCAAATATAGATAATAGAACACAGGGACATAGATCTTTTGTGAAAGGGAAAGGGACCAAGAGACAGAGGAAGGGCAGAGGAGGTGAGGGTAAAGGGATGAAAAATGAAATAAGAAGCATGAATAGGGACTAGCTCCCCACAGTGAATGAAATCATTATGTACTGTGAACATATGCTAATAAAAATAAAGCAAGAAATAAAATGCCAATGCAAAATTTTGTATCACAGCTTAAGTGATTTAAGGTGGATTATAAAGGAGAAGAAATGGGTTGTGATTGGATGGCATTTACAGTATAATAGTTTGCTTGGTGAACACAGAAAAGTGAGAACTTGCACGAGTAGACAGTTTCGTGAAAAGTAAATTGTGAGCCCAGGTGATCAAATGATTCGAATAAATTCGTCCTCAAGGAAAGCATTTGTTTAGAGCACCTTCTTCTTGTTGAACAACAAGTGATTATTTTAACCTGAAGTATTTGAGAACTAGGATATTGTAAGACACAAATTTAAAATGATTAGTAATATCATTGTTAAACTACAATTATAAAACCCAGAAAAAAATGAACTTGACAGTATGAATGATAAGTTATAGACCAGAGTTTATATTATACCAGGAACTTAGACGAGCCATCAGCCCAACACTAGATGAGATTCTAGACTATAAACACTGTGTTCTTGGTTTAATGTTGGACTGATGAGCATTGGTTGATGAATGTGTCTCTGCTCCATTCTGGCAATATAATTTGTGTAATCTATGTGAGATAGATAAACATCTTCAGGCAATATAAAGTGACATCTTCCATGGAGGAAAGTAATTATAGAATCCATTAAATTGATATCGGTAATGTTCTATCAAACAATTAAAACCACCAAAAGCAATGTAAATAGTACCTTGTGAGATATAAAACTGGTTCAACTAAACTTTATTACAAGCTAGATTTTTGTAGTCTGCAATCATATAAAATATGAGTCACCTCCTACGGACAATCAGGCCTTAAGTGCACTCAACTAATCAAACCTTTGCACTTTTTTAGTGTGCTATTTCAGATATGAAATGTCTACAAAGGCCCACATTAGAAGCTTGAACCCTGGCCCATGGCTCTATCAGAAAGTGGTAGAATATCTGAGAAGCAGAGTGGAGAGGAGCGTTTAGGTAATGGAGGATGTGTTCACATAGTGTAGGATATCGATTTCTTGGTTTCTTTTTCTCCCTCTCCTTCCCTTGCTAGCCCATGAGATAAGGAACTTTCTCTATACCTTGTTCTTCTACTGTGATAAAATGCCTCACCACAGGTCCTGAAATTACAGGCTAAAAAAATCTTGAACTGAAGTCTCCAAAATTATGAGCCCTTGCAAGCCTTTTATCATTTTAAGTTACTTCAAGTATTTGTTACAGGGATAGGCAGTTGGCTATCACAAAAAAAGTTGGTGCCAAGAAGTGGAGCAATTTTTATGACTGTCCCTGAGACTACTGGCCAGGCCTTTGACATGAGTTTGTGGGAGAATGGAGAAAGCTGTGAGAAGCAGTCTAAAATGCTACAAGGAGTGCCTTCGAGGTGCTTCTGCTGAGAGCCGAGAAGACAATGCTGAAGGAAATGCAGACAGTAATGGTTGTGCTGAGGAGGTTTTAGATAAAAATGAGAATTCTGTCGGAAATTACACTAGAGGCCATTCTTGTTACTTTTTGATAAAAGACTTGGCTACATTAGGTCCATGTCCTAGACTTTATGTGAATATGAGTTTAGAGGTGAGCTTAGACCTTATCTGATAGATCAAATTTAAAGGCAACAAACATTCAGACAGCGTCATAGGTATTAACAATGGCGGATCCTCAGTGTGAATCCAAGGTAAAAAGCAGGATACAAAAGTTTGAAATAGAAGGGTCATGCTAAAGTTATACCCAATGGAAGGGGCGGCGATTAGGGCCTTTGAAAAGAAGCCAAACTCTGCACCGAACAATAGGAAGGAAGACTTAAAGATTTGGGAGAATCTTCATGAATTTGTTCAACACAAATTCAACGTGCACAAGTAAAAACTCATTTCAAAGACCTCATTTCAAAACAGACTTGCGCACCTCTGAAACATTTGTTATCTGCGTGCACAGAGTGGGAGCTTTCCTCATCCTTGCACAGCAGCCGGTCACATGCTTCCACAGCCCCTCTCTCATCGCTTTTCCCAATGTATTTTCCAATCTCCTCCTTGTTGTTCCTCTCCTAGAAGAAAATAAAAATAAGGTAACAAAATAAAGTTCATTTCTTCACTTTCTTGCCATTCATTTTCTTTGAGGCTTCATTGGCAGCCATCCAGGCATGCAGGTTGTCATTTTTGAGTTAAACTCTCATAAAAAAAAAAAAAAATCTTTAAAGAGAATTCTCTCCCTACTAGGAATCTTTGAATCCAGCTACTAATATTTGTTACATTGGAGGGCCCAAAACACATACTAGTAGAAAAAGGTAAACTGTCCAATCATTTGGCCACTGTCATAAAGTTTTAGTTTGTTCAGGGTGGAAGTTTCAGATATAGATTGAAATACTTTTACACACAGGTCAAGTGCTTTCTTTAAAAGAAGAGTTTAAATTATCATTTCACACTGGAAGATACAAATCTGTCATTAACATTTTAAAATTTACCAAAGTTGCACACAAGCATTCATAAACAAAGCACAGTACCATTCCAAGTTTGGGGAAATATAAAGAAACAAAAAGGTACATAAATCGTAAGTACATAAATTTAACTGCAGTGCACACTGGACCACTGTAAGAAATTTGCAGCCATCTCCTGCTAATATCGTGGCAAGCTCGGGTATGGTGAGTGTCCACTTAAAACACAGTGTCACATTAATCATCTCTGCATCTGTAGTTTCTCTCTCAAGTACATTTCCTATCACAGAAAAATGTGAACTTTCAGGGCTTTTGGTATATTTTTATTACACAAGATAAGTATAAAATACAAATTATATGTTAATCAATTATTTATGTTATTAGTATGGCTTCTAGTTACCTGGTTATTAATAGTTAATTTGGAGGGAGCTAAAAATTTTATGCAGTTCATTTCCAGAGGGAGCAGAAGGTGAGCCTCAGAGACCCGATGTCACCTTTCCCGGCCTTTGGCCCAGTTGTTAACCCCCATCAGGATTCCCAAGGCTGTGCAGCTGGTCCCGGGGGCCATCAGTGCAGTCAGGGGCAGCAGGGCTGAGACGAGGGGCCACAGTGACCTCTCTCAACACTCACAGTACCGCATCAAGTGTAAGAACAGTGGTGCAGCAGGAGGTGCGCTGGGTTCCGTGCTGGCAAAGACCAAAAGTCATTGCACGATTTTTAGAATCATAGAAATGACTCAATGTGAGACACAGGTATATTTTCTTCCACAGAAATGGCACCAAGAAAAATGTATTTATATACCAGACTGTCACAGAAAGAAAAAGCCTCAACATTTGCCCTCATAGTACAGGAGATGTACTGCAGACCTTGATATTTTTGTAGGCCAGAAAGGTTCAGTAGTAACAGATATTATTATGGGCCCTAGTATGGTCCAGGTCAAGGCAGTAAACAACGAAGATGTAAAGTGCTATATTTGTTATGTAACTCATGTTGTAAAGGTCCACTTCAAAAGTACCAGTGGAATTACCAAAATGAGGAAAAGAGCAAGGAACTGGAGAATCAGTGAGCGCTCTTGAGGGCCAGGCTCCAAAACACTGGCCCTAACACAGTGCAGATGCCCAGGTTACCACCGTCCTGTGCAGAGAAAAGGTGGGAGGTGCTGACAACTGTAGTGCACAGAAAGAAGGTAGACCAGCAAGACCGAGTGCACACGGAGATTATAGACCATCATCCCACAACTCTCTTCTTGCCAAATTACAGCAAGGAAAATAAAAGCAAGGTAGAAGAATGGGGAAATCAAGGAGATGAGAACCACAGTCAGCCATCAACTTGCCCTTGTTTCTTCTGCAACCTGAGTTACTGAAAGACACTCAGGAAGCCCTAAATCAGAAGATGGCAAAAAGACAAAAAGTAGTGAAAATTCTTCAGCTCCCAAGGCTGAGCAGTGTGGCATTAAGTAAATGTCAGCTTACCATCTGTCTCTACCATTATCCAGTCATTCTACAAGAATGAATGAATAAGAAATTACAGCAATAAGACAAGTATAAAAGAGTGGATTAGAAGACCTTAAGTGCTCACTTTCTGACCAGAGAAATAGAACTATTGGCATTATCAGTTTAATGAGGGTTTTTACATAAAGATATCTCTTTTTGGTAACACCTTGAAAAAAAAGGCTGCTCTTTCTCATACACCTTAAAGATTCCTAAATTGTTTTACATTTGGTCAAGTTGAGGTTTGTAAGAACTTCATTTTAAATTTGTAATAAAAATTTACAACTTGAATTTTAAAAATTCTTCAAACTCTAAGTACTCATTTAAGAAAGCTTTAAATAAGTTTTATATAAATGTTTGACTGTGTGGTGGTCACCACCCCTGACCCCATCTTCATCGAGGGTCAACTGTAGGTCCCTTCTCAGTTAAATCATGCACATAAAACAACCACTAAACTAAATGAGAAGTAGTGTAGAACCTTTGAACTTGGAACTTCTGCTAGGCTCGTTCTCTCCTTGTGTCTGCTGTGTCACTCCATTCTTTTATTGAAAATCTCAATTTGCAGGGCAGTTTTGGCTTTTCTTCTCATTTAGCTCTTGGAGGTTTAAATTTCAGAACTAATTTGAATGGGTTTTGGGATAAGCAATTCTTTTTGTACCTGGATTGGGCTCAATTAATTTCATAGAATTGATGGCCTGTTTTGGGATAATTTTTGATAATACTTAAGCTTCCCAATTGATGATTTTCTTTTGTCTGACTCTTCATTTCTGCATTGCATAGGTCATTGAGAACATTTCTTCACAGGTCCTCTCATTTCTCCACAGGTCCTCTCTTCTGTCAGTTCTTCTTCTCTTATAGGTGTATTCTCACTCTACTCATCCTTATATGGTACATATTCTTTGAGTAATTTAGTGTACTTTATGACTTTACTACTAAAGTAGTTCTAATCACAAGCTGATGATTCAAAAATCTATATCCCTGAGCTCTTATCTAAGCCTATATCCCAAGTGCATTTGGGAATATTCATCTAGACTGCTATAAGCATTTGTCTGTCATCAACAACCAGATGAATCACATTTTAGTCATCTTTATCAACTCTGAAGCTGCATTAATGGTCCTTTATTGTACTCTGTATTCTATGAGCCTCTCTGTGAAACATTTTGTGAGCTGACTCAGGATGAGCTGTTTCATCTATTAATCTCTTATTTAATTGCAATTTCTCTGAAGACAGCAACTTTGTCTAAATCAGCTTGGCATTTCCAGCATCAAATAATAGAATTTCTGCAAAGTTTTAGGTGATAAATGTAAAGAATTTTGCTTCTTTTTCCTTCAACAATGGACTAGATTTTGTAGGAGGTAATACAAAGGAATGGTTTATACACCAGAACTGCCATTGGACCATATAAACTCTAATACCTATTGTAAGAATTAAATAGCATAAATCCATGATCTTCTAATACTTTGAAAAGAAATTTCATAAGAAGGAAAAGTTAACTTATCTTGGCACATTGTCCAAGTTTCTAATTAATCATTTTGCCAGTACTAAATGTGCTGCTTAATTGCTCAGAAATCAAATTACATTAACAGTACCAAAAGCTATTGAAAATTGGCACAAGTGCCATTAACAGATGAAGTATCATTTAAATTAAATGCTTCATTTATTTCATTATTTTAAGTTATCACATGAGCTTAGAATAAATGAACACACAACTTATAACGATTTATTTTTGGCAAGAATCTGAGCCTTCCAGGGATAGAACCTGTGCATACTCTCTCTTCAACAATGAGGGTGACTGCCATTTGGCTCTATTCTTGATGAGTTTTATGATGTTGAGAAAGTAAGATATTTGGGCTTTTTGCAGAGTGATAGAAGAAAAAGTGATGAACAAGTATTAATGCTAAGGAAAAATAAAGCTTAAGTTCAGCACCTAAACTTTAAAAAAATCGTATTTCCTCCTTTTGTAAGGGTATAAGTCAGTGAGCTTCAAGAAAAGCACATTACCTAGGTAAAGGGTGTAGAAAAATGTGGAGGTGTTTGTGTTGATTTGTATACATTCACAATTTATACTTATTTGAGAGGGGAAAGTGTAGGCTCAGAAAGCAAGTCAAAAGAATTAAGACACGTTACATTCTCCCCACAATCAATATAATCATTGTGTACTGCAAACATATACTAATAAAAATTCATAAATTTTTAAAAGGGAAAACAAACTAAGTCACTTGTCTAATTTCATAAGTAAATGACAGACACTCATGTTATTCTTTCTTATGTTATTATTTTTAATGAGGGTGTTATGACTATTTAGTTTCTGCCCAATGTTCATTTCCAAAAAGGACTTTATGCAGCCCATCAGAACCAAAATGCAAACTACGAGCTGTGGGTTGTTGGTTGTTGTATGTTTACTTTCTCGCTCTCTCTCTCTCTGTCTCTCTCTCTGACTCCTGTGGCTTGTGTCTAGATGTCCCTCCAAAGCCTCAAGCAGTCATAGGTGGGGCTTTTGCAGAGGTGGCTGAATGTAGAGTGTGTGGCGCTGGAATTGATGCTAGCAGCATTAAGGGCATTAAGGTTTGCGTGCCATCCAGCCTAAGCAGCCTGGGTAAGATATAAAGGATAGAACTGTAGTTGTCCCTTGCTTCCTTTGCTACCTTCTACCCCCTACAAACTGTTTCTCTCTGCAATGCCTGTCTGCCATCCATCTTACCTGGGAGGCAGCCTGTTATAGACTAATACCTCTACAAACTGTGAGCTAAATAAGCCTCTCCTTTAACTTTGCAGATCAGATATTTTGTCTCAACAAAGAAAGAAAAGTAACTAATACAGTGACATTTGTTCTAAAAGGAAGTCAATAGTCCAGGTGTCATATTCCAGGTAGAAATGGAAATAGATAATAAGCCACGAGATCAGGTGATCAGATCAGGACATTTTAAAAGGTTAGTGCATGCGCTTACAGCTTTGCTTCTGTTTTCCTCTATCCCTTCTCAGAAATATGAAGTATTTGTTCCTAATCAAAACACTGAAAGTGTAATACAAAGAAAACTATTCTACATATGTAGAGAAAAGGACTAGCTGCCAGAAATACATATATATGCTCAAATTGTCCCTGAGCCATTTTATATCTCTGTTTCAAGAGCAAGCAAGAAATCATGGCTAAGATAGAATCTTCTGAAATTTTGGGAGATTAAAGCATAGTATATTGGTCATTGTGGGGCTAATAGGCAAGTCTGAGTCCAACAAAATGATGAGTAAGATGTTCCTATTATTTTTGTAGATATTGTTCTTTCCTAATATTTATCTGCCTTTAGCTTCCAACTTCTCCTTCTTAAACATAGAAAATTCAACTAATATAAAACCAGAAACATCAGAGAAACAAAAGAAGCATTCGTGGCAGACATAGGTGCTATTATTTTACAGCTGCGATACTGTCTCATTTCTCTGTTTCTGTGCATATTACATTTCTAAGACATGTTTTCATGATTAATATTTTCTTTATGTCCAGCTTACTACATAAAAACATGCTTGACACTTTGCTTTAATTGTCACTGGAATCCAAGTTGCTTTCTCTCTATCAACACATATAGTCAGTCATTTTGGGTATTCTAAAAAAAAGTGTTTTCTCTTTAATTGCAAGAAAAACACATTTTCCTCATTTAATTAATAAAACTGAGCTATATTTCAAGGGGCTGAATTATATCATCATGAGAGTTTAATGCATCATAAATATTTTAGATTTAAATGGCAACATTTCCTAGGCTTCACATTAGCTGGACTAATTCATTCAGAATGCCTTTTCTGGATGTGAGATATATTTGCCTCTAGGCAAGTGCCATGAACTACTCAAGACATTTCTTGCTGACAAAGCATAACGTAGAATTAGAACTTTCTGGGCAAGATCTTACATGATGGGTTTGCTCACTCTAGACCTGCAGTAATCAAGAACACTAATCATCACCCAAGAACACATAAGGAAGTTGAGTTGTGAACAGATAGAAAAGATCCACCGAAAACATCCTTTAGATATTGAAAAAGTCAATTTCACAGATGAACTTGACACTCATCTGACTGATTCAGAACAACATAATATGTCTTTTTAAATTGTCTTGTCCTTCAGTGAAACAAGGGACATAATAATGGAATTAGAAGGACGTCAGAACATTCCTATAAATGGTAACATGATGACATCACAATACACATAACTTGGGAGCCTTAATCTTCCTGACATATACGATTTTGAGGTTCACTCAACTCCAAAATAATCTAAATGGAAAGTTTCACTCTCTGAAAAGATTAATTTCTGTAAGAGTGTTTGGAAAGGATAATTTGATATTTATATTTCTGGTGAGTCATATGAAATCTTGATGATACATAGCATAAAATAACTTGCCATTTAATTGAGGTGCAGATTTGAATTACATGTGGAGAAACTAGAGCAAAAGCAAAATCACTGCCTAGCCTTTCCCTAGTCATGTGGCTTTACCGTCCTCCTTCTATACATTGAAAATTTGTAAAGTTTATCTTCAATTTACCATTTACTTATTTAAATTTTTCTTACTTTAATAAGAGAAATTACATTTGATAATTTGAGAATCATCTCAGATACAAAGGCTTATTATATTGGTACTCAACATTAGTATGAAATTTTATGCAGAAAACATTTGACTTGGTACCTGAGGACATTGAATTAACTGCACTTTCAAACTTGTGTGGAACACATGCTAGTTCTTTAAGAAGTTAGGAAACTGAATGTCACTTCTTGGCACATCTTTCTTCACTACTTCCCACATTATTTCTAAGTTCTGAAAATTCTAACTCTAAATATATGTAGAATCCATTTTATTCTCACATACCTACAGCTATTTATTGATTCTCTGCCTCGACCAACTTTAATTATTGCAACATTTGAGTATCCTATACAATCTATTTGCCCCGTGGACACTAGACAGACAATTTATATATAGTAGGTGATTTCCCCTATCCTCCAAATAGCATGAGACCTATTATACATATTGATAGTACTTTCTTGCTTCTACTTTTATACTTATTAAAACTATAATCAACTAAGTATTTTAGGTCTATGTCCATACCTAGAATTTAATGCCCATAGCAACAATTATTATCTCTCCTTTGTTCCTTTTTCATCCCATCATCAGCCTGGAACTGAAGTACTGAATAAATCTTCAAGGAATAAATAAACATTCATAGCTGTTTTATAAGTTAAATATTTAGGGAACAGTTTCTTTCTAAATTGAAGTAATTCTTTGGATGTTTGGTATGATAAACTTCTATTAAGATTGTTAGATAATTCTTCAAATAATTTGATCAGATACACTCTTGAACAACAAGGAGTAGCAGTGACAAGGCACTGTTTTTGTATAGCAAATCCCTGCTTTTGTCAATATATTTTCCTTCATTGGGTCCAAATGAGAGATGGGCAAACTATAGCCAATAGACCAAATTTGATCCATCTTTGTTTTTTGTGTTGTCTGTTAGCTAAAATCCATTTTTGCATTTGAAGTGATTAAATACATTTCTTTAAAATAATGTTTTAGGACAAGTGAAAATTGTATGGCAGTCAAATGTCACTGTTTACAGCCTAAGATTTTGAAATACAAATATATTTATTTATTAAGTGCTGTCTCTTGTTGGTTTTTTATAATACAAAAGCTGTGTTGGATACTTGTGACTGAGACCCAGGAGTCCATAAGTCCGAGAGCTTTATCGTCTGGTCTTTGTCAATTATTCATATTGAATAAAGTACAATGATATCATTTTGAATGGGCTTTATTTCACTCTCGCGTCTTGGCCATCAATATTGCCATTTTAACCAGCAATGCAAAATACAGTTTGTTGCTAGTGATGCTCTTTGTAGAAAACTCAAGTGAGCAAAATTAGTGCTTTGGAAAGAATACAGTTCTGATAGTTATGCGACCCCAAGTTGGCATCCTAGTTTTCTTCTTGCCTTAATGATCTGGGGAAAATGCAGAGCCTTTTATTTTCCTTTACTCTCGCTGTCTTTATTTTATGAGACTATTCTTAAAAGAAGTGATATCATATCTGCAGAACATAAAACATGAGCATATTATGTGCTAGTCACTATAACAGTCCAAAAAATATCTATTTGATATTTACACAGACACAATTTGATATTTACACAAATACTCTTACTACAGTTCCATTTGAGAAATAGATTCCCAACCTTTCAATAGGGAAGGAAATTTGATGAAGTCCATTTCAGTTTAGCAGTTTCTCCCTGTCAATGATTTTGAAAAATGGCAGTGATTTTCAACCATGCTGACTTTCAAATACTTTACCTAAAAAATGCTAGTAAGGTTTTGTACTGGACTCAGCCTCAGCTCTCGGTCAAATTATATCAAAGAGCATATTTGAAAAGCCTGCAGTAGACAGTCTTCTGTTTGTTTGTTTTTGTTTTTTCCCACTCTATTTGATCATGAAGTTTCAGAATTTCTTTCCCCAGAAGAGTACATGTGTGTGTGGAGTGACCTTCAGGATACTTACTCAGAAAATAGAAAATATTTTTCAGAGAATCCAAAGGTCATGGTGAGTAACAGGCATTAATTATGAGGCATTAGTTTTTTTAATGTCTACATGCCACTTCCTAAGTAACTGCATTATATCCTTTTCAAATTTCTGAATTTTTTCACTCTTCACCCTGACTATATGTTAAATTCTTTCTTCTGTAGAT
Source organism: Chinchilla lanigera (assembly GCF_000276665.1). Classification (NCBI taxonomy): domain Eukaryota; kingdom Metazoa; phylum Chordata; class Mammalia; order Rodentia; family Chinchillidae; genus Chinchilla; species Chinchilla lanigera. Next base: position 18,562,885 of record NW_004955425.1, on the reverse strand, counting down.
TCTAAGTCATAGGACAAAAGAGTAGAGGTGAGGTGATCAAAACGTCCTATAGTTAAATGTATGATAATGAGGGAGGACCGATGTTTTAAATGCCTTGGTCTTCTGCAATGTGATTTTGAGATAACAGAGTCAAAAATTCACACAGCACAAATTAACCTCTAAATGAGAAATTTTAAAGCCAGCCTTATCTTGGGAGAAAATCTAATTACCAGCTATTTGTTGTTTGATGGAAGGAAAATTGTCTTGAGTTTCTCTGGGGAAAGATAGAAAAATCTTCTGCTCCTTTGAAGCATGCCCTCACAAAGAGAGAGTTCATGTAAGTAATGTCCTCTGCTATCACTTAACCGACGTGCAAGTAAACACAAGATGTACACAGAGAAAGCTAGCAGCATGGCTTGAAATAACATATCTAAATACTACAAAAATTTGAACAGAACAGAAGGGGACTTGAAGGCTGTTACTGCCCATGCCTCCAGGCTCTGAGTACCAGCTCTTTTTGCTTAGCTGTTAGTGTCACAGCTCTTGGGGCGCTGTCTCCCAGTCACCCTGTCAGCAGCCAGAGCTCATAACCACTTTTGCCGTTTTACTGAGCTTTGAGCAGTTCCCAGCACTCCCGGTGGACTCTACAGTCTCAGCAGAGCTCCAACGGTCTCTGAAGTGCTTCTGAATCTTTCTGGCTGCCAATCACGGTCAGGGCTAATCGCTCTTAGTGTGACCAGTTTTTGTTAATGCAAGCCGTTCACACTACCGAAAGTAAAAATCGTTAGGTGTGTTACCATATCTAAGGAGCTTCTGGTCTCATGACGCTGAGGCATGAAGGTGCGAACCAACAGGAAGAAGTTAGGAGCCTTTTTATTGGAAAGAAGAAGAAAACAAGGTCAAGCTCCTGGATTTGTAGGACAGATCTGGGTGGGTGGCCGGACAGCCCTGTGATTCAGAGCTGATGCTTTCTTGGCTGCTTAGTGGTCACCTGTCACAGGTGGCTCAGTGGATTCAAAACTGCCTATTAGAGCTCAGACTACCTATCACAGTTGTTCAACTTGTTGGTTTAAAGAACACTGGGATTTTAGAGATATAACTGGCCGTATTTTATTTTAAATTCTTTAGTACTCAGGAGCTTGGTAGGGAAAGGCCTGCAGTAGAGAAAAGCAGTCTCCTGCACTTCCTGGACCTATTCTGGGACCTTTACATAGTGCCAGAAGGGTGGGTCACTTTGTCCTGTGTCAGGGTGGAGTTGCACCAGATAGGTCTATGTCTGAAATCTGCTGCAGCCAGGAAATTATTTTTCAAAAAGCCATCTAGGAATCCTCCACTGTCAGAGTGACAGTTCACTTGGAGCCTGGTTTTCCCTCGCCTTTGTTGGCAAGAGCACTGCGTGGCCCGGAGTGGGGACGCAGCCTGGCCGAGCCATGGGTCCAGAGAGCAGCGAGCTGTGGACTGAAAGGTTGAGGCAGTCACAGGATGGTGGAAAGATGCTGGGAGACTTGGGTTCCTTTGGGACAGCAAAGGGGAGAGGTCTGCGGCTGGCAGTGTGAGTTCGTCACCCTTTGGTCCGCACAGGCAGAAGAAAGGACAGGAGCTCATCTACAAGCCTCTTGCTTCCTGGTGTTTTGGTGTCAAAAGTCATGTAAATTACATAATCATCATTAGCAACATTACTGCTAGCTATTATATTTATGGAATTGTATTTTGAATTATATGAATACTAAAAATACTTCTTTAGACATTTTAAATATTGTAAATTAAAAGCCACATGCCTTTGACTATACATAAAACATAATGTGTCTAAGTATGCTTTTAGAGTTACAACAAAGTACCTGATTTTGTTTTGTTTACTTGCAATTCAATATTTGTATACATACACACACATTTTTCTTTTTTCCTTGTTTCTCTGTTTTGAGACAGGGTCTCACTAAATACTTGAGGTTGTCCTTGAACTACATAGCCCAGGCTGGCCTCGAACTCACAGTGATCCTTCTGCCCCAGCCTCCTGAGTGCTAAGTGCTACGCACTGAGTGAAGCACCATGCCTGGCTTTCTGATTTTGTATTTTGGTTTGCTTTATTTTTTTTGTGCACAAACATTTAAAGACTGTTAAGGAGAAACTATGTATTATGGATAGCAAGTAGCACATAAGTTATTTTTATCATAAACTATAACTGCAACAAAAAGAAGTTTTGTGATACATTTTTGTTGCTAATATGAATGCTAAAGAGTTGAAAATTTATGTGTTAGGAAGTACTCTCAACTAGATTATGAAACAATACAATTTAATAGTTTTGAAAGAGCTATTAGGGTAGATTGTGTCAAAAATACGCATTGTAAGGTCCCTAAACATGTATCTGGATAAGTGGAGTCATTAAAGTTTATGGTGTGAGTTACCAGTGTACTAAAGAATAAATCAATGTATTAAAACACTTTCACTGGGGGGCCGGGGATTTAGCTCAGCGGCAAAAGTGCCTGCCTGGCATGCGCAACATCGTGAGTTCGGTTCCTGGTACCAGAGAAAAACCAAAAACAAAAAAACAAAAAAAAAACAAAAAAAAACCACTTTCACTGGAGGGGATGATGGTTACATGCAAGCAACCAATCTCGGCCCCTCAAGGACGTTAATACAAAGAATTTAGATACTCAAATGAGGTTCTCGGGATGGGGATTTAGCTCAGCAGCACAGCGCCTGCCTGGCAAGAGCAAGGTCATCAGTTTGATTCCTGGTACCAGAAAAAAAACCAAAAACCAAAACCAAAACCAAAAACAAAAACGAGGTTCTCTGTAATATCCCCGAATACAACATTTTCTGAAGAATAAAAATTTAGTGTATACATACAATGATGATCACAAAATATGGTCACAAAAATAAAATTATATCCCACAAATCATCTCAAGGTACTTTGGAATAAAAAGAATAAAAATAAATGAAATAGGAGACCTTTTGCAGACATTATCAATTAATAGCTTTCTGATATCATTTAATTGACAAGTATGTATGAAGACAGTCAAAGATATATTTTGCTCTAAAGCATTGTTACTGTTCTATTGCTTTATGTATTTATTCTGCACTGGGGAGAAGGAAAGGAAATCTGTGTGATGATAATACAGAACAAAGACACAGAAAGGGAAGGCAGTCTCAGTTGTACAAAGAGTGGTGAAACCTAAACGCTACCACTTCTGAAATCTATAACTAAATAACTTAGAGTTGGAATGCTTTTGACAGTTTTCATTAAGCATCAGCTTTCAGAGTGTTTCATTGCAAAGAGTTTTTATTTGTAGAGACAGAGGACTAAGATAACACTAGGTCAGGAGACAATTTACCAACTAGCAAGCTGAATTATTATACTAAATTCCACTTGGGAAAAATGATAATAATGTGATAAATACTGTGTCTTCCCCTATTCTTCTCTACAGACAGAACTTAGCAGATACCTGGGGTACTTCAACAAACACACCTGAAATTTGTTATTTTCCTGCCTGCCAGGGACAGCTGGTATGCATAAAGGGATTTTAACACTCTACATAATTTTTCAAGCATAGAATTAATCAATAACTTAGACAATTTGACTTATCTCATGACATATTTTTAGGAATTTGTACCCCTTAGAAATTTTAGAATTTTAAGACACTGAAGTTTCCCTTAATGCCACAAAAAAGGTTATAATACATAATTTCCAGCTAAGAAACTGGAATATACTCATGACTACTTTCTCAAACACCGTGTTTTGCATTTTATCAATATCCTTATCTAATGAACTAACTATTGCAATATTCAACATAAATAATTTGCAAAGTAGCTTGAAAACTAAAACTGTTTAAGCATGTTGGTATTTCAATACTACTAAAAGGATTCAGGATGAGAAGTTTTTCTACTATTACTCAACTAATTGAGTAATGAAAATACATAATAATGTACAGAAAGTTAGTATAAATTTACATGAAGATTTGCCCTGATACATATTAAAATACTTATAAAAATTACCTTGATAATGCTTTACTCTTACATTTAATAAAATGGCTGCAATAAATAAAGTTTTTACAAATTACAGCCTGAGAAACTCAGATGTTAAGCAAAATTCATAACCATATATGGCTGGGAAGTGATAGATAATTATATGGGGATTAACAGAGTCATTTCATCAGTTTTGTTACTCTGCTTATATACAGTGTGTTAGTTCCTTCTATCCAGAATGTCCCCCAGTCCTATTTCACTGACATAAGTGCTTGTATAGGACTTATTTAAAATTCAAGGTAAGTTCAAACTGTATTCTCTCTAAGAAGGCTTTCTAGATTTCTTCCCTTAGAAGAAACTCTACCGTTCTTAACTGCCAGAGTGTTGGAGCTGTGGATTTAGCTCAGTGGCACAGTGCCTGCCTGGCAAGCACAAGATCGTGAGTTTGATTCCCGGTACCAGAAAAAAAACAACAACAACAAAAAAAAATCAGAGTGTGATGTCAGCCAATTATTGAGCACTTATTTTGTTTTAGCCTGTTATAAAAGTATGTTTAGTGATGCATGGTGGCGCATGCCTGTAATCCCAGCTCTCGGGAGGCTGGGGCAGGAAGATCACTGTGAGTTCGAGGCCAACCTGAGCTACACAGTGAGTTCAAGGCCAGCTTCCTGAACTACATGGCAAGACCTTGTCTCAAACAAGAAAAGTGTGCTTAGAAGTATTTCTTTACTCTAATTTTATTATAAATGCTGGGATGAAAGGAATTATTATCTTGTGATATAAGTAATGTACTTAGACTCTACTAAAATGAACATCTGCTGAATTTGTAATGTAATATTTCTACATAATTATACATGTATTAGAGTAATAACTTTTAAATGTCATTTTTGTAATGACATGTACTATGATAAAAGTTACAAAACTATAACGTTTTTACTCATAATAAATCAGTTAAAAGAAAATGATATTAGATACCATAAGGAATAATGGCATTACATACAACAGAATAAAAGAGATTTATAAAATTGAAAAAAATTGGATTTTTGCTCCCAGGATGGCGTCACTCAGAAAAAGATAGTGAACCACCATGAATACTACATGCTTCAATAATTAAATTATTTAAATAATACTTTGTGCTTTTATTTTTTGTGTGTACATTGCTTGATGAAACAATTATTCAGAGCTAGAACTGAAACTCATTGTCAGAGATAACACCGAGCGAATGCAAGGTCCTTGGTTCAGGCTTTATAATAAGAAATTGCTGGAGAAGAAAATCGTGTTAGCAGAAAAGAATGGGAAATTGATTAGATTATAAGCGATCTAGTTCAAAGTTGTAATGTAAATATTTTACACAGCAAAGTGTTTTAGTGTGTATGGGGGGACTGAAATCACATAAGCAAGTGATTGAAATATTTTAATATATTTTTCTCTGTATTTGTTTAGTTATCAACCTCCTTTGAAAGCAAGGATTTAGAAGATTTAATTTGTGTATGAAAAATATTGTAAAGAGACAAGAAATAAGAGAAATGTCCTAAAATACCTAAATGGTACTTTTTCTAAAGCAAATGGAATGGATTTGGTTCTGATATTTGCAACAGGCCTTATGGCGCACAGGCAGTTTTCATTAAAGCATTTGCACTACCTGTGTGAAAAAAATGCATACTCTGCAGATGTCTTTCCACTATTTTTCATAAAAGCTTAAGGACTTAGAAAATCCATACTACAGCCCTCCCTCATCTCTTCCTTTTATAACTACTGCAAAGCTAGAGCTTTTATTTGGGACACAAACCAGAAAGATATTTTGTTGTTCCTTTTGCTACAGCTGATGCTGATTTTGAAGACAGCTGGTGAGTGTACTGAGGAATTTGTATCTTTTAAAATAGTTAATACAAGGGCTGGGCGTGGTGGCGCACGCCTGTAATCCCAGCATTTGGAAGGCTGAGGCAGGAGGATCGTTGCGAGTTCGAGGCCAGCCTGGGCTACAAAGTGAGCTCAAGGCCAGCCTGAACTGCATAGGGAGACCCTGTCTCAAAAAGACAAAATACAAAATAAAATAAAATAAAATAAAATAGTCAATGCATCCCATTCTCATGTAGCTTTTTCATAGTTAAGATATAAAGTTGAATATAAGGCCCATTCAAAAGTATTTATTTGACTCACAGCCAATGCTGAACACAAACAGATTTCTTCAGTGGAAGAAAAGAGCTGATGCTGTGCAATAACCATTCATCTAGCTCATTTTTGAAATTGATAATCAGACATAGTCAAAGTAGATCATCAGAACGTAATTACACTTGAGTACAGCTAAACTATTCTTGGTAGATTCTTCTAGGTTTATACTACTGCCAAATAAACAAAAACTTTTATATTTATCTATCACCAATCATTTTTGAATCTGGAATGGTCATTGTCTAGAGATTTTAAAAATGCAGAAAATAATTTTAGGCATAAATATAGCACCATGAGAATAAAATGTGCACAGCTTTTCTCATCAAGTGAGCATTTTTTCTCCTCAAATTTCCCATGAAATTGTCCATGATCAGTAAAGGAAACTCTGGACATTATTTACATGCATGACAGCAAATACGCACACACAAACACACACAAATGACTGACCCATAGAAAACTGTCATTTTTGTAAGTCAAAATCATCAGTGTTTACACTGTCAGATGTATGAGTTACTTCTTGTGCTCTGTCTCCTTTATTCTTCCAAACTACTCCACTGTGGTAGGTACTTAAGTTACTTTTTCCTTAAGGAAATTAAGATGCAGAAATTAACTCTAATCACAACAGTTACATATTAGGATTTATACTCTGTTGCTCTAAATATCATATGGAGTTGTCATTTTTATGTACAATGAGTTGAGCATTTGTGTACTTTTTAGTCCATGTTGTCTATAGAGAAATGGATTTTATTTTAGCATTTCTTTGCATGCATATAATATTTGCTGATCATATCTATCGCTATTTCTCTCACTTACCCTTCCCTCCCCCTTGATCTATTTCCTCTTTTCTGATAATCTCACTTTTAGTGCCTTATTTATTTACTCTTGTTTTCACTGCTTTATTTTTTATTTTTTGTAGTGCAGTTTCTAGTATATCATGTCTGCATTCCTTGTGTGGAGGTGACACATGCACATAAGCTTTTTAACTTTTTTTCATCTCCTCTCCCCCACATCCCTCCCCTCTTTATTCAGTTTTGATCCCAGTTGGGAAAGATTTATCTATTTTCTATTATTTATTTGTATTTTATTCTTTATAATTTAGATTTCCCATAAGAGAAACCAAGTGATACTTAAGTTTGTGTGTCTGATTTACTTCACTTAATGTTACTCTCAATATTAAGTGAATAATAAATAATTATTTATAAATATTACCTCTTTCATTACAAATGACTGAAGTTTATCTCTCTTTCTGGAAGAGCAGTGCTCCATTGTATGTCAATGTTACTTTTTCTTCAACCACTCATCAGCTGTGAGGCACATAGGCTCTTTAAAAATTTAGCTTTTGTGGGTTGCGCTGTTGTAAACAAGTGTCCCTGTAATGTGATTTCTTTAACTGTTTCAGTAAGAGACATAGTAGGGAGACAGCTGGATTAAATGGAGTTTCCAATTTTATTTTTTGAAGAATCTCCACACTGATTTCCACAGTGGTTATAGTAGTTCACATTCCCACCAAAAATGTAGACGTGATCCTTTTTCCTGTGGCCTCTGACGTCTTGATGACGGTCATTCTACCTGGGGAAAGATGAATTTTCAGAGTGTTTTAATTTATATTTCTTTCATGGTCAGTGACGCTGAGCACTTTCCATGTACTTATTCACCACTTGAGCTTCTGTGAAGTCTCTATTCATTTTGGTGGCCTGCTTTTTGACTGGGTCTAGTATTTGGGGAGTGGTCTATTTTTTGAGTTCATTATATATCCCAGATATTAGTCCTCCATCTGAGGAATAGCTGGCAATTGTTTTCCCATTCTGTAGTTTGTTTTTTCATCCTGTTTGTTGTTTCTTCTTTAATTTTATCTTATATTGCCTTAGATCCCATATACGTATAGGAGAAAAATATGTGATATTTGTTGTCTGAGTCTTTTTTGCCTAAAATGATTGTCTCATTGTCCCCCATTATCTTGCAGTTGATTTGATTTGTTTCTTCCTTATGGCTGAATACACTTCACTGTACATATATGCCAAATATTTTTTATCTATTCATTCACTCACAAGCAAATAGGTTGATTTCATAATCATAATGTGTCTATAATTGTCCCATGATACACATGGCTATGCAAATATCTTTGTAGCATACTGACCTTAATTCTTTCTGGCACATACTGAGGAATGGTATTGCTGAGTCATATGGTACTTTCATTTTTATTTTTTTGATGAACCACCATACTGAGTTTTATAGTGGCTGTCCTAATTTACATTTTCACCAGCAGTACATAAGGGCTCATGTTTACCACATCCATGCCAGAATTTATGATTTTTTTATATATTAGATAAAAGTCATTGTGATTGTGTTGAAATGGAATCTCAATCTAGTTTTTATTTGGATGCCCCTGATAGCTAAATCTGTTGTACAGTTTTTCATACAATTTTTGCCATTTTTCCTTAATTTCTTTGAAAATAATTTGTCCAATACATTAGCTATTTAATTTTTAAATTTTTCCTTCTGATGTTAAGTTTTTGCATTGATTCTCTAACTTGGATATTAGTCCACTGTCAAAAGAGTATCTGGATGATTTTTTCCAGTCCTGTACCCTGTTGCTTCACTCTGTGAAATGTTTCCTTTGCTGTGCACATATGTAGTTTGCCATAATCCCATTTATGGATTACTGCAGTTGTTTCCTGAGCAGGTGGAGTCTTACTAAGGAAGAATTTCAGTGCCTCTCCTGTGCTGTATTCCTTCTCTGTTCCAGCAGTCTCAAAGCTTTAGTTCTTAGACTGCATACTTTCTTGTAGTCTTGCCCATCATCCATTCCTAAATTTTACCAAACAAGTCATTACTCTGATATTTTCAAGATGTACATCATGGGCATTAGTTAGCTGTCTTCTATACTTTACATATCATTTTGAAGTGGAAAAATATTTACATTCTTGATTATGCAAATATTTTTAACTCTAAAATTTAATAGTGTAACTGAATCTCTAAAAATATCTAGTGCAATTCTTATGAACCAGTGTTACTCTAAGGACAATATTCTGTGAAATAAAATTTTACTGATGAGAACTTTCCCTCTGACTCAGGTACCGTAATAGTGCTCAGAGTTACTCTCCTATCTAAAAGCCCCAAAATTGAGTAATTGACTGGGTCTAGTATTTGGGGAGTAGTCTATTTTTTGAGTATATAAAATATATTCAATATTGAGTATATAAAATATATTCCATACAATTGATATCAAAAAATGAAGGATGATAATGGTTAAGAGTGAGCAAACAAAGAGTTTAGACCTTTAGTTTCCCCCAGCTTTCTGCCTTGCTACACTTCCAAAAAGCATTGCAATAAAGGAAAGAAGTCTGGAAGAACCTGACAATTCCCCAAGTTGAATGGACAAAACTGGGAATCTGGTAAGAGAAACAAAGCTAGAGTTGTAAGAACAGAGGTCAGAGAGGAGAAAACCAGAGAAAGAATTTACCAAATAGACATGTGATCTCCCTTGGCTACTCAGCTGCATACTGATCTGTGCATTTGTGTGAGGAAACTACGTAAGCCCATGGAAAAAATAACACAAATGGGTTGTCATTCACAAGGGGCCGGGAAGAATGCTTGTTACCAGAGCTGGACTGGAAATCTCAGGGCTAGTGGCATTGATCAGCACAAGGTGAACTTACCTCAGTACACTGAGTAATGCGGCTTTGATCAAGCATTGCTATGATCTTTCCTAAGAAATTTTAAAAAACAAAAACAAAAGATCAACTGATTTCAAGTAATTTAACAGCAGCCAAGATCAAAATTTCAAAGTATGTATTGGAGTATAAAATTATCTAAGATCTCAAAATGGAAAATTCATAATGCTTGCATTCAACTAACAATTACCCACAATTGCAAAGAAATGGGCACATGCAGCCCATAATGAAATAACAAATTAATTGAATCCAGCTTAAAACTGAAATGGATGTTAGAATTAGCAAGTAAGGATGCTAAGCTAATTAACAAATACTGTCAAAAACTGAGAAGAGCCTGAAATTTTACACCAGTTGCAAGCAACAAATTAGGTTACATAATTTATGCATTTTCTGAAAAGACATGAGATTCCTCGGTGAAAGAATTTTATTTCTCATAGCAGAGCAAATACCATGAATTCATATTTGTATTTGTTTCTCTTGCACCAAAACTTAGGTGGCACACAGAAGTGAATGGTTGAATGTTATACTTCCAGTGGATTTCATCACTCCTGAAGAATTTTACTTTAGAGAATTAAATATTTTACAATATATAATGTTTACTCAAAGGAAAGCATTATATTGACTATTGCTATTTGTTCCAAAGAAAAATACTGTCTTTTCTGTAACTGTTTGCTATACAACCATTCTTGAAAAATAGACAAATTAGTTTCTCCACTGGGATGATGTGTATAAGCATGGGAGATCCACACTGATTGTCTCTCATCAATCCTTAGACTAGCCCAGTTAGAATATTGTCTTAATATCTAATAATATTTACATTCGAATGTACTGAATTGCCCTTGAAATGTCTTTTACATTGCAGTGAGTGGTGTATACTAGCTCTTAAATCTTTATCCTATGTCAATTATTCTCGTACCTTTGTATTTTATGTTATGAATTTTGGGGCTTAAACAATTTATTTTAGTTTTGTCTAATGCATCTTGGTGGTACCTTTTACATAGCCATCTATGTCTTGCATTTCTTATATAAAAACATTTATTTCTAGGGTCTAGACTAAATTTAGGTGAACATGTCAGAAAAGAATACTTCAAAATAAAGCTTGGTGTTTCATCAGTAAATTTAGGTGAACATGTCAGAAAAGAATACTTCAAAATAAAGCTTGGTATACCACATCAGTGCAGGTAGTGATAGTTTAACTTGAACTTTAAAAGATTTTTGTTATCCCATGAGAAACTCTTACAAAATAGAAAGTTGCAATTCCAAGTCAGTTTTTATGCAATGATATTAGCTTGAAAACATAATTTACTTTATTTACTTTGAAAAGCAAATAAAGTGGTGATTTTAAAATGTATTCATTGCATATTTATTAGATATGATTCTTTTTTAGTAAAGAATTCTTCCTAATCTTATATTTATTTGGTTACCTTGACACATAATTCCTAATAGAAGGGCAAAAAAAGTTAAAATAATCACCAGTCTAATTAAGGTTTATATATCATAGTTATATCCAAAAAGAGTTCAGAGTTGTTTGGCCTAATATTGACTTATTTAGAATAATTATATGTATATATACATATAAATATTCTAAATAAGTCAATATTTAAAATTGTATTATACTGACAGGTTTTTTTTGTACTGGGTATTGAATTCAGGACTTTGCACTTGCCAGGCAGGTGCTTGTGCTGCTGAGCTGTATCCACTGCCCTAAAACAAATAATTGCGTTAGTCATGTTTAAACCATCAGAATATGAATTTTGAATAAAATTGGAGGTTGAGATGAGCCTTCTGCCTCTTTTTAGACTCAATATCCCAAAAACACGGTCAGTCTTTTCAATATCCCAGCAACTTAGAAGTATTTCAGATGACTATAAGGACAAAATAATTGTAAAAGACAAAGACAACACAGAGCTACTCTTCTGAGAGAAATAGCAGGTCTTAGAAGAAAGTAGAGATGATCTATTTTAGATCCTGGAATCAGTTTGGAAGGCTCCCACTAAAATTAGATTCAAAGAAAATAATGTAATTATTATGATGATGTCATTTACTGTAACTCATACACAATAAAAATTCTATCACTTAAAAACTGTTTATAAGCAAAAAATATGATGTTTAATATTTACTTCAAAATTATTCTTTGGTAAGAGACTATAAATGCTTTGGATGAAATGAAATTTTGCTGGTATTGGTATTGTGGATCAAAAGGAACACTCCGTGAGGAGGTTTTGTTACACCTCATTCTGTTTACTGTTGCGCATTCAAAATTTTCCACTAAAATTCAGTGACTTAATTACGATTTTTAATAAAATGGAAAGTTACAACATAATCAGGTCATTTCTGGAAATAAATATCGTAGGCTGGAGTTTTGACACAGTCTAATGTAAATATGTAAAAAATATTTTTGACTTTAAAACAATGTTTCTCTTTCTCTAAAAATCCTTCTCAAAGTATTAAAATTTGTATATATATTTGTTTTCCTCCTTAATAGATGTAACTTATATGATCATTGTTAAATTGAATCTGTTATTAAATATTAAGGCAGACTCAGAACTAGTAATTTTACTTAGATTGATTAGTAATACTTGCCACTATGAACTATTTCTTTTAGTAATTATTGAAAGGAATATCTCAGAATTAGTAATAATCTTAAATAATCTTAATTAATAATCTTAAATAATTAATTTTATAATAATTTATAATAATTAATTAATAATTAATTAATCTTAATTAAATAATCTTAAATAATCTTAATAATCTTCATGCTTACAGAGAATAAAGTGCTAAAGTTATTAGCCCTGTGGTAATTTTAGGATTTGAGATGAAGTGTATAAATGAAGTTCAACTGTTGAGACCCAGATTCTAGTCCAACCTCAATTATAAAGCAAAGTTACATAACGGCTTCATTTTCTCAGTATATAAAATAAAGATTCTGTGTAAACTAGGTCTCTATTTCTGTACGCGATTTTGAGTAGAAGGCCTTGAGTGGGTATCACACTTTACTAACAAAATAACTATCAGAAAATCCTATTTTCAGTTATATTTCTTCAACAGTTTTACTAAATTTTAAATACAAAAGGTAAGTAATAAAGGTAGATTTTCAGAGAAACAATGTTAAAGCATAATATAGGTCTTGATTTTATTTTAAAAATCATCATCGAGTTTTTTAATACTCTTTAATTAAGGTAGCATTTCCAATAATATTTTTCATGGACTCAGAGCTACACTAGAGGATTTGAAAAACCACAGGAAAAAATTCTTTAATAAGGCAAACTTGGAAAATAAGAGATATTACTGGACTGGCTATGAGAAGTCTCTCCCAAATTAGCTGGGGACTTTAACTCACCCTCTCCATGTAGTAGGTAGGTTAATTGTCTTCTGTCACAGAAGAATAATTTTCAATGTGTCAGTGAGAGTCACACAGAAATTCATGAGGCAAAAAAATCAAAAGTATACACTCAGAGAATGAGGTACAAGTGCTTGAGAGAGAGGTGCCTCATGTCTGGAATTGGGGTGTCTATGTGGTCCTGAAGGAGTCCTCAAAATAGGTGTCCCAAAGTGTGTATTGCTACACTCTGTCACCCATCTGGTGGGCTATGTCAGAATATGAATCATTTACACGAATTTGAAACTGAGATACCCTGGTCCACTGATACTGCTGCTTCCTTGAGGCCGGTCATCCGCAAAAGAGAGGGAAAAGTACTGGTGAAAAACACAGTCCCATACATTGACCAATTTATAGGTTTATAGTGTCTCCAAGGCACCTTAGGATTGTGTGTGTGTCTGTGTGTATGAGAGAGAGACAGTGAGAGAGAGACAGAGAGAGACAGAGAGAGACAGAGAGAGACAGAGAGAGAGAGAGAGAGAGAGAGAGAGAGAGAGAGAGAGAGAGAGAGAGTTTCCTGGAAGGGACAAAGCTCAAAGGCTTGAGTCACTTTCGAGTCCTAAAACTGCAGTTTTCCCAAGAATGATCTCCTTTGCCTCACCTTAACCTATTATTTGGCCATTCATAAGACATGTTTAGGCCTCAGAGAAGACTTTGAGAAAATTTTTTGTTAAAGTTCATTTTCTTTGTCATTTACCAAACATACAGTAAATGCTGAGAACTCTTTGTGAGTATTCAACACCTACTAATATGCTGTAGAACCTGTATAGTTTTTCTTGCTTTTGGACAGTGCAGAGTTGTTTCAACCATATTTTTGATCATTTGTAATTTCAAGCACTGGATACTCTTCTGTCATAGATAAAATCAACTCACCTGGCTTATTCACAAATGGATCACAGATCCATGTCTTCCCAATTTTGGGTCTTTTGGATGGGAAATAAAAGTCAAACTCTTTTAAAAGTTGACATAGTCATACACCAGAGAAGGGAGAGAAAGCCTTTTCTCAGTTTCTGTCACTGACAAAAACAAAACAAAGCAAAAACAACAAAAATGATACAGGGTTTCAGAAAAAAATGATAGAAATTAACAGTGGTTGTTACATTAAATACTGTTATCTTCAATGAAGTTGCTCAGATTACCAGATTTGAGAATGCAAGTTTGAAGTATTTCCCATGCAGTTTGGTTTTTGTTCATGAACTCTCTGCCTGCCTCTATTTCTTCAAGATTTTTAGCTACTTTCTCTTCCAGTAGATTTAGTGTTTCTGTTTTAATATTTAGATCTTTCATTCATTTTGACTTTAGCTTAGTGCATGTTGTTAAGCAAGGGTCTAGTTTTAGTCTTTGACATGTGAAAAGCCGGTTTTTGCAGCACCATTTATTAAAGAGACTATCTTTCTTCCAGTGAACACGTTTGTCCCCTTTGTCAAAGATAAGGTGGCTGAGTGTGTTTGCAGTTCTATGTGCATCTTCTAATCTGTTCCATTGATCTTCAGGTATGCTTTTTGAAAGTACCATGCTGATTTTCTCACAGTAGCTTTGCAGTATAATTTCAAATCAGGAATTGTGATGCTTTTTGCCTTTCCTTTGTTGTTCAGGATTGCTTTGGCTATTCTAGGCCTCTTCTGGTTTCCAGATGAATGTTAGGAATGTTTTCTTTAGATCTGTGAGGTATACTAATGGTATTTTAATTGGGATTGTATTGAATCTGTACAATAATTTTGGGTGTATGGCCATTTTCTCAATGTTGCTTTCTTCATCCATGAGCAAGGAATGTCCTTCCATTTTCTGAAATTCACTTCAATTTCTTTTTTCAAAGTACTGTAATTTTCACTGTATAGATCTTTACTTCTTTGTTAGATTGATTCTTAAGTATTTCACTTTTTTAGATGCTACTGTGAAATTTGTGGTTTGCCTAATTTCTCTCTGTGTGATTGTTGTTTGTATATAGGAATATTACTGATTTTTGAGTGTTGACTTTTTACCCAGCTACACTACTGAATTTGGTTGTTAAATCTGTAAGCCTTTTGGTAGAGTTTTTGGGGTCTTCTCTGTAGAATATCATATCATCTATGAATAATGGAAACCTTATTTCTTCCTTTCCTATTCTTATTTCTTTAATATCTCACTCTTGTCTAATTTTTCTGGCTAATACTTCCAGAAGTATATTTAGTAAGAGTGGTGACAGTGGACATCTTTGTCTTGTTCCTGATTTAAAGTTAAAGTTTTTGATTTTTGTTCATTTGGCCATTGGTTTGTCATAGATGGTTTTCATCAGAGTGAGGTAGAGACCATCTATCTATCCCTATTCTCTGTAGGGCTTTATCATGAATGAGTGTTGGACTGTATGAAAAACTTTTTCTGCATCTATTGAGATGATCGTGTGATTTTTTTTGTCTTTGGCTCTATTGATATGGTGTATTACATTTATTGATCTGTGTATATTAAACCATCCCTATATTCCTGGGCTGAATCCCACTTGGTCATGGTGTATAGTCCTCTTGATGATTTGTTGAATTCTGCTTTCGAGAATTTTAATGAGAATTTTTGTATGTATGTTCGTTAGGGAGATTGATGTGTAGTTCCCTTTTTTGGCTGGGTATTCCTCTGCTTTTGGTATCAGAGTAATACTTCTTCTAGGAATGTATTATGGAGAATTCCTTCCCTTTCAATTTCATTAAAGAGTGTGAGAATTGGTATTAAATCATCTCTAAATTTCTTGTAGAATTCAGCATTGAATCCATCAGAACCTGGGCTTTTCTTCATGGGTGTTTTTATTACATTTTCAATTTTGCTCGCTGATAGTGAGTTATTTGAGATTTTTATGTCTTTTCATTTAGCTTTGATAATTCATATGTATCTAGCAATCTGTTCATTTCCTCTGTGTTTTCCATCCTATGAGAGTAAAGATTTTCAAAGTAGGTAATGATGATCTTCTGAATATCTACAGGATCTGTAGTGATTTCATCCCTTTCATTCCTTATTGCATGAATTTCAGTTTTTTCTTTCCTTTTTTTGATAAGGTTGGCTACGTGTTTATCAATTTTATTTAATCTTTCAAAAGAACCAGCTCTTTGACACATTAATTCTTTGTATTATATTCTTAGACTCAACTATGTTAATTTCTTCTCTGATCTTTATAATTTCTTGCGTCCTTTGAGCTTTGGGCTTGATTTACTCTTCTTTTTTGAGAAGGCTGAGGTGCAGCATAAGGTTGTTTGTTTGTGTTCATTCAGTTTTCCTTATATGGGAACTCATATAAAGTTATAAATTTACTTCTGAGGACTGCTCCATTACATCCCGCAGATTCCTATAAGTTGTGCCTGCATTTCCCTTTGATTGTACATATTGTTTAATATCTTGTTTAATTTCATCTGTGACCCATTGGTTGTTCAGGAGGGTGTTATGAAATTTCCATGTGTTTATGGAGTTTTCTTTTTTTTGTTTTGTTTTGTTTTGTTTTGTTTGTTTTTCCCAGTACCGGGAATCGAACTCACGACTTCGGTCTTGCCAGGCAGGTTTTGTGCCGCTACACTAAATCCCCAGCCCCTGGAGTTTTCTTTTGTCATTAATTTCCAGTTTATTGAACCATGGTCCGATAGTATGCATGGGATAATTTCAGTTCCTTTGCATTTACTTAAGCATGCTCCCTGTGCTAGCATATGGTCTATTTTAGAGAACATCCTATGTGCAGCTGAGAAGAATGTGTATTCTGATGTTGGTTGGAACACTCTGTAAGGTCTACTAAGTCCATTTGTTCACAAGTTTGGTTTAGTTATGTTATTTCTTTGCTGATTTTTTATCTAGGTGATCTATGTCTCTGTGACAATGTAGTGTTAAAGAACCTGTTATTATTCTGTTACTGCTTGTTTCATTCTTCATATCTGTTAAAATTTGTCTTATATAATTGGGTGCTTTTGTATTTGGTGCATAGATATTTATGACTGTCACCTCTTCTTTGCAGTTTTCCCCTAACAAGTTTATAGTGACCTTCATCTCTTTTGATTATTCTTGGTTTGCAGTTCACATGGTCTGCAAACAGGATAGCTACACCTGCTTTTTTCTGGGTTGCTGTCACATGCAGTATTTTTTCCATCCTTTGATTGTCATTCTATGAATTTTCTTTTGAGTTAAATGTATTTTTTTGTATACAGCATACTGTTAGATTTTATTTCTTGATCCACTCTGTCAGTCTGCTTCTTCTGATTGGTGAATTGAGACCATTTACATTGATGGTTATGACTGATATGTATTGGCTTATCTCTGTCATGTTATTTTTCTGCTGTTGGTTGCTCCTGTTTTCCTTGGTCTAATTGCTTGCTCTGCTTGGTGATTCCTTTCTGTTGCTGTTCTTCAAATTTTGGTCATTTTTATCTCTTTCTAGACTATCTTTCAATACTCTTTGTAGGGTTGGTTTGGTACTTATGAAGTTCTTGAGTTGTTCTTTATAGTGGAAATATTTTATTTCTCCAATAATTTTGAAGGATAGTTTTGCAGGGTACATCAATCTGGATTGGAAGTTGTTTTCTTTCAGGGCATGAAATACTTCATTGCAAGCTCTTCTTGACTTGATTGTTTGTGTTCATAAATCTTTTCTGATTCTGATGGGCTTTTCTTTATATGTGATCTGTTTCTTTTCTCTAAAGAAAAGAAACTTTTATTTTCAATAAAAATTTTATTGAATTTTTGAGATCTTGATCACTATATGTCTGGGTATAGATTTATTTTGATTATGACTAATTGGTGTTATATATGCCTCATTTACCTGTATGTCTGATTCCTTTTCCATGCCTGGGAAATTTTCTGCTATTACTTCTGCAAATAGTCTTTATGTCACTGTTGTTGACTTCTGTTTCATTAACACTTATTAATCTTATGTTGTTTTTGTTTGCTTTGTCTTGCAGCTGTGAAATTGTTATTTCCTGGTTCCCTGTTATTTTTAAGAGATCCTTCTGTTTACACTCATTAGCTGAAAAGCTATCTTCAAGATCTGAAAGTTTATCTTCATCTTCATTCAAGTGGTTTTGCCAGTGTTTGATGGATTTTTAAATTTCCTGCATATCTCTTTGAATCCATTTCATACATTCTAATTCTTTCTTATATTGTGCATTCAAGATTTCCATCATTTTTCTATGCTCTTCTATTATCTGTATCTTCTTTAGATGTGTTGAGCAATTCTTTCATTGTTTATGTAATTTTTGTTTTTACTTGAGAGATTACATCTGATCTGATTTCTTCTATGGCCTGCTGGAGTTGTTTCTTTACTTCAGTTGCTATCAGTTCTGAAATTCCATTACATTCCATTGACATTTTTCTCAGTGTCTCCTGGAGTTGTTCTAGGTGGTGTGGAGGACTGAAATTGCATTTTGTTCCTTTGTTTTGTCATTTTTTGAAGATCTGGAGGATCCTGGAGCCCAGTCTCACACCCATAATGGTATGAGAGTGGCGGGGCAAGGACCTGAACGTCCCTGGTGCTCAGTGTGGCTCCTGTGATGGTGTGTGTGGGTGGGGTGTGGTTACTGATGCTCCCAAAGCTTTCTGGCATTCACTTGGCTTCCATGCCAGTGGAGGACCTGTGGCTGTGTTGCTCCTGAGGCTTCTAAAGCTACCCAGGCTCAGCTTGGCTCCCACATGGAGTTCCAAAGCTGTAAGGGGTTCAGCCCTGCTCCCACAAAGTTGTGAGCACGTCATGGTCACCTTGGTTCCCAAAGCTGTCTGAGGTTCAGTCTGGCTTCCACAGGGGTTCAGGGGTGGGCATATTGTGGTCACCAAAGCTCCTGAAGCTGTCCAGGACCCAGCCTGGCTACCCATCTGTTAGGGGCAAGGGTAGGGCGCAGTCACCCAGACTTCGAAAGCTGTCCAGAGTTGAGCTAGGCTCCTAGAAGGGTGCAGAGGGGAGGGGCAGGGAGTGGCTACCAAGGCCTCTGCTAATGTTTGAATTGTCAAAAATCTGAATGTTCACTCATAACTCCAATTTCAGTTTGACTTTGAGTGCAGTTATTTTATCTGTTAACTTGAACACAGTTTCCATTGTTACCTTAAATGGCAAATTGCATTTTTTTGAACAAAGTAATTATACCATACAAGTAAAAAACTCTTTTGGTCTGTTCTATATCACTAAAATGTGCTTTAAGTGGTGATCGCTTTTCCAAATGAAATATCAGAAGCAGCTCTCATAATTTAAAACCTGTGATCTAACTTTAGAATCAATCTCACTTGTAGGTAAGAGAGAAGACTTACATGCTTTGTTGCTGTCTACTCAAAAAGCTGGGTGAATGTACATGAATAACATGCACTTTAATGTGATTGATGATTTTAGTTGCAACAAGTTCAGGGGACATTTTTTTTTTTTTGCCAGCATTTCTCTAAAGATGACACAGAACACAGCCTCACCCTCCGAAGCAGCCCGTTTGATTCCAGTCATGTTTGGAAGGTGTTCAGCCACACTGATTTTTCCTGATATGTTATCATTCAGAGAATTGAATAGTTCTGCAGCTGTGCTGTGGGTTGACAACAAAAATGAACATATATTCTCATGCACATCCTCCTGAAGAATATACCACAAAAACACAAGTGCTTTTACCTTGTCAACATTGGCAGAGTTGTCAACCAATCCTGTATTCTGGATTGCACAGCATGGAGACTCTTTTGTCCTCTATAATAATTGTGCCTCAGTGTTTCACCCTTTCATCTAAATATAGTACTAGCAGAAAAGGGACACTCACCTTTTGATCTGAAGATTCTCCTAAAAGTTTACCACAAATGTCTTTAGCAGCAGGTAGTATCAGCTCTTCGTCAACATTAAGGAGCTTCTTACCTTTAGCCCTGTGGTTAGCCACTAAGAATGGTGCTCTCATACAGACACGTTGATGAAGATGTGGCCTTCAATAGGTGGTTCTGTTCATTATATTCAATGAGGGGGGATCTAAAGGCTTGTCTTTTATGTAAAGTGTTTTATCTCCCCGTGGCAAAGCAGCTTGGAAGTCTTCAGGACTTTGCCGGATTGCTGTTCACCACACAAACAAAGCAGACTTGGAGAATGTGAATTACCTGCTGCAAAGAGCATATCATTTGAGTAGGGTTATTGGTATCATCTTTTAAATGTAGCTGTCTTTTTGTTGGCAGTCTTCAGGTCTTCTGCTGTCTCGCCATTGGCCCAGTCCTCTTTTGAAGAAGCTCTCCAGTGACTGATTTAGGCTGGGGTTGCCGTGTAGGCTTGCTGAAATTGGGACAAAGGAAAATACACAGGATAGGAGAGGAGAGTGGCTGGAAAGGGTGAATAAAATAATGTGTGGTACTTGAATGGATTAAAATAAGTATGTAATTCTGACTCAAAGCCTGCCACCAGATGCAGACTAATTGTCACTTGCCACTAACTGATAGGGTTTTAGTATGAGTCCCTAAACAATTGAGTTATTATGGCTTCTTTGCAGTTAAGCCCTCTTGCTAATACTAATCTATATTTGTAACTGCTCTGCCACGCTTGCATCACTACCTCAGCTGTACCTAGGATCATCAGGCACAAGAGTATCATAGAGAAAACACAGTTTATATTCCCTGCATACACACTTCACAGTAGGCATTGCACTCCTATAAGAATCAAACAACTGCCACTAATCTGACAGGAGGTGGAGGTCAGCAGTAGTGCTAACAATCGGTGGAGGTGTAAATGCAGCTTTGCTCCCCAGCCTGCCACTCACCTGCTGTGCATCTTAGCTTCTGACAGGTCAGAGGTTTGGCCTGGGTCTTGGGGACCCCTGGACTTGAGGGTAAATCAGGCTCTAAGTCTGCTTTCTTTTCATGTCTCTCTACTCTTATTGTACTGTCTCTCAAACTGTGGGAAAAAATATATACTTGAATATTCCCAAGGCATTTAGGGATATTTGTCAAGAGACAGATGCCTATGGCATTCTTCCCACCCCCAGTGCTCTTCCTAATATACAAAAATACTTTCAAGGGGAAGATAAACATGTAATAAAAATTTATTTTGTGAATATTTCATGTTATAGCTAATGCTCTAATTGCCAGAATCTTTTAAACTCATTCATAATGCAAAAATTCTGCATGATAAGCTCTTGTCCTAAACTCTCTCTATTTGCTTTTCAAAAGCAGCATGTAGAGTCCCCTGTTTTCATTTCTCTATAATTATGATAATTGGAAGTCATGAGTTTCAATCAGACTTAAAAATCTCTCCTAATACTATTAAACCTCATTTCATAAATCTATTATAAACTATTGTAAAAATGTATGGCTACCTACTCTCTGTGCAATGTAGAACAAAGAACGCAAAGCTCTTACATCAGGGAACCAGTTCTAGAAAGGTCTGAACATTTTACTTATGAAGAGCGATCTAAGAGTAAACACAGGTACCCAATCATGAAACATGCATTCTGTCTGAGAACGCAATGAGAGTCACAGATGGAGTTCTTTCTGGACAACAAAGGTTGACATTCATGCAGTAAACAGGGCTTCTAAAATGAGATCACAAAACACATGACAGGCACAGAGAATAGAAAGAGGTAAACAAGCATAGAAAATGGTTGTGTTTAGGATTCATTTGACTGGGTCCAAGTGCTGTAACAGGAAAATTTGGAAAGGGCATGTAGGATGAGAATGAAGAGTCCAGCAGTGTCTAAAGAGAAGCAAGCTGAAGCAGAACATAAAACAAATTATCAAATTCCCCATGTTTTCTTTCACTATTGTTTCTTTTTAGTACTGCCAGTTCATTTTTGCCCAAAGTTGTAAAATTCTCAACAGCTACTTGGGTAAACAAAGATGGCACACAGGCCACACCTCCGTGTAAAATTCACTGCACATGGAGGTATCAGAGTTAATTTTTTTTCAGCAGTCTTGGGTTGACTATATCTATCAACTATACTTTCTTATTTCAAAAATTTTTCTTTTTAGTAATTATGACTTGAAACTTCAGACAGCTGTCATCTACTCATGAGCAAGTCGATCTCCTAGGTTGCCACATTTTGGTAGGATATTGATAAGTAGGTCCAGACAGAAATCCTCCAGCTCAGTTTCCACTATTATTCTAGTTCATCTCTGTGCTACAAAGCCAAGGGCACCTTTTGCAATACATTTGCATAAGACTTGTTTGATGGCACGTACTCTGAGAGGTATGTGTGCATGCCCTCAGAAGGGTGCGAGAAGTTTACAAGAGATTTCTCTTTATCTTTAAATGTGGCATATCTGTAAAGGTTCAGTGTCAGAAAAAAATATGGAAGCATCTGTTTCCTACCTTTCTTGTGGCTGGAGAAGCCCAGATGACAAGGCTGTCAACTTGTCAGTTTTATGAGTACAAAAATTTCAACTTAGAGTCAAGCTGAACAATGACATATTCCATAAAAACACCCCTTAGACTGAATTTCTAAAGAGGACGTATTTTTGCATTCCTGCCAAAGTGCGATTACATGCACAGTTGCACAGGCAAATGCATGGGAATATTTTCATAAGGATAATTTACTGTAAACAAGTGCAATTAGAAACAGAGAAGGTTTTTCCTTCTTGTGGTATGGGACTAGTAGAAAACAGCAAGTGGTATTACAGAGAATTTAGAGAAAAGAGAAGTGTGTTTTTTTGCAGGCACTGTCAATCAGTGTCACAATGACTTCAACATCATTTGTTTCCAATTATTCATTAACCTTAGATAAAGTCCCTGGTAGTTTTTAACTCAGTACAGAGTACACCTTCAAAATACAAAGGAAAACAGAGAAGAAGAAATGATCAGTATACCAAAATATGAACTGGATTAACATTTGTAAATACCTTCGTCAGCTTCTTATTTCAAGATGTTTGTCTCTGTCCAGCAGGGATTCTAACAGTTCTCATGTAGACAGCCCGCTGCCTCAGAGCAAAATTTAAGCATGACCATCTCTGACAAATTTTTCACTTGTTTTGTAAATATTTTCCAAAGGAAAAAAATCATAAAACCCATAAGCAGTTCACATCTATTTCCTCTCATTTATTTTCTGGGAAAAATGAAAATGAGTATCCTTCTTTAATCAATAGTTTTCTTTGCTCTTTTAGGGGTCATTATTGCTGTTCCCATCCTAAAGCAAATGTTGGCAAAGTGGTGACAGAAACAGACTTTAAAATAAACAAATGGAAACTCTATGGATTCCAAATTGTATGTGGAAAAAAATAATCTAATTAATACAAATACAAACAGATATATGTGTTCAGACACATATACGTATGTGCATTTTTTCTATATACATGCATGTTTTTATTTGAACATTAGTCTTCAGAATGCTGTATTTTTGATTGAAGTCTGATTACTGATACACAGGGGTATTACTTAGGATTCTTGAATTTATACTCATACACAGTTCAAGCATATCATTATAGAAAGTGGAGTTGATTTCTCTTCATGACTGAGATCCTGAAGTGTGAGTTAGTATACAGCCATTACTCCTTCCAACTGCCGTACTCTGAGATTTCCAGCTTTAATGTCATGAAACCCGAAGAGTTTAAGCTGAAAATGTGGATGGAGAATGGATCTTATTTTTAAAGAAAGCAGAAAATTAGCTTCATGAAACATAAATAGTTATTGCTCTTCTTCCACATTTACACAAACCCAAAATAAGTGCAGTAAGCTTTCTATGAGGACTATGACCTCTGACTCTGTGCTCTGCCATCTCACTAGACCACAAACTCCACACACACAATTTATGCATGCGTGTGGAAAGAAATACACTAACTGCAGAAAACTATTTGGTTTGGAAATGGCAGATAGGAGCGTGAGAGTTGATCTTCAAGGTAATTTCTTTAACATTTTACTGAAAAGAAAAAACAAAATTTTGTCAAATTCTATGAGTTTCAAATGACTGTTTGCCAATGAGTAGGATGTCAAAATATTTATAATTTAGAATCCATAAAAATCAATTTAATTGGAACTGATAGAGATATGTACCTAGACATACAAATAACATAAAAAGCAATGATATAAACATGCAGGTATGTCAAGTGTGAGTTTTCAGATGAGTTAAGTAGCTTCCATGAGTATTTAAAGAAGAGAGAATGCAGTACACATTGAGTTGGAGTTTTGGATATTTCATGGACTTGGAAAGTGAGAGGAGAGAAAAAGTAGCACTGTCAGTAATGGCAATGGCAGAAAAAATCCGAGTCCTGATCATGATGCTTCCATTAGTCTTAGAATAATAATGGTATAAGAACTTACTTACACATTATGTAGAGCAGGATCGAAGTTAGCTGTGGAGAAGACAGCTCAAGAGAAATACTGGGTTAAGACTGTAGCTGTGAATAAATATTAATAAATTTGCTTGTTCTGCGATCAAATTTTGGACAAAAGTGAGAGAATTACAACCGACTAAATAAATACAAACAAATAAATTGAAAAATTTCCTTAGGTGGTTTTTTTTCTTTTTTTCTTTTAAAGATAAAAGAATGAAAACACATTAACAAACAGATATAAACAAAACAACCCAAACAATAGAAGCCCTACATAATTTCAGAAAAGGTGATAGAAAATTAGCAATGGTTGTTGTATGACATATTGTTATCTTCAAATTGGTTACTCAGTTACACAAATATAGACATGTAAGATTGATCACACAATTAAACATTAATTGTTACTTTCAATAAAGCAATAGGAGTTAGTAGTACAATTTTCTTAGCTATCCTGTATGTATATATATTTTTTCTTTCTTTTTTTTTTCTTTTCCCTAATCTCAGTTGTTCTTTTCATTTGAGCAGTTTCTTTCCATTTCACAATGTCCAGCATGTCTTTCAGATTTTATTTACTCTTTCAGGCTCTTACACTAGTGAGACAATACAGTATTTACACATTCAGGTCTGATTTATTTCACTTATGAGTATGGACTCTAGTTGCATCCATTTATCTATGAAAGCCCCAAGTTTATCTTTCTTTATAGCTGAGTTATATTCCATAATGTAAAAATACCACATCTTTTTTATCCATTCTTCAGTTAATGGGCATTTGGGTTGCTTCCATGATTTAACCATTACAAATTGTGCAGCTATGAACATGGGTGCACATATATCACTGAGGTATTTTAGTTCTTCTGTGAAAATACCCAAAAGTGGAATAAATGGGTTGAATAGGACCTCTAGTCCTAGTTTACTGATGAATCTCCAGGCTGATTCCCAAAGTGGATGCACCAGTCTACACTCCCTCCAGCAGTGAAGAAGGATTCCTTTTCCCCCACAGCCCTTCCAGAATTTATTATTGGTTATTTCTTGATGATAGCCATTCTTTCTGGGGTGGTATGGAATCTCAATGTTGCTTTATTTTGCATTTCTCCAATGATTAATTATGTTGAACATTGTTTCATATATTTATTTGCCATTTTTTATTTCTTCATATGAGAAGTGTGTGTTCATCTCAGGTACCCATTTTTGTACTGGATCTTTAAATTTGGAAGGGCTGATTTTTTTTTTTTTTTTTAGTTCTTTATATGTTCTAGGTAGAAATCCTTTAGCAGGTGGTTAAAATTTTTTCTCAATTTGTGTGTTTTCTTTTATTCTGCTAGTGATTTCTTCAGATGTGCAAAAACTTTTCAACAAAATGAGATCCCAGATGTTTATTCTTTGAATTGATTTCCTGTGCAGTTTGGTTTTTGTTCATGAACTCTCTGCCTAACCCTATGTCTTCAAGATTTCTACCTACTTTCTCTTCCAATAGATTTAGTGTTTCTATTTTAATATTGGGATCTTTAATCCATTTTGACTTGAGTTCGGTGCATGGTGATAGACATGGATCTAGTTTTAGTCTTTGACATGTGGTGAGCCAATTTTTCCAGCTACATTTATTAAAGAAACTCTCTTCCAGTGAACTTAGTTGGCCCCTTTGTAAAAAATAAGTTGACTGAGTGTGTTTGTGGTTGTGGCTGCATCTTCCAGTCTGTTCCATGGATCCACAGGTCTGTTTGTTAGCCAAAAACATGCTAATTTTACCATGGTGGCTTGTAGTATCATTTCAAGTCAGGGATTGTGATGCCATTTGACTTGTTTTTGTGGCCCAGGATTGCTTTTGCTATTCTTGGGTCATCTCAATAGATGCAGAAAAAGCTTTTGACAAAGTCCAACTCTCATTCATGATAAAAACCCTACAGAAAATAGGAATACATGGTCTTTACCTCAATCTGATCAAAGCCATCTACGACAAACCAACAGCCAACAACATACTAAATGGACAAAAACCGAAAGTTTTTACTTTAAAATCAGGAACAAGACAAGCATGTCCACTGTTACCACTCCTATTCAACGTAGTTCTGGAAGCATTAGCCAGAGCAATTAGACAAGAGAGAGAAATAAAGGGAATAAGGTTAGGAAAGGAAGAAGTGAAATTATCATTATTTACCAGTGACATGATACTCTACATAGAAGATCCCAAAAACTCCACAAAAGACTTCTAGAATTAATCAACAAACCCAGTAGCATAGCTGGGTACAAAGTCAATGCTCAGAAATCAATAGCATTCCTGCAGACAAACAACAAACACACTGAGAGAGAAATTAGGGACACCGCACCTTTCACAGTAGCATCCAAAAAATTGAAACTCTTATGAATCAATCTAATAAAAGAAGTAAAAGATCTTTACAGTGAAAAGTACAGTATTATGAAAAATGAGATTGAAGAAGATTTCAGAAAATGGAAAGATATTCCTTGCTCATGGATTGGAAGAATCAACATTGTGAAAATTGTCATACTCCCAAAATTGTTGTACAGATTCAATGCATTCCCAATTAAAATACTTTGTATATCTCACAGATCTATAGAAAACATTCCTAAAGTTTATGTGGTGTTTTTCCATTGCTGTCACATGTGTTTAATTCTGCAGAATACATCATGGAGAATATTAGTGCAGTGTATGTGCAGCAGACTCCCTTCCTAGGCTTAAGTCACAGTTTTCTGGGCTCTGCCTCAGAGTTCTTCATTGAAGAGGTCTGGAAGGGGCATGAAAATTGTATTTCAGTGTGTTCCTGGATGATGCCTATGCTGGTCTGGATGTGGATCAGACTTCGGGAGCCACTTGGTTAGAGGATGTTTATTCACAAAGAATAGAATTGTTATTGTGATATGACAAGAAATGATGGAGTAAAAACATGCAAAATTCTCTTCTGTGGTAGTTCTCAAAACATTTAATATAAAAAGTACTTTGTGATTATTCTCAAATATTTTACCAGATTTAGTTAAACACATAAAAAGATTTTATTCAGTACTATTAAAATCAGAAAGAGGGAATGAATTCAACCCTGTTGAAAGAAAGGACAAGGGATTTTCAGCACTGGGGTGAGCTAATGGCAAAGTACTCAGTAACATTAGTGGGGAAACCATCCATTGTGATTAAGTCATTTTTGTCTGTTAATTGCCATTTACTTGAAATTAGGGTCCTGTCCTCTCATAAATTAAATGATAGTGCTCCTATCTTTTTGCATGGTTATCTGTCTTTGTCCTAGCTCCCAGACCCATGAGGAAGACACTCTCTGGGCTGAGACAGGAAGACACCAGGGAGATTTAAACCTTAAAGGGTAGAGAAAAAGTTGACAGTTGTAAAAGGTCTAAAGAAAATGCTGTAATAACATGGAAATCAGAAACTAATAATCAGGAAATATTTTATCTAAATTTTAGTCAAACTGAGGAGAATATTAAGTCCATTTTTGCCACTGTTCAACAATAAGTTGTAATATATGTTGTTACTCAAAATTCTTTGCTATTTCTTTATTTCTGGAGCAGCAGTGATTTTTTTTTTTTTGGTTTGTTTGTTGTTTTGAATTTTTTTTGAGTGGTAGGTATTGTTTTCCTGGGGGATACATTATAAAAAATTATTGTATGAGAAGTCTTGTTTACAACGCTCGAACCAGTCTGTTATTTAAGCTACTTATGTTGTTGATTGCCAAAGCAGACAGCATAGTCTTCTGAGTGGGAATTGCTTAAAGGGATAAATGGCACAGTAAAACCTTGAAGCCTAAAAGCAGGAAATGCATAAGGTAGATGAATTTTGTAAAATCTGGTCCTTATTTTTAGAATGCTAACACATCAATTAACTTTGATGTGAATGTTACATATACATATGGTGGCAGAAATGCCTAGCATCTTTAGATACAAGCATGTATTTTTAGCTACATATGTGCTGTCAAGAGTAGCTGGAGGTATTACATTTATATGCACAAATGCAACCTGGTATTTATTCTCTCACATTCTTTCTCTTTCTTTCCACTCTCTTACTTAAACTGTGGATAGACAAGTAGAAGTCTGATCTTTAATTAAATTTGTTTTTCAAATTTTGCCACAAATTATCCAAATATTTTTCTAAATTTGTAATAAAATTCTAGGTTTTTCACACTTATAATTACCTTGCCTTTCTTCCTTGAATAAAAGAAGTTTTTGTTTAGATTCTTTTTAATAAAAGCAAGGAGTCTTCATCTATAACCCTCTAAACCTCTGTTCTCACTCACAGAAAGAAAAATATTCCTATTTGAGGAGATATTTGCCAATTATATTTATAAACTGTATGCTTTCAATAATGCAATACAATAATTTTTACACATATTAACTGTTGACTTTCTAATAAGGAAAATAAAGGTATACCACTCTGTCAATACCTTCAACATAAAAACCAATGTTAAATATTCTTCTGAGAAACTCATATCACAATTTGGGGTAAATTAATGTTATATAGTTTCATCAGCCAGGCGTGGTGAGGCACACCTGTAATCCCAGCACTTGGGAGGCTGAGGCAGGAGGATTGCTGTGAGTTTGAGACCAACGTGGGCTACCAAGTGAACTTATGGCCAGCCTCAACTGCACAGTGAGACCCTGTCTCAAAAAGACAAAAAAAAGAAAAAGAAAATATAGTTTCATCATAGTGAAATACATAAAAATTCATGGTAATATTTATTGCTGAGTTGAATAGCATATTACGATTATAGTTCCTGTTTTATAAATCTTCTCACCTACCATACCAGTTTAATTACAGCCTTATTAGAGGCTTACATAACAATCTTCCACCTAAATGAACCACGACAAAGTAGGATTCTCAAAGGCCTTGCCTCTTGGTCAAGTATTTCATGAGATCCATCAGAAGCAGAGTTTCTTGTAAACTTTTTCTAGACCACATCTGCCTCCTCATTCAATCTAGGCCAGTGAAGACTGACATCAGGACATGCTTTGGGACTTTGTGGTAGTGTGATCCAAAGGTTTCTCTTCCCAGTTCTGTAGTTGATGGCTTTACATTTAGATTCCACATCTTTTCTCCTGCCTGCTTCTCATACGTGATTTTCCTGGAACATTTTGGGAAACTTGCTGTGAGAAGTTAATTTTTTGAGTTGGG
The DNA here is from genome assembly GCF_000276665.1 of Chinchilla lanigera. Classification (NCBI taxonomy): domain Eukaryota; kingdom Metazoa; phylum Chordata; class Mammalia; order Rodentia; family Chinchillidae; genus Chinchilla; species Chinchilla lanigera. The sequence continues at coordinate 18,533,400 of NW_004955425.1, read as the reverse complement.
CGTGATGGCAGATGCCTGTAATCCGAGCACTCAGGAGGCTGAGTCAGGAGGATCATTGCAAGCTTGAGACCAGCCTGGGCTACAAAGTGACTCAAGGCCAGCCTGAACTGCATAATGAGACCCTGTCTCAAAAAGACAAAAAAAAAAAAAAAAAGAGAGAGAGAAGTTAATTTTTTGAGACTATAGAAACTTAAAAATGTATGACATTTATCCTCAGTCTTAAGCTGTCTTACTTAAACTGTAGATAGACAAGCAGAAGTTTGATCTTTGATAAATTTGGGTTATTTCATAATTTGTGTATTTAAATGGCAAAATGGTGTTTTAAGAAAGAAGACAAATTGGGAAGTGACTTTTATTGTGGGTTGTACCAGATTGTCAAAAACACTTCACTACTTTATGCATCTACCCTATAATAAGACACTAGAAACCAGGAAATACACTTCCTAGGGTCCATCCTTGTGGGAATCAGAGCCAGATTCCATCAATCATAGGTCCTTCTTCTACAAGTAGGAGGTAGAATGGTCACTTATTGTCTCCAGCAGACATGACAGAAGGGGTTCCATGAATACAAAGATTCCTCATGCATCTCTGATTGTTTTCGTACAAAAACCTGTCTCTGTACTGGAGACAGCACAGATTACAGAAAATGGGCTTTTTCATTAGTAATCCTAATTGCTGGAGATCTAAATGCAAAAATTGAATGCTACAAATGGAATTTCTATTTTTTCCCTCTAGCCTTTTCAATGTCCTTATTTCTCTATTACCAAATAGATAATAGATTAGACAGATACACACATGCACACATACCAAGCAAAAACTTCCCTTTTGAAATTCTAAGATTGCTTCCTCTCTTAACTGGATACTTACTGATATAATTTTTATCTACAAAAAGAAAGTGTTTCTTAAAATTTATTAACTCCAGGTAGTTAGGCTGCTGAAAATTTGGAAATTTACATTGGTGTAATGTAGAACAGTGTGTATTGCAGATATATAAGACTAAAGGGGCAGATAAGGGAATTTTCCAAGAATCATCTGAAGTTAACATTTTTTGATATTGGAAAAAAACATAAAGAAAATTGGCAACAGAAGACAGAGCCATGAAATTCATACATTAATTCCCACAAATTAAATTCATATACAAATTCTCGCAAGGATGGACCCTAGTAAGTATATCTCTTGGCTTCTAATGTCTTAGGCTAGGACTGAGAGAGCCAGGAGAAGGGGTGACAGAGGACAGAAGCATGGGAAAATACTACAAATTTGGGGTGAAGAGAAAAAATGAAGAACTTGGTGAGTTAAGTGTGTAGTTTGGATAAAGAAACAGAGTTATGAAAATGGGTAAATTATCAATTAAAAGGCTTTAATGATTTTTATAGAAATGCAAGTTTGTAATTCATTTTAAAAATTATTTTTCATTGCTGGCGAGCAATAGCCAGTGCCTTGTGTCTGCAGTACTGATCTGAGATAGAATTATACATGGCTTTAAGATTCATGTGGATTGTATTAAAAATACAAGAAGCAACTTGTTTAAATGTAGCTAGAATTGGCCTATCGGCCTCCAGGACTCTGTACTGTTTTAAATCCATCGTGAAAAAAAATGTCCTTGACATTAACCATTTCTGCAAAATATTGCTAAGGAAAAATCCTCAGTAAGGACAGGTCCCATTTTTGAAGCTGAATCACAGAGAAAAAAAGTTTCAGACAATAAAATTCTTTTATATCACTTAATCTCTCAGGGTCACTATCCAATCTAACTCTTCTCCCCTATTACATACATCTGGTTTCTTATCTCTCTCTCTCTCTCTCTCTCTCTCTCTCTCACACACACACACACACACACACACACACACACACACACACACGCACAGATGCTCAACAGTCACCACATCCTCTTTTCTGAGATTTAAGAGCTTCCTGGGCACAAGCTTCTGTATCTTTCTTGTCCTTCTCCTCTTCCTCCTCCTCCTCCTCCTCCTCCTCCTCCTCCTCTTCCTTCTCATCCCTTTTCTCCTTCTCATCCTCCTTCTTCTTTTTCTTTTAGTTATTCCATAGGTTATGTTTTCTCTAGCTTTCAAGTATATAGAAATTTAATCAAAATAGAAACTGCTATCTGTACCAATAAAATGAAAAAGCATTCATCTTCTGTTATGGATACCCCACTTTATTAGTCAACTTCTCTGTGCTGTTGAAAAGACCTTAGAATTACATGTAAAAGAAGGAAAACTTTATTTGGAGGCGTAGTTTGAGAGGTTTCAGTCCATGTTCCTTGGCTGGTGCCATTGTCTTGGGTCTGGTGAGGCAGAACACCAGGTGTGGGGGAGATGTGGAAGACAGTGCACTCACTGTGACCAGGAAGCGGAAAGAAAGTGCAAGAGCAAACCGACGAGAGTATAGGTTAAGTTCACCTTTTAAAACTTCTGTCCTAAATCTGACTTCATGGTCTGTCTTAAAATTTATTCTATGTTTTGTCCCTTCTATACTTAATTAAATTTATTACTTTTATACTACCTGTTACTTTTTTCGTGGCTGAGACAAAATATCTGGCACCCAAAATTAAGAGGAGGAAAGGTTTACTTTGTCTCACAGCTTGTGGAGGTTTCAGTTCATAGCAGACTGGCTCCAAGGCAGGGTGGCAGGGCAGAGGGGAAATGGTGGGCAGAAGACAGCAAAAACAAACAAACAACAAACCTCTTTATTTCCCCTATATCTTATCCTGCCTGAGGGCAGGTAGCACTGGCTGCATTAAGCCTAGTGTTCTTGATCCTAGCATTGCACCATGAATCAATCCCAGTGTCACAGTTTAGAACCAGCCATCCCTGAAAATCCCCACCTATAACTGCATGAGGCTTTGAGGGGACATCTATACACAAACCATAACAATGTTTATGGGGAGCAGTATGATAATTCAATATATGCATAATATTTCTACAATGCTGAGATACCTTTTCCTGTTACCATTCATTTCTCCTTTACATAGCAAAGGAAAAAATTCTCAAGAACTATAATACTGAATAGGTAGTAAAATTTCACACTTTATATTTTACATTTTCATTTTATATCTTAATGTTTTTTCCTACCTACTAAGGCAGAACAATATATGCTCTTTAGGATTTAATGATTTCACTAAAATTTTTAGATTATGTATTCTGTCAATTATTGTAGATAAAATATATTTTTCTATTAAACATGTTGCACTTTCAAAATTATTGATACTTCTGCATATAGTACATCAACAATGACTTATGGAAAGGGTAAACTGTCTTTTCTGGAAAAAAATTAAGGGGTCACAGCTCTGACTTGGGAACTTTACTTCATTTGATCTCTGACATCTTGTTGACCGGCAATCTCTCACATATAGAATACGTACACAAAAGGCCTGCAGTGCTCTTGTTATCCAGAGTTTTTAATTAAAGAGAGAAGAAATGAAAAGACATAAATGCAGGTGAAGAGAGTGAGAATCAAAATGAGCTCATATACACCCAGTACTTCACTGTAACTGGTCTCAAAAGAAAAAGAAAGATCAAAGGAAATATTTATCACACAAATGTCTTCGCTTGAGATGTAGTACTCTGCTTCTGTCCCAAAACTTTGATTATAGTCCTCCAGAGTCACTTACAGGATGCAGTGGTCAGGTAGCTTCCAGTCAACGTCCCTGTATTCCCATAAAGTGTGCAGAATACAAAAATAGTCAATTAGCATAATGTGACAAGGAACTATTGTTGCTCTCTACTGACTACTTGTATACTTAGTGAAATGTATTTACTGTCTCATACTAAAATAAATGTTTCAAACTTCGGATTTGAGCTCCTTGAGACAAGGGATATAATGTAACAGTTTCATTCATTCCATATTCTGGTTGAATTGTTCCCTAGACTGAAAACTTGCACTTGAAGTTTTAACCCCTAACACCTCAGAGTGTGACCTTATTTGGAAAGCAGTTCTTTGCAGATGTAATTAGTTGAGGTCATGCTGGAGTGGGATGAGGTCCTGATCCAATCAGATTATCGTCCTATAAAAGGGATAAATTTAGACACAGGCATGCACACAGAGAGAACATCATATGAGCACAGAGGTGTAAATGAAGTTGTTGCATCTACAGGCCAAAGATTGCCAACAAATTTCCAGAAGTCAGCGAGAACCTAGGAACAGATTTTTCCTCACAGCCCTCAGGAGGGCCCAACTCCCAAATGCTTTCTAGATGCTGGAACTGTACAATAATAAATTCTGTTGTTCAATCCATCCCATTGTAGTCCTATATCATATGTAACCTTAGCAAACTAGTACCAGCACCTGCTACTGCTGTTTTTGGTGGAACGTCATATTTGCAAAGTTAATACTAAAGCTATCTTGCTCTTAATTGCAAGATGCTTCCATTATTTATGAGGTTAAAATTTATGAGGTTAAAATTTTAATATATTAAAATTAATTTAATATATTAGCTAAACTAATATATTCTTTTTTACTTTAAAGAAAATAAAAATAAATAATAAAAACAATGACACAAAGTTTCAAAACAAGATTGTACGAAGGTAGCAGTGGTTAGTGCATTGCATATTGTTATCCTCAAAGTAGTTTCTCACATTACAATATATAGGCATGAAAAATTGATCGTGCAATATAGGCATACGTCTTTCCTTTCAATGAGCTACTGATTGCTATTAGCTCATTAAACTAATATATCTGGTGGAGCATTTTCCTGCAGTTACTTCTACGTGATGATGATAATGTGGCCAGTGTCATTCCATCTTTTCCCAGCTATGCCAGGTGTCTAGCTGTCCTTAAGGCTTTCATCCACCATCTCTCTCTGTGAGAAACATTACTCTACCTCCCTTCACCTGCTTCGCTCCTACCCTGACTGCATTTTCCTGCCTTGCTGTGATGACTACTTAAAATTTTAGTTCTTCTACTAAGCACTTGCTGAGCACCTGTACAAAACATTTGTATCTTTATCACTATATCAATTTGAATGCAATTGATATAATTATTGGTATAATAATATCTAACTCTTCTAAACTGTAATTGCTAAGGAGTTAGAGATACAAGAGTGAAGATCTAACAGTGAAGACTGTAATCAAATTCTCTGATTGCAAATTCAGATTTTTAACTGAAGAGCCTTAGGTAGCAGAAAAATACTAACACTGGATGTCACAGTTTATTCACCTGAAAGGGTCTGTGTTTTAGAGGATTGTCATAAGAGTAAAAGTATTTAATGCATATGAATAATTTTTAGTAAAATGTGTGACAGGTATTGGATGCTATGCCCATTTTTCTAAATCTTAGTATCAGGTGTTTACTAAATATTTAAATAAATATTTATTGAAAATGTTTTTATGGATTTATTATCTTGTTTTAGAGTGATTAATTTCAGATTCCAAAATTATTTGGGACCTTTATCAGATAATTTGCTTAAGGATAATACCTTCATGGTTTTATGCTTCATCTTGTAATTGAACTTGTATAAAAAATCCAGAAGAAATGCTGTGTTTCAGTGAGGAAAGTCAACACCAGAAACAAATTTGATAACACCCTACACTATTATTTTGTGTGTGCATGTGTGTGCAGGCATGTGTGTTTGTGTATGGATCTGAGTTAATATGGCTATCTGCAAAAACAGTTGACAATGAAATTGAAAGCTTCAGTGTGAATTTAATGAGGAGACTGTTTACAAAGATATCAGCATAATGTGGAGAAGCCAGCAGGGAACATGAAGCGATACCATTTGAAGGGACCAAGGAATGAAAGAACCATGAGAACCTGGAGACACAGCCACACAGAAAGACACGCTGGCAGCAGTTGCGGCTTCCCAAGGAGGAAGCAGGAATGAGTCCTCATCACAGCTTCAGATCCCACGCTAGTGCCTCTCGCTGTCCAAACCCAGGAAGAAGTGTGCTAATGATGTAGTTCTACACAAGTGAGCCTTTAGGGTGAAGAGTTCAGTAAAAAATTGTGAAATTGGATCTAACAGGCAAGGGCAGATTTCAAGCCCAGTGTTTATAAGTGAAAGGAAATGTTTGTAAGATTATTAAACTGTTCATTTCTGCTGCATCTGAAAAGTCTCCCTCTCTCTTCTTTTCTTTCTGTCTATGTCTCCCTGTCTTTGTCTGTCTGTCCCTTTCTTTCCCTTTCTGTGTGTGTCTCCCTGTCTCTGTCTCTCTGTCCTTTTCTTTCCTTTCTCTCCCTTTCTCTCTCCCTCTCCCTCTGTGTGTGTGTGTGTGTGTTTCCAGCATTTCACACTTGACCCAATGAGTACAAATGAGTATGATGTATTAGACTGAATATGGAACTTCCTTGTATCCTCTTACTCCATTCTTACCAATTTAGGAAAAATGAAGTACCATCAATCAACTCTCTCCCCGTCTATTCTTGCTCTTCTTTATTTCTTGAGCTTTTCTCTTCTCAACTACAATCATTACAACTAGAGAAAAATCACATTACTTTACACCTCGGTACCAATATAAATTTGTGTTTTCCAAAGTTGAGTACTAGGTACTTTCTTAAATACCTTTTTCATATCTTCAGATCAGAGAGAGCCTGACCTGGACCTCACTGTCTGGAGGAGTTTGGTTTTGTAATCTCAGGGAAAAGTTAATGGAACTTTAGTGAGTAAATTTCAATCTACCGTTTTTAGTGCAACCTAGCATGTGAATAAAGAGACAATGGCATAGCTACAGTTGTGGAGAGTCAAGAGGATCTTAAGTCCCTTCTGAGTAATGGCTCATCAGAACAAAGGCCATAACCCAGGGCTGAATCGCATTTTATTAATTAGTAAAGAGGAGAGAGACGGGTTGAGTGACTGTGCGAATGGCGGGAAGTACTTGAGTGCTGTGAGCTGGGTAGGGTTGGGGAGGAGACGCAATGGCGCCAGGCAATCTGCAGAGAGAGGTTTGCAGAAAGTCCCGGATGTGGCGATGAGCATCCTTTCACAGTGGAGGAACATGCACAGCACAGTGTGAGCAAATGTCTTGTGTTTTTAGCTGGTCGCCTCAGCTTTGAGGTCTGGCCGGGATGTAAAGGCCTGTTTTTGGAGGCTCAATCCCAGTGGACAGCACAGCGTCTCTTGGCCTCCTCCTGCTTAGTAATAGGGAGCTAGAGTGGAGCATCATAGAGCTGTCACATTGCTTCAAAGGCTATATAAAAGTGCCTCCTATAGACCCATTTGCATGGTTTAAAGGCAAGTGAGGGGAGAGAGTATTTTCCTGCCAGCTCTATACATATCAATATGTGGAAGTAGGGCAAGAGTTAGCCAAAATGGAGACAAATGGTCTTTTTCTGAGGGAGAGCCATCCCACTGGTCCTTCACAGTTTCCCCTGCCTTGCTTTGAAGAAGCTGGAGCAAAGTCAGCCGTGGCTGCATGGCCTTTAGTTGTCACTGAGTTGTGAGTCTTTCTCTGTGTATTTTTGGTTTTTTGAAACAGGTTCTTGCTATGCAGCCTTGGGCTAACTTTGTAGCCCAGGCTGGCCTTAAACTAGCAACTATCCTCCTGCCTCAGCCTCCCGAGTGCTGAGATTATAGGTGTGTGCCAGCACACCTGGCAGTGGTTATGAATTCTCTATGACACACTTTAATGAGAAGAATTATAAACCAGAGAATGGGCACACTAATCCCAATATAAAACCAGAAGTGAGCCTTGAGACACACAAATGGATTTAATTGTTTTATAGCATCAGCAGACTTATCCCAGTCTTTAATTTTGGTATCAACTGGGGCTGTCTGCTGTGACATGGACAGCACTTTTCTCTGAAAAGCATCTATATTCATAGCAATATTTTGATGGGTATTTTAATCCTTGTTGCAATTGCAAACTTTTAATTTGATGTCCCATCTACAGGATGGATGTTTCTAGAATGCTTACCTGGGTTGCAGTACAGTCCCTGAGGTCACCCCATCATGACCCATCTACATGCCCAGAACTGGGCTTTATAAACCTTCTAGGCAGCTTCCAAGTCAATCTAGTAGCTAAGCACAATCATCGTGAATTACTGTAGAAGTCACAGAAGCAAAGTGTTTGTATATATTACATCACTGAGCATTATGCATCTACAAAGAGTATCTTTGAGTAATGGGAATCTCATTGTGACCCTCTAAAATTCCAAGCCAAAAACTCAAGGTTAAAAGACATTAAGAGAATATGTACACACAGGGCAGCTAACATAGCTGTACTACTGACTTTGATTGCTCTACTGAAAGGAATAGTTAATGTTTAAGTGTATGGTTAATCTTACGTGTCTGTATTTGTTTATCTGAGTATCCAAATTGAGGATATCAATATGTAATGCAACAACCATTATTAATTTCCTATCACCTTGTCTGAGATTCTATATTGCTTGTATTGTTTTTGTGTTATTTTCTAAGTGTATGTGTGTGTGTTAAGATGTTTCCATTCTTTTATCTTTGAAATAAAAAATAAAGAAAAAAAGAGAATGCATAAGGATTGATAAATAATGTATAAGAAAAGCTGAATAATATAAAGTGCAAAAGAATTGGGAACGAGGTCATGTTCCCACAGGATGTATGTATAGCCCACAGGACATCACAGAAAGTCAATCACATGCAAGAGCTGAGTCCTTCTTTTACCTACACCAGAGATAAGATCCATCCTTAGCTCAGAGCCTCTGAGAATCCTTATACATTCTTCTATACTAGGATACTTTTCCTGTAGTTTATGTAAAATATATTTTTCTCTTTTTCTCTAAAAATATGATCAAGTATTAACATTCAGTCTTCTTTTGACTGTTTTGTTCACAAAATATAGAATACCTTTTCACTTCTTTTTTAACTTTTAGGAAAATACAGTTCATATTGTTATCTCTTTTACCTCTTATTTCCTTCTTCATCTATTTTACACATGTATCACTGTTGTTTCTGAGCATAGCTGAGTTTTGTGGCTCATGGTGAAAAAGGACAAATCAAAATCAACTTGGTCCCAACAACTGTCACAGCAAAGTCACATGTAGCTCAAAGAGACTTGAACATTTTTCTCTTGGAAGTTGAGGACAATTCTACTTGGTTCTTGATGAGATAATACCCTATTCACCTTTCTTCATGAAGGTTTTTGTAGTGAGATGTGTGCATTAGTGGACAACAAATTTATATATATATATTTGTCTTTTTGAGACAGGGTCTTGCTATGCAGTTCAGGCTGGCCTTGAGCTCACTTTCTAGCCCAGGCTGGCCTTGAACTTACAGCGATTCTCCTGCCCCAGCCTTCTGAGTGCTGGGGTTACTAGTGTACACCACCATGCCCGGCTTGAATGAGAAATTTAATACCTTACCTAAGCTGCTGTACTTTTTATAGACTTTTACTTGTTAATCCAAAGAGCAACCTCAAACCACCCACTAATGGTGAAATAAAAATACTTGGAATAATTTTATCAAATAAATCTTTGCTTTATAAGGACCTGTAGACTTATCATACTGCCCAGCCATAGTTTTGTTCTTACCCTTCATAAAATTTGTAATCTAAGTGCAGTATTCTGGCAAAATCACCTCTGTTACTCTTCAA
>NW_004955425.1:18516638-18522217 GCF_000276665.1 Chinchilla lanigera | reverse complement strand
CTCCTTCCTATGTGAGCAGTTTCTTTTCCCTTTCACAGTTCTTCAGACTTCCTTATTTTTGGCCTTAGTAATATTAGGAATACTAATCAGGTGATTCATAAAGTGTCCTTGAAGTGCATTGGGTGTGCTGTTTATCTCATTAAACCAGGGTAATGTGATTAGGAGAAGTGTTAGTGAGATATCATTTTGTCACCTAGCACCAACCCGCCTTACCATGACCACAGTACCTTGGTCCCCTACCTGAGGTGGTGCTTGTCGTGTTTTCCCCTCGGACTATTCATCCCTTTCTTCTATTTCCAATTTGCACTCTCTGGAAAGAAGTCACAGAATTTATGGCATGGAGATGTATCCATATTCCTTGAGCAAGAATTGTTTTCCAAAGTTTATTGAAAAGTTTTTGCAAGGGAAGCCTATGTATTTTCCTGCACTATTGGTAAATTTAAGTATTTATTGATAGTAGGGGGTATCTGTATTTATTTTAAACGTTGGGCTTTAATTCAACACTATTATTTGTTGCTTGGATTTGTCTAACTTTTTGGAGCTTTTTCATTAGGTCCTGTGTCCCATTACACAACTCCATCTTTTCAGTGTAATTCTTGTATTAGTGTGTTTGTATACCCCTGGACAGCGCTGTGGGGAGAACTTACATGCACGTAACACATCAATTTCTGCTCGTCTCCTCCCTTCCACGTACCCCTTCCGCCATTTTAGACCCCTTCCTCATTTACAAGAGATCTGCTTCCCTGTTTCCTATTGTTCATCTTTTCTTTTACTCTTCAAGTTCTTTATAATTTGGGCTTCTCATCTAAGAGAGAAGTAATGCAATGTTTAAGTTTGTGCGCCTGTTATTTACTTAACGTTATGGTCTCAAGATGCATCCATATTCCTACAACTGATTCAAATTTGTCCTTTATAGTAGAGTAGTACTCCATGGTGTTTAAGTACTGTACTTTCCTTATCCATGCATCTGTTGATGCACATATAGGCCACTTTTAAGATTTTCTATTATATGAGTTTGCTGTTTAATTACATTTTACTCGACTATCCCACCATCTCTTGTACCCCTTCCCATTTAAAAGGGATAAATCTAAACTGGATGTGGTAGAGTATGCCTGTAATCCCAGCACTCAGGAGGCTGAGGCAGGAGGATCATTGCCCGTTTGAGACCAGTGTGGGCTACAATGTGAGCTCAAGGCCATCCTGAGCTACAGAGGAAGACCCTGTCTCAAAAAGACCACAAAAAGGGGTAAATCTTTTTACTCCAGATTTCCTATTATCTATCCTTCATTTTGCTACCTAAGTAGTTTCTTACTTGCTGATCCTCCAAGATCCTCCAGGTTCATGTTGTATATAACCTGCCTCCTGTCTAGAATCAGCCCTGCATCCTATTATGGGAAAATGCTTCAGTGTCCAAGATCTTGGTTATAATATTGTGTATATTTTTGAAAATTAACTCCTCCTATAGCAGTGATGGCAAACATTTAGAGATGAGCATCCAAATAGCCACCCAAAGCCTGCTTATTTATCACAAAGTGGCAACACTGCATTTCAACCTGAATACTGAGGTATTAGTATAGAAAAACAACTCATAATTAGCCCTTTTGTCTTAAAAGAAAACAAATAACACGTGTGCCATAGGCCTGCCACCGTGACCTTATAGCAACCTATTACCTAGATGAGCTTTTGTAATAATAATATACAGTGTTTACTGAATATTTGAAGAGGGCACTATTTTCAGAACTTTACATACTTTTCACATTCACTCTCAAATAAGTCTTTGATGCTAGAAATATTAATTTCCCTATTTTATCAGCAAAGCTCAAAGTTACTCAGAATAAAAAGCAATCTATACCAATTATTCAGTCTGATTTCCCTGGATCTTTTCTTCAACTGCTTCATTGTATTCCATGGTAGATATATCATATTTTATTTCATTATTCACTTATTTGCAATTATGAATAGAGCTACTATGAAGAATCACATGTAAGCTATTTTGTATACATGTTTTCAATTAAGTTGAACTAATACCTAGAAGCATGATTAATGGGTCATGCAATAAAATTATGTTTACTTTTCTTATTTTAAAGAGAATAAAAAATAATATACAACCACTAGAAGTGATACAGAATTTCACTAAACAAGATGATAGGAATTCAACAATGGTTGTTATACTACATATTGTTCTCTTCAAATTAGTTGTTCAGATCACCAGATAGAATCATGCAAAATTGGTTAAAAATTAAAAAGAAGAAAAAATAAACATTAGCTGTTCCTTACAATAGACCAGTAGAAATCAGCAGTATGATTATCCTAGCTATCCTGTGTATATACATACATATATTTCTCTTTCTTCTTTCTTTTTTTTCTCCTTTCCCTCATTGCAGTTGTTCCTTCCCTGTGAGCAGTTTCTTTCACTTTCACAGTATCTATGTACCTTTCAGATTTTATTTACTCTTTCAGGTTTTTATACCAGGGAGAAAATATGATGTTTACACATGTTGGTCTGATTTATTTCACTTATGCGTATGGTCTCTAGTTGCATACATTTACCTATAAAACCCTTGAGTTTTTCTTTTTTTATAGCTGAGTAGTATTCCATTGCATAAAAATACATCTTTTTTATCCATTCCTCAGTTGATGAACATTTCAAGATTTAGTTATAACAAATTGCACTGCTATAAACATGGTGCACATATATCACATGGTACTGGCAAAAAAAAAGACCTGAAGATCAGTGGAACAGATTAGAAGATGCAGACACAACTATAAACACTCTGGCACCTTATCTTTGACAAAGGGGCCAAACATGTTCACTGGAAGAAAGACAGCCTCTTTAATAAATGGTGCTGACAAAACTGGTTTTTCACATGCCAAGAAATAAAACTAGATCCCTGTCAATCACTACGCACTAAACTAAACTCAAAATGGATCAAAGATCTAAATATTAAAGCAGAAATACTAAATCTACTGGAGGAGAAAGTAGGCAGAAATCTTGAAGACAGAGGGGTAGGCAGAGAGTTCATGAACAGAAACCAAACTGCATGGGAAATACTTCAAAGAATCAACAACTGGGATCTCATCTTATTAAAAAGTTTTTGCACATCTAAAGAAATCACCAAGAGTAAAAAGAAAACCCACAAATTAGGAAAACTTTTAGCTGATTGTCCCTGTTCCACTTTTAATACACACTATATTCCAAAGTGGCTTTATCACTTTGCATTCAATTTTTCAAATTTTCACAGCTCTATCCAGTAACGATATCTCATTGCTTCAAATTGGCAGTCCCTCATGACAACTGATATTGACCATTGCTGACTAATTGTTTACTTTTTATATATTCTTTGATGAAATGTCTCAATCTTTTTCCTATTTTTAAAAATTGAGTTCCATGCTTACTGTCAGTACTTTTATTATGGAGTTTTAAGGGGTGTGTGTGTGTGTGTGTGTGTGTGTGTGTGTGTGTGTCTTTGTGTTTTAGATATGTGTAAGTGTTTGCTACTATATTCTCCTACTCTATGACTTATTTCTTCAATCTCTGGTTCTTCTGCAGAGCAGAGATTTTTAGTGTAAGTTATTTTCATTGGTGTATTTTCTGTTGTTTCTAAACTTTCTTCAACAATTCCAGAGCCTCTCAGAGTTTCTGAAATGTGTGCTGCTATTGTATATTTTGTATTTAGGTCTATGATTCATTTGGAGCTGGTTTTCACAGTTTTTTTTTGGTTTGAGGATGTCTGATAGTTCCTGCATCATTTGTTGAAAATAGAAACCTTTCTCCATCAAACTGCCTGTGTTCCTTTGTGGAAAAAACATTATTTGTATGTGAACTCGTTCTTTTTAGTGGATGTATGTGTCTGTTCTTGGCCAATGGTAGGGTGTCTCATTTATTGTAACTTTAGAGCAAATATTGACCCCTTATATTGTACATACCAATTTAGGATATCTGTGTAAATTTTAAGTTACATTTTTTCAATATTACACAATACTCCTAGTAATTTATTGAATTGATAGCTCAATCGGGAAATCAAATTGGAAAGAATTGGCTTGTGAGTACATGGACTTCCAATCCATGGACACAGACACTATCTATGTTTATTAGATGTTTGGTTGCTTTCATCAGGATTTTATAATTCTCCACGGACAGATCAGGTACATACTGTCTTTGAATTATATTTAAGTATTTCAGGTGTGATTATAAATGATATTTTAAAAGTTTCAAACTACCCAATGTTAAGGCTAAATTGTTTATAGTTCACTGAATATGAACCTTTAACTTGACTGTTAGTTCTAGGAGAATTTTGTCAATAATTCGGAATTTCCTCAGAGATAATTCCATCTGGTACAAGTAAAAATAATTTTATTACTTTTACATAATATGTGTACATTTTATTTACTTTTCTTATTTTATTGTACTCAGTAGAATTTTTGAGCTTTATTTTGCATAGAACTAGCGAGAGACCATACTTGTCTACTTTCCAATATGGGAAGATAATACTAGCCCAGCCTTACTGTAGATATTTTTATAAAGTAGAGGTTACATTTCATTCTCAGTTTTGTAACAGTTTTAATTAGAAATGGATGATGTATATTTTCAAGTGCCTTTTCTGTTTCTATTTAAATAACTGTGTTACTTTTCTCCTTTAAATTCTTGATGTGGCTGGTCATTATGTACAAGTTTTTCACACCTTTTTGGATTATGTTTGCTAATAGTTCACTGATGATTTTTATACCCATTCTCACAAAAGAAATTTATATGAGATTTTCTTTTCTCATAATAGTTTTATCTGATTTAAGTGGTATTTGATGATGTTAGAATAATATTGTCCCTTTAGAATAAGTTACAAATTGTTTCTGTGCTCTCATTGTCTGGGACAGATTGTACATAGTGAGTATCATTCCTTTCTTAAGTGTTTGCTAGAATCCAGCAGGGAAACCATCTGGGTCTAGAGCATTATCTCTTGTTAAGCTTAAGCACTGTTTTGATTTCTGTAACAGATATAAAGTTATTTAAGTTGTATATTTATCCTTGTGTGAGTTGTTTGTTTGTAAAATTAGGGAGTTAATACTTTATGTGTAATTCATGAAAGTGTTATGCTTCATAGCTTGACATTCTCCTGTTTGGTGCATATATGTGGAAGTTATATGGGACAATTGTTTTTATATGTTTCCTCTTTCAATAACCCCTAAAAATTTTTGGGCTTTCCATAACATTTCATCTTAATTAGTGTAATAATTAAATTTTCTTTTGCATGGGGTTAACATAGTAGATGTCTATTCATCCCTTTAATTTTAACTTACATGGAGATATGTACATACACATATATTTAAAGGATTGTATTTTATGCAATGTGCAGTCAAATTTTAATTATTCATCCACTTTCAATTTCTGAAATATTTTGTATGTTTAGATCATTCACATTTAAAATGAATGTTGTTATAGTTAGATCAAGAAATAATGTATTTGTAACTGACTTTTATAAATGAATTCTTTGTCTTTGTTTTCCTTTTTCAATTGAACATATTTCCTGGTTTTAATTCCATTTTATCTCCTCTAATCATATTAATTATACCCTACAGGCCCT